>NC_133328.1:427707870-428067036 GCF_042186555.1 Aquarana catesbeiana
ACAATGTTACAAAAAAAAAGACTTAATACATCAATAGAATAGAAATGTCAAAGCATTGATTGGAGACTTTAGTTTTATTTATGCAACTGCTCATTCATAAAAGGGCTTCTGCACAGTCTACTAGTACAGATTGCAAGCTCTTCTGCAAAGGCTTTCAATTGCTTATTTTTATTCTTTGCACAAAAACATTCATCTCTCATACATGCAATGATCTGATCGATCGACTCTTCGCAGAAGCGGACAATGCGACCAAATCAATCGAAAAAGACGCGTATTGTGTCACTGATTCTGAAATTATTCTGATGGAAACGGCGATCATAGGAAAGTAGATAGATCAACATGATTGTTACGTGTATGGTGCAGTGAGAGATCTTTTCGACATATACGATCGTACAGTTTATTGTAGGAAAGTAGATAGATCGATATGATTGTTAAGTGTATGGTGCAGTGAGCGATCTTTTCAACATATGATTGTACAGTATATTAGATAGATTGATATGATTGTTAAGTGTACGGTTCAGCAAATTATCTTTTCAATCTTCTGATCGGCAATACGATTGTACAGCATATTGTAGGAAAGTAGATAGATCGACATGATTGTTAAGTGTATGGTGCAGTGAGCGATCTTTTTCGACATATAATCGATCTATCTACTTTCATAAATCTACTGTACGATCGTATGTCGAAAAGATCGCTCACTGCACCATACACTTAACAATCATATTGATCTATCTACTTTCCTACAATATACTGTACGATCATGATTGTTAAGTGTATGGTGCAGTGAGCGAACTTTTCAACATATGATCGTACAGTATATTGTAGTAAAGTAGATAGTTCGATATGATTGTTAAGTGTATGGTGCAGCGAATTATCTTTTCAATCTTCTGATCGGCAATACGATTGTATAGCATTATTGTAGGAAAGTAGATAGAACGATATGATTGTTAATTGAACGGTGCAGGGAACGATCTTTTCGATATTCTGATCGGCATTATCATAGGAAAGTACATAGATCGATATGATCATTACGATACTTCTGATCTTCCAATTGACAATACATTTGTATATCATAGTAAAGCAGACAGATCGATATTAAGTTTAAGCACACAGCGTGCCGAACGATCCTTTTGATCTTCCAATCATATTCTGATCGACAATACAATCGTACAGTTATCATAGGAAAGTGTATCTATAGGTAAGAGTATTAAGCATATGCCCAGTCAAACGATCCTTTTGGTCTTACGATTGTTTTGCGACTGACAATACAATTGTATACCATAGAAAAGCAGATAGATCGATATGATCATTAAAGGTATCGCATGTTGAACGATCCTTTTGATTTACCAATCATATTCTGATCAACAATAAGATTGTACGGTTATCATAGGAAAGCATATAGGTTGAGATGATCATTAAGCAAATGACATGCCAAACGATCGTCTGATTTACAACACAATTGTATCTTATAGAAAATCAGATAGATCGATACGATTGGTAAGTGTATAGCACATCAAACGATCCTTTTGATCTCTCGATCATATTCCAAATAGACAATACAATCATACAATATATTATAGGAAAGAAGATAGATTGATATGATTGTTAAGTGTATGGCGATCTTCTGATATAGATCGATATGATCATTAAGCATATGGCACGTCAAACGATACTTTTGATCTTACAATTGACAGTACAATTGTATATCATAGAAAAGCAGATAGATCGATATGATCATTTAGCGTATAGCATGTCGAACGATCCTTTTGATCCTCCAATCATATTATGATGGTGCAGATATTAATAGGAAAGCATATTTTGGTACGATAGATATGGCATGCCAAATGATCCCTTTGATCTTCTGAGTGACAACACAATTGTATATCATAGAAAAGCAGACAGATCGATATGATCATTAAGAGTATCGAACGATCCTTTTGATCTTCTGATCATATTACGATCACTAAAATACAATCGCACAATTATCGTAGGAAGGCAAAAAGATTGATATGATCAGCATATGGCATGCCAAACGATCCCTTTGATCCTCTATCTGACTATACAATTGTATATCCTAGAAAAGCAGATAGATCGATATGATCATTAAGCATATGGCACGTCAAACGATACTTTTGATCTTACAATTGACAGTACAATTGTATATCATAGAAAAGCAGATAGATCGATATGATCATTTAGCGTATAGCATGTCGAACGATCCTTTTGATCCTACAATCATATTATGATGGTGCAGATATTAATAGGAAAGCATATTTTGGTACGATAGATATGGCATGCCAAATGATCCCTTTGATCTTCTGAGTGACAACACAATTGTATATCATAGAAAAGCAGACAGATCGATATGATCATTAAGAGTATCAAACAATCCTTTTGATCTTCTGATCATATTACGATCACTAAAATACAATCGCACAGTTATCGTAGGAAGGCAAAAAGATTGATATGATCAGCATATGGCATGCCAAACGATCCCTTTGATCCTCTATCTGACTATACAATTGTATATCCTAGAAAAGCAGATAGATCGATATGATCATTATAGCACGTCGAACGATCTTTTCGATCATATTCCAATTGACAAAACGATCGCATATAAAAACGTTCCGTGCGCAGCCACCATTAGCGAGCAGACTTACTATTACATACTGTGTTATTATCGTAGGATAAGAACAATCATATCATCTGATGTTTTTCATTCAGAGATTACATATTTACGTGTTTGGATCTCATTTATAAATAATTACACCGTACGTTCTGTTGGTCAATAAACCCTTTTTTTTTTAATTCCGGCGTTTTATTACGTGATGCGATTTACATGCAATTATAAAATCCATACCTACACATATATTAAGTACACTTAACGAGGGAGTTTTAATCAGTGCGGCAGCGTCAGCTTGTGAGTGACATGTACACAGAAGATATAGGGAGGTAATTAGCGGCCAGGCATCTCGGCATAATTGCCAAGGAGTACATGCATCTGATTGCTCTTTTCACCGTAATGCAAAGTGTTAACAGCTGTAAAGTGACGACTGATGTCACAGGTTATTGTACATACCAGGAGCCCTGCTTGTAGGGAAGTGAAAGAATCATAATGGGAGGAATTTCTCCGCCTGCAGCATGCGCCGCGGACACAAAAGGGTTAACACAAGTTTGCCTGAACTTAAAGCCGTTACCTCATATGCCTTTAAGGGAAGACACGGGGACAGGAAAACACTGTCTATGGGATTCACAAAGAGTGTCCTAGATTCTCTTTAGTAATCCCACGGCGGTGCGACAGTGAGAGCCTCATGTATGTGCCAGTAAGGGGGGCCATAAACACTACAATCCGATTGTACAATTTCCTTTACATTTCCCAAAACTATGTAATATGATGGCCAAGTTTGCAGACCCTTACATTACATAGTTGTTACATAGTTGTTAGAAGGTTTAAAGGAGAATATACAACCAGATTGTATAGTGTATGGTCAGCTTCAGGTATAAAAAGGTGGCCATACACTCTACAATCTCCTTTAGTGTAGGTTCACACTGAATGTAGTCTTGAAATCGTGCAAATTCAGCTGAACTCGCACGATTTCAAAACCAGCATTTCAGTCCGACTTTGGGGGGGGGGGGGGGGGCGATTTGAGAGACATCTGTGCGAGTTCATGCACAGATGTCTATTAAAATTGCTCTCAAAGTCGCCAAAAGTAGTGCAGGAATTACTTTTGGGAATCAGTGCGGTCCCGCAAAGTCTGCGTCACACCGCTCCGGACGGTACCGTTGCCAACAATAGGGTCCGATTTGACATGTCAAATCGGCCAGATGTGAACAGGGGCTGAAGCTTACCAACACTGAGCAATAGGAGAAACACCCGAAGCATCCAATCAATTTGTATCAAATCAGGCACACCCTTGAACCACATTGCATAGAATTAAAACACATTGGGGGAGATTTACTAAAACTGGTGCACACAGAATCTGGTTTAGCTGTGCATGGTAACCAATCAGCTTCCAGGTTTTATTGTTGAAGCTTAAAGTGGTTGTAAAGGCAGAAGGTTTTTAATCTTAATGCAAAAAGCCATCTGTATGCAGCAGCCCCCCTCCACCCCCCTAACACTTACCTGAGGTCCCTCTCTGTCCACGAGTTTCTCAGCTGTCCGAGATTCTCCTTCCTGATTAGCTGAGACACAGCAGCGGCGACATTGGCTCCCGCTGCTGTCAATCAAAGTCAGCTAGCCAATCAGGGGAGAGAGGGGGTGGGGGCGGGGCTCTGAATGGACAGAGGGAGCTGTGACTGGGCTCAGGTGCCCCCATAGCAAGCTGCTTTCTGTGGGTTCACTCAACAGGAGGGAGGGGCCACGAACACAGAAAAGAGACCTGAGAAGAGGAGGATCTGGGCTGCTCTGTGCAAATCCAATGCAACACAGCAGGTAAGTATAACATGTTTGTTATTTTTATAGAAAAAAAAACGAGACTTTACAATCACTTTAATTAAACAAGTTAGAAGCTGATTGGTTACTATGCACAGAGGCACCAGTTTTAGTAAACCTCCCCCATTATTCCCAAGGGGTGTTGTATATATTTATAGCAGCTGACAGATCATTGTGACTGATTTTTATGTATTTAGTGGATTGTAGTCCTTAGCGCGGAAGGGTTTATTTATTTATTTCCTTGCACTACACAGTTGATGGTAAGTCCAAAGGAGATTGTACAAACAGATTGCACAGTGTGTGGCCACCTTTACACAACCGTGGCAAGCATTTCTCCTGCTGAGTTTTACAGGCAGATGAAATCTGGAGACTGATGGAAATTTAAAGCTGAATTTAGGCGCAGAATTGCAAGACCGTTATTACATGTGTGACACAAGCAACAATTTGCTCCAACACAAAAGAGGTCTTGTTTTCCTCCGCTTTCCTCATTACCGACATGGCGGTATGTCTGTCATAAGAATAGCACTGTATAGTAAAAGTGCTCAGAATATTTCAGTGGATTTGTCACACGTGTTGTAATAGCAATGAAAATGTAGCAGGGTTTTCATGAATTTGGTGCCCCTTTAATGAATGGCCACCACTAGGAGAAATAGACTTCTGATGGCGGATGGGACTACAGGGAGCCAGGCTGGTCCAGGGTAGAGTGGCAGTTGCTGTGGGCTGTGGGGAGGACACTAGAACTCTGTCCCCACTCAGACACGTGCAGCATTCTTCTTCACATGGGCCCCACACAAGAGGTCTCTTTGATGTGGAGAGCTTTCCACCTCGGAACATGAAAGGCTTCCCTCGGCAGCTGCCTTCTCAGGGCTGATTTGTATCACCTTGGGAGGGAAGTGAACATTTCACATGGGAAGGGGCAGGCCTTCCAGACAATCACAGCCGGGCACCATTAAAAAAATCTCAGTCTGGTCCTTCTCTGAACTTCTGTCACAGCCTCTGGTCTATGAGTTCCCTTTAACCCCTTCACTCCTCATCAGATTAAAAAAAAAAAAAAAAAAAAAAAAAAAAAAAGAAAAAAGAAAACTCTGTTTATTTTTCACAAGCACAGAGACTTTTTCAGGACCCGATTAGTACTCTACTGTGTTATCCATTGATTAAAGTGATTGTAAAGCTTTGTTTTTTTTAAATAACAAACATATTATACTCACCTGCTCTGTGCAGACCCATCCTCCTCTCGGGACTCCCACCGATGCTCCTGGCTCCTCCCTCCTGCTGAGTCCCCCAACAGCAAGCCGCTTCTCTGTGGGCACACATGCATGCTCACTTCCGATCTGGCTGTGTGTGTCCATAGACACACAGAGTGCACCTCAGCCTCACCCTCTGCCTGGGATCGACAGCCATAGGCTTATGCTGCTGTGTCTAAGCCAATGAAAAGGGAGAGAATGGAGAGAGCCACTGCTCTCATGCACAGTGCTGGATCAAGCTCAGGTAAGTATAAGGGGGGGCTGCTGAGGGAACTGCATGCAGAAGGTTTTACACTTGCACAGAATGCATTAAGCTAAAAAAACCTTCTGCCTTTCAAATCACTTTAAAGTGATTGTACAGTTTATTTTATTTTTTTTTAATTAACAAACATGTCATACTCACCTGCTCTGTGCAGTGGTTTTGCACAAAACAGCCCCAATCTTCCTCTTCTTGGTTCCCCATCGGCACTATACTCTTCACTGTGTACCACCATAACAAGCCACTTCCTATGGGGGCACGCGTGTGGGCTCAACCCTGAGCCAGGTATGTCCTGGCTCAGGATAGACGCACACAGTGCAGCTCAGCTCAGCCTGACCTCCCCCTCCTCACAGGATTTGACTGACATCAGCAGGAGCCAATGGCTCCCGCTGCTCTGAGTCCTGTAAAGGGAGAAAGAAAAGCATTGTTGCTTGTGTTCACATTGCTGTATTGAAATCACGCTCAGGTAAGTATTTGGGGGGGGGGGGGCTGGGAGGGAGCCAATCATGAAAGGTTTTTATGTTAATGCAGAAAATACATGAAGGTAAAACAACAAAATTAGCCTTTACAACCACTTTAACCCCTTCCTCCCAGCCTCAATGTACCTCTAGCTGGGTCTATACTCCCTGGTGTGGGATGGGCTCCCCAATCACATGATTAGATTGATTGGCTGTCACATGGTCAGGAGCCTGATCCGCCAGCTCCTGAAAATAACGAGGGACTGAGAGCTGTCATTGTTCTGGGGTATGCAGGGAGCGCACACTCGGCACAGCAACCTTGGCTGTCTGGAACACGTATGTGTCTTGTTCGCAGTAAGGCCTGGTTCACACCTACACATTTTTGGTGTTTTTTGCAGAAACGCGCTACACTCCATTTAACATGGTTTCCTATGGGACATGTTTAGATCTACACTTTTTTCTGCTGGTGTGCTTTTGGAAAGGGTGAGGGACATCCTTAAATGCAAAACGGTAGGTTTTTGGTTTAATTCAATGTAGATGCTGCAGAAAAGCATACAGTGAGTTTTTGACGTGTTTTGCATTTTTTCAATCTGCCCAACAACAAATTGGCTAGAAAAAGCATAAAAAATGCAAAAGGAATAAAAAAAAAAGCGTATGAAAAAATGCATCAAAAACGCGTGTGCAAAAAATGCAAACCGCACCACAAAAAGCACTGCAGAAATGGATCAAATGAAAAGGTGTGAACTAAGCCTAATGGCCCGTACCCATGATCTAAAAATCGTACGAAAAATACCGCTTCTGAAGAGATCATGTGATAATATGATCATAAGTACAGAGCTTTTGATAGCTCATCACGACAGTTAATCCGATATTATCCGATCGGACAAGCATGACATTTTTTCTCATACGATACCAGATCGTACAATTTTTGTTTAATCAGCACAGTTGTTGTCTGAAAGTACAACACAAATACACTACAACACATGACATCACTTCTGAATTTTCATTCTGTCATACGAGAATTTTCATAACTTTAGTAACCTATTCCGTTCCAACATGCGACTAGCAAGCGGAAAAAGTCAGATCAGTTGTCCGATTTTCAGATCATATGTATGGGGCATAAGGCTAGGTTCACACCTGTGCGGGTGCCGCCGTGACGAGACGCACACAAATTCCCACAGCTGCAACCACCCGCCCAGCAATGGGCGGGTGCTATTACTCCTACTGGCACAACATCCCGCACTAGGAACCTCATTGCACTCGCAGTTCCCATGCGGGCTGCAATTTTCAAAGTAGTGCAGGGACTTTTTTCCTGCAGGGGATGGCAGCCCATTCAAATAAATGGGCTCTCATGCCCGCGCGGTAGGGTTGCCACCTCCTCCCTTTAAAACCGAACACATATTAATTACACAGGTTCTGTGGCTGTGCCTTATCTGCATTAACCACTAGCAGACCAGCTCACACAGATATACTGCGGCTGGTCGGCTCTCCTGCACGAATCAACGTACCTGTATGTGGGTCCGTGCAAGGAGTATAGCGGGCGCAGGCGTGCCGCAGTAGCGTGCCCATGGGTCCCGCGGACTCAATGTCCGCCAGCAACCCGCGATCACGGTGAGGAGAGGGGGAACTGCCTATGTAAACAAGGCGATTCCCCGTTCTGCCTAGTGACATGACAGAGATCTACTGTTCCCATTGATCGCTGTCATGTTCCTGGTAGCCCATCCCCCTACAGTTAGAACACGCTGAGGGAACACACTCAATCCCTTGATCGCCCCCTAGTGTTAATCCCTTGCCTGCCAGTGTCATTTTTACATTGATCACTGCATTTTTTGCACTGATCAATGTAATAATGTCACTGGTCCCCAAATGACACCAGATTTGTCTGCTGCAATGTCAAAATTCCACAAAAAATAAAAATCGCAGCTCTCAGCCATTACCAGTAAAAACAATAAAAAAATAAATAAAAGCCCCTAACTCTATCCCATAGTTTGTAGACGTGATAACTTTTGTGCAAACCAATTAATATACGCCTATTGCAATTTTTTTTTACCAAAAATATGTAGAATATATATCAACCTAAACTGATGAATACATTTTTTTGGATAGGCATTATAGCAGAAAGTAAAAAAGTTATTTTTTTTTAAATTGTCACTCTTTTTTTGTTTATAGCGCAAAAAGTAAAAACCGCGGGAGGTGATCAAATACCACCAAAAGAAAGCTCTATTTGTGGGTAAAAAAAGGACGTCAATTTTGTTTGGGTACCACAGCGCACAACTGCGCAATTGTCAGTTAAAGCGGCGTAGTGCCGTATCGCCAAAACTGGCCTGGTCAGTAAGGGGGCAAATACTTTTGGGACTGAAGTGGTTAAATTAGGCCCAGAACCTGTGAAATGAGTATTTGTTTAGTTTTAAAGGGATGAGGTTGCAAGCCTACCACACAGGCATACCTCCCAACTGTCCCTGATTTGGAGGGAATGTGCCTGATTTGGGGCAATGTCCCTCTGTCCCTCATTCCACCTCATTTTGGTCTGATCCATGTAGTTGTATATAAAATTAATTAACTTTTTTTTTTAGTTAATTCTCCTTTAAGGGAGTGTAGGGGAGGTGTGTCCTATGCCTACATACATTTGTTAGTAGATGTCCCTCATCCCCATCTCAAAATGTTGGGAGGTATGCATACAGGTGGGAATCTAGGGTTATGAGAAGGTGACTGCTGCTGTTATAGAAGGGAAGTGGATGCTTTGTAATTACAATACAAACAACAGTTCTATTCAACAATCCAGTATAAGCTTACTTGAAAAATCTCCTTTCATGATGTAATCTCTGCCTGCCTGCTGTCCATCTCCTTCCACCACTTCCTGGATTCCCAGCATGCTTTGCAGCTTCTCTACTGTTTACTTTCAGTTTCTCAGGACTAAATATCCCATGGTACCTTGCTGCCTGCAGGAAGCGATTCCTGTACTGACTCCGCCCCCCTAGACTCCTCCTCTCAGTAGTATAGGAGGCGGGCTCTGTGAAATGTGTGACACAGCACAGAGCGCATAGTGATTGGATGGACTGTTCATATTAATAGGAAATGATTGCAATGACTATGTGATTTTACATTTACACGTTGGCCGTAAGCAGAGGTTAGCTCAGCCAATGGCGGGAGGTGTTGTTGCTTTATGTAATATCAGGCAGGGCAGCGTGTATAGTAGAGGAGATAAGTGGCGGGCTGTGCAGTGAGTGAGGGTCATAGTACACATAGAGAGAGAACCATGACCGAGCCTCCTCTCACATACAGGAAGAAAGTTGAGCGCGCTGTGTGCTGCCAGTGACGGTGCAGAGAAGCTCCGCTCCGGGGAATTTGGCTTCTCTCTCTATCTGCTGCCTCGGTTTTTCTCCTTCCTGAAGCTGAGAGAAAGAAAAGGGTGGGAGGGACAGAGCCGTAGCAAGGCTGTATCAGTTTAGCATTGAGAGACCCGCCTAATTATTTGTTTCCATTGCAGAGTGCTTCCCCGTGCCTGTTCAGCAGAGGCAGTAGTAGCAGGAGGCTGAGAGAGGCCCGGCCTGTGTGTGAGAGTGTGCCCCGTCCTGTGTCCGGCCTGTGTGTCCGGCCTGTCCTCAGACATGAGATCGCTGCTGGCCAGGCTGGCCTCCCTCACCCCGCTTCTCCGGCGCTCCATTGTGGACATGTCCTACTCACAACACTTTGTGGATTTCCATGGCTCTGCTATCCCCACCGCCATGAAAAAGCTGCTGGTCACCCAGCTCAGCTCTGACTTCAGGAAGGCGGTCACTTTAATGCCCAGTGTGCCTGTGCCAGTCCCAGGGGATGGAGATCTCCTCGTCAGGAACCGGTAAGAACCTTCCCCCTTCTACTGGGTCACCCCTGGGATGACAGGTCACCCCCCCCCACACACACACAATTATCTGCCACACTGTACAGTCACATGACACGCCCCCCCAATCACACTTCTTCTGTGGGGGCACTCAGCTACCAACCTTCTCTTATCACTAAACTGCACTCATTGCTCAAACACAGGAGCACTCTGACACCAACACTTTTACAACTTTACTCAGACTGTTGTACTACAGCCTTCATCAGCCACAGAAGTATTACAGTATTACAGCCCTCATCATCCATAGTAGTATTACAGTACTACATCCCTCATCTGCCATAGTAGTTTTACAGCCCTTCACTTCCATAGTAGTATTACAGTACTACAGCCCTCATCTGCCATAGTGGTATTACAGTACTACAGCCCTCATCATCCATAGTAGTATAACAGTACTACAGCCCTCATCTGCCATAGTGGTATTACAGTACTACAGCCCTCATCTGCCATAGTGGTATTACAGTACTACAGCCCTCATCTGCCATAGTGGTATTACAGTACTACAGCCCTCATCTGCCACAGTGGTACTACAGCCCTCATCAGCCACAGTGGTATTACAGTACTACAGCCCTCATCAGCCACAGTAGTATTACAGTACTACAGCCCTCATCAGCCACAGTAGTATTACAGTACTACAGCCCTCATCAGCCACAGTAGTATTACAGTACTACAGCCCTCATCAGCCACAGTAGTATTACAGTACTACAGCCCTCATCTGCCATAGTGGTATTACAGTACTACAGCCCTCATCTGCCATAGTGGTATTACAGTACTACAGCCCTCATCTGCCATAGTGGTATTACAGTACTACAGCCCTCATCTGCCATAGTGGTATTACAGTACTACAGCCCTCATCTGCCATAGTGGTATTACAGTACTACAGCCCTCATCTGCCACAGTGGTACTACAGCCCTCATCAGCCACAGTGGTATTACAGTACTACAGCCCTCATCAGCCACAGTAGTATTACAGTACTACAGCCCTCATCAGCCACAGTAGTATTACAGTACTACAGCCCTCGTCAGCCATAGTAGTACTACAGCCCTCGTCAGCCATAGTAGTATTGCAGTACTACAGCCCTCACCAGCCACAGAATTACCACAACCCCCATCATCTACAGTAGAACTACAGCCCTCGTCATCCATATAATTACTACAGCCTGTGTCATTTATAATAGTGCTACAGCACTACAGCCCTCATCATCCATAGCATTACTACAATTCCCATCATCCATAGTAGTATTTCAGTACTACAACCCCCATCACCCACAGAATTACAGTACTACAGCCATTATCATCTATAGTATAGTATCATCTATAGCACTACAGCCCTCATACTCCACAGGATTATTACAGCACTCATCATCCATAGTATTACTACATTCCCCATCATTCATAGTAGTATTACAGTACTACAACCCTCATAATCCACAGCATTACTACAGCCCTCGTGTATAGTAGTAGGACTACAACCCTCATCATCCCTAGTGGTATAACAGCACTACAACTCATCCGCAATAGTACTACTGCCCTTATCCACAGAATTATTGCAGCCCTCCTGATCTCCAGAATTACTACAACCCCCATCATTCATAGTAGTAGTAAACCTCTACAGCCCTCATCATCTATAGTAGTATTACAGCCCTCACCCACAGCATTACTGGAGCCCCCATCATCCATAGAAATATTACAGCCCCCATCATACACCGTATTACTCAGAGACCTCGTCATCCACAGAAGTAACAAAGGCCTCATCGAAAGTAGTACTACAGCCCTCACAATTCACTGAAGCACTAGAACTCTCATCCTGCACGCTAGCACTACTAGAGCCCCTTATTTACATTAGTAACACAGGCCTCATCATTCAGAGTAATACTACAACCTTCATCTACAGTAGTACTGCAGCCCTTCTCATCCACAGAAGCCCCTCTGTGTGTACCAATGTGTGATTCTGTCCCGGTGTCCTCGTACATAACATTGTCCCCATACATTCTTGCACGCACAGCCTTGGCTTTCAGCAAACTGAGGTCAGATTATCCAGCAGCTCTGAGCCTCAATCACACTCCCACAGCTACAAGAACTACAAGGCAGACTCCGGTTCACTTCCACTCCAGCACATGAAACATTGTTTGGTTTAATCCTTTACAGGCCAGCTTCTTTCTTTTCCCTTCCTGTGATCCCAAAATAAGTTGTACCAGCCGCCATCTGGCGACGGTTAATTTTATTTTACCATCAGTCTTTTCAGCACCCTGCCAGATTCCACAGACGGCATGCCCTGACACTTGTGTAGTGCGTTCTACAACCAAATGACAAGACACTTTTCCTTACCTGGCTTTCAGGGGTAGTAGGGGAGGGGTGTGTTGCAGGTTGGCAGCACAGTAGATGCAAAGCAGCTGGGCTGATCAGCCACACCAGGGTGTCAAGTCCCTCCCTAGATCCGGAGAGTGAGATGTGCTCATCCATTAGGAGTGAGTGATTCCTCTATGGGTGTTTGTTCAGCACGTCACTAACCTTTAGGAAGCACTGAATCAACAGGAAGGGAAATCACTCCTTGCTTCTTGTCTCTAAGTCCTGTTATCTATCCACACCAACTCTATCATCCTGATCATCGCCTCCTTTACCCCAGGGATACGCAACCTACAGGCAGGAAAGCAGAAGTATTCAGGGCACTCAGACTCATCAGTCCTCACTGTCTTATTATAGGCACTACTTTTTTCATGGATTGCTAATAATTATTCGGTATCCTTGTAACTGCAAGCCCTGGGACTAGACTAAACGCTCTGTGGGTGTATTATGTTAATTGAATAAAAATTGGTTAACTCTTTGCTACTCGGGTCTGAACCAAACAAAAACTGTCAGGCACAATTCTATATGTTACGTCAAGTGTTCTTTAATATGAATGCCTTCATTTAGGACGGACACATTAATAAAAATAAGTTCCAGCTTTAGAATGTTTTAGACAGTTAATTATATTTTCTTGTTCCCCCATGTCACAAATAAACATAGGCATAGAAGAGTCTAGAAAGGAGGATTTTTATACAGTGTATTTAATCCCTTAAATTAATGGATTAGGTGTTTGCAAAAGGTAAGGCCAGCCACAGAAAAGCTTATGTTTAAGAAATTATTTTACACAGCAGGATATTTTTTGCCAAGACTTTTATACATGTCATTTTTGAAACAAATTGGTAGAACTGTTATCATTCGGCCTAGTTTTTGCAAATATTTTTCTGTCTCTAAGAACTATTAAATACACAAGGCTTCCATATAAACAAACAAACAAAAAAAAAAAAGCACGGTGGGTGTGGTCAGTTTTACTACCACCATTGCCAAATGATTTGGAAGCACCCATGAGTCTCGCCATATTTTGCTGTTTTGTCAGCGGGCAGCAGTCATCCACTTGCCATGAGAGTAAATATTACAACTGGACTCAATATAACCCCAAAACTTTCTCCTTTTGGTGAAAAATGACACCACCTTGCCAACCTTGAAATATAAACATGTCTTATTTTTATGTATGTTTCCTTTTTTTCGGTCATGCTCATCATAGACATTGTAAAGCTATCTGTTTTTATGTGTTCACGTTTTTTTTTATCAATGTTTTATTAATAGCTCTGACCTTAAAAATATAGGAACCTGATTTTTTATCATTTCTGACCAAGTTTGATTTACTGATTTGTTTTCCTTTTGAAAAAAAAAAAAGATATTTTCCAGTTTTAAGCTGTATGGATATTTTAAAGAACTTTTACTGTATTTTTGCATTGGAACTATTGAGTGCCATGACTGATTTAAATAAATGTTTTTATTTTTTTTGTTTTTTCCTTGTTTAGCTGTTTTCCTCCTCCTTCTTCTCTTCTCTTTTTTATTTATTTATTTATTTTTTAAGATATTGCTATTGATACTACAATATTTTTCTGCTTACTATATGTATTTGATTATTATTTTTTAATATGCCTTAGGATATTTTTATGTTTTCTTAAATAACGCATGCTAAAGTGTTTAAATGAACGATGTTTATGTCAAGTACCCCGACCCCCTTTTTTATTTTTATTAAATTTAGTTCCCTTTTCTAGTCAATTTATCATGGTACCCTCCCATACAGAAAAATAATAGATATATAATGTATATAAATATACACACTGACGATTAAAGTTTTATATTAGGCTGCTTTTAGACTGCCCTCATCATAAAATATTTTAGGAATGAAAAGCGACACACCAGAATTAAATTGAAAATTGTTGCATAATTACACTTAACTAATTCTCATACATACGGTTTTTTATTTTGTATTTAAATACACTTTTTTTTTTTTTTTTTTTTTTTTTTTTTTTATATGCGGATTTGTGGTTCCAACCAATTAATTTTTTCAGCTATGCCACTTTTTTTTTTTTTTTTTTTTCTTTGTGATCGTGTTTACAGTCGTGCTATGAGTACTTGGAAAATGTTCTCGATAGGCAGAAAAGTTACCAGAAACATATAAATGTAACAGTCCCTAATATTACTAGTTTCCATGTTTCTTAAATCAAATTATTGGTAGAACTTGAGTCAACAGTGCTATAGAAAATGAATAAGAGCCTCTGCGTAGCACTTATGCAGAAGTATACAAGGAAATAATTTTAAATTATTCACCTCCTTTTTTTTGCAAGTATTCTTCCAATGATAACAACGTTCACTGTAATACTGCAAGAAATTATATATATATATATATATATATATATATATATCTATCTATCTCTCTCTATAATAAACATGCACAACAGATACATTAGGAGCATTTGCAGATTTTGATGTATTTTGCAGCAAAACCTGCGCAGTATGCCTGATCTAATAAAATAATTTTAACTGCTACAGGATAATGAACCAAAAGAAAGAACAAAGGGTTAATCCTACTAGGAAACACCTGGGGCCAACCAAAGGCAGATGACCTGTTATATCAGTCAACCGGTGGCTACCTGGAGTTATTCCTGTCTTCTTGCAATGAGCATCATTTTGCCTGTTTTTACACTATTCCTTTGACCCATGAAGGAGAGGAATTTATTGCACACAACTTTCGTATGATGTAGACAGGTCTTGATTGTATTTTGCCCCAGTACTTTTTATTTGTATGTTATATTTTCAGGGCTTTCTCTTTTTTTATCTTTTTTTTTTTTTTTCTCCCGATCCGTTCATATATTTGTTTTGATTCAGACCTAGTTTGTTTAAACCTAAAGAAGAAAGTTTCCTTGACAGTTTTTATTTATTTTTTTTTTTTTTTCTCTGTATTTTCACACAGTTGCTAAAAGTCGTCTCGTGTTTTTTGTGACTGTGCCAGAGCTGGCAAAAAAAGTGCATGCCACCGATTTGTTTAAAGAGCCTTCTATTTGCTTATCTAGCATTCATTTATGCACTTGTGTTGGCAAAAAATAGTTTCTGGCTTAATGTATTTTTTTTTTTTCTTTATGGATTTTCTTACATTAGCCATATAATATAAAAGCTACATAGTTATCCTTTTTAAGTGACCACAAAGTGACCTGGACGGTAGAAACAATTGGTAGGGATTCCAGGCTGTGATTTATTGTTATTTCCCAGCAATTAACCCCCTTTACAGTTGGAGGTGCCTGTAGCTTGTTTGCTGACACTTCAAACACTGTGGGGGTTAATCTGCTGTGCCCCTACCTCTTCTGCCTCCACTTTTTTCCTCCCCACCTCCTTTTCAAAGATGGGAGTGCTCCCTCTGGTCATTCAGTCTGAGATGTGGCTGCTGCCTGTGTAGTGATAGTGTGTCCAGTCAAAAGAAGCATTGCAGATGTCCAGGGGTTAATATAGTTTTGCAGCTTCCACTTGTACCCAGAAACATAGTACAAGGACCCTACAGGAGACAGACTATTAAGTGTTAACCAATTAAACTTAAAATTATTTTCCTTAAGCATTTTTTTTTCCCCCACCGTCTGTGCAGATGACATTGGCAGTGTGGTGTCTGCTTTCTATGAAACATTTCCATATTTAATCTATTTTAATTGTTGATACAAAACCACAATAAAACCCGATTTAAACTTTTTACTTTGTAATTAACAGCCATGTTCAGTAACATTCCTTGGAATGTTAAGATTGCATAATATTCGTTAATTTCTGGTATCTGTTCTATATCAAACCTTTTTGTACTTTAATCATATCCCATTTGTCACTCATTTTCTTGTCTCATTTTTAGTAATTATGGGGTTTATTTACAAAGGGCATAACTTTCATGCCAGACTCGAAAACCTTTTGTTCATCTCAGCAATCGAATCAGGTTGGGAGGAAATAAAATCTTTCAAATCTGAATTTATATTTTCAGAAAACTTAGTATTTTGCTGGAGTGAAACTTTTGCAATCATTGCTAATGAAGTCAGAAATGGGAAATTTTAGTTTTATCTTCCTGTTATTCAGGTGCATTTAGTTACTTAGGCCTACTATGAGGACTTTATTGTCTTTGCTGTAGGGGAAAAATATTTATTTTTATGTTAACAGTTTAAAAGTGTAGCATATTGTTTCTAGTCCCAGGATATTTTACTGGAAGTTGTGTCCACTACAATAGCAACTCTCTGTTTTTTAATCTTTGTTTTAAACAGAGTTTCCTATTACTCTTGTGAACTTAATGCTAATACATCACTGATCAATGGGCAGTATTGGAATGCCTGAAAAAGGGGTAGTCTATATATGCTTGTGATTATATAATCCCCATTTCAGTATTAGTCCTAATAAGCATCACAGGCCCTGCTTTACCTCTTGTCCACTAAAGAGAAGCTCAGGATCCGGAATCACTAAATCACTGAAATCTCATATACGTTTAGGGCCTGAAGAAGCATCAAGGTCTCTGTATTTAAGCCTAAGGGAGGTGAGCAGAGTTCATAGATGATTTGTAGCCAGAAACACCAATAAAACAAGCTCTGGTTTCATGCATGTGTATTATCACGTCCTTTGCTTTTGTTGTCCTTGCCCATATGCTGTCTGATCACAGGGCAATTGCCTAGGGCCTCTACTTCACAGGGGCTCCCTAAATCAGGATTTTTGCTGAGTCCACTAAAACCCTTATGTGTAATAGGAATCTTTTGAAGAGTACAGCAAATATATTGCATTTTGATACATGTGTTGAAAGAACATCTTTGGACTTGTATCCCATTCACTAGGCATTTGTTAACATCTGGCTATGACTAAACAAAAACAATCAAGGCAGAGTATACAGCTCCTCAGGTTGGAGAAGAACTTGCTCTGGTGGAGCATACAGTCACTGCATGAAAAGCACATGTACATGCACAAAGACTATTTACAAACCAGCATTGGGCCCAAGTAAAAAAGCAAGTAGCATAAAAGCGATTAAAAAAAAAAAAATTACTTTTACAAATTTTAAATAACAAACATGTTTATACTTCCCTGCTCTTCTTGGGTCCCCTTCTGGTGCTCCGGGCCCCTTCTCTCTGTCCAGTGCCCCCATGGGAAGTGTGCTTGGTCCCGAGCCACGCTGCTATGTCCATTGACAGACAACGGAACTTGGCCCTGCTCCCTCTTCACAAGGTTTTAGTGAAAGCACTGGGAGCCAATGGCTCCCAGTGCCCCAGCACAACCAGTGAGACCCGCAAGTGAGGAAAGAAAAGAGCTGCAGATGTGCACAGTGCTGGATCCAATGAGGGTTCAGGTAAGTATTAGGAGGGTGAGGGGGATGCTGATGCCTAATGCCTTGCATTAAGGTAAAAAATGTTTAGGCTTTAGAACCACTTTAGGAGGAAGAAGGGCTATATAATCAAAGTGGCTTGGCACTATAATCTGCGTTTTTTTTTTTTTTTTTGTTTTGAAAGCGCATGAAGCATCCAACAGCATTCAACCTTTAGGCACAAAACCGAGTTTGTACAATGCGTACCGGCAGTTGTGTGCCAGAAACTTGCAGTGAATGCATTAATGTGCATGGGCCTTTTAAAAAAATTTCCTATTTGATACAAGCTTACATTAAAGTGCCTGCACATAGCTTATGATGCTCCTCATTTGCTGCTGAAACCCCATCAAAAACCTAGTGCTGTTGAACATGAGGATACACATGAACACTTTCCCCTGCCTCCCACAGTTCCAGTCATTTGCTCTGAGTAGTGTCGCATATGGGGCCAAGCTCTTTCAAATAGTATGCAACGGGCATCACTAAATAGTGAACTGCAGACCACGTCCAGACCGAGGCACTGTTCCACCCAGCCCGCTGCGATCCTGCCATTTAGGAGCCGGCTCTCCCTCTCAGCCGTCGCCACCACTGATCCCCACACGCGGCTATTGGCATCCGGAGACAAGACAGTTCTTGAAAGGGGCGACGATGCAAAGTTAACTTTTTAAGCTGAGCAGCAGGTAATTGGTTGCTAGGCATTCCTAGCAACCAATCACAAGCTGATTAACAGAAAAAGTTGTGCAGCTCCTTTGCTCCATTCAGAACTATCCTGCCACCTGACGTCAGCTCTAGACCTGCTGTGTCTGCCATGCTCAGTGTGTGTGTGTGTGTGTGTGTGTGTGTGTGTGTGTGTGTGTGTGTGTGTGTGTAAGGTAAGACGGAAAGGGCTATGCCACTGCTGTGCTGAATGAGGAGGAAGTTGGGGGTGATATAAAAGAGGGGTCAGAGACAGGAATATAAAGGAGAGGGGGCTGAGGACAGAATTGTGAGGGGGAATGATGCTGTATGAAAGAGGACTGGAATGTAAAAGGAATACAGGGGTGATATGAAGGAGAAGCGAGATGATATAAAGGGGTACTAAGAGCAGGGATGTGAAAAGGGGGGGGGGGGGTGTTATGCAGGGGGACTAAAAATACTGATGTATTAATGGGAATGTGATGGGAAGAATTAAGGATCTGAGGTTATGTTTACCACAATGCAACCTGCATTGTGCATGTAGGCAGCCCATTCATTTCAATAGGCTGCCTTACATGGAGAAACGCAAAAAAAAAAAAGTCCCTGACCCTATTTTAAATTGCTGCAGCACCATGCGGCTTAGTGTGGCGCACTCGCAAGAACACACTGCATTTGCCAATGCGTGGAGGTGCTATTTAACCACTTCAGGCCTGGAAGATGTGGCTGCTCAGTGACCAGGCCATTTTTTGCGATACGGCACTGCGTCGCTTTAACTGACAATTGCATGGTCGTGCGAAGTTGTACCAAAACAAAATTTACGTCCTTTTTTCCCACAATTAGAGCTTTCTTTTGGTGGTATTTGATCATCTTTTTGCGCTATAAACAAAAAAAGTGAGAATTTTGAAAAAAAACACAATATTTTGTACTTTTTGCTATAATAAGGCTGGTTTCACAACTATGCATTTTTAGTGGTTTTTGTATTTTGCAGATTTGCACTACAGAACGTTTTCCATAGGAAACCATTTTAAATGGACTGTAGTGCAAAATGCAAAAAGCACTAAAACTGCATAGATGTGAATCGAGCCTAAATATCCCCAAATTTTAATTTTTTTTTTTAAAGCAAATGTTTTTCTCAGTTTAGGCCGATATGTATTCTACATTTTTTTGGTAATAAAAATCGCAATAAGTGTGTATTGATTGGTATACACAAATGTTATAGCATCTACAAAATGGGAAAGATTTATGGCATTTTTATTATTTATTTTTTTACTAGTAATGGCGGTAATTAGCAATTTTTATCGGGACTATGACATTATGGAGGACAGATCGGACGCTTTTGACACACATTTTTGGGACCATAGGCATTTATACAGCGATCAGTGCTATAAAAATGCACTGATTACTGTATAAATCTCACTGGCAGGGAAGGGGTTAACACTAGGGGGCGATCAAGGGGTTAACTGTGTTCCCTAGTGAGTGATTCTAACTATGGGGGGGAATGATTGGGTGAGGAGACCGATCGTTTTTCATACTCAGTATGAAAAACAGATCGCTCACCCCTGACAGCACGGAGATCTGTCTGTTTACATTGACAGATCTCTGTTCTGTCTCTGTGTGGAGCAATCGCGGGTGCCTGGCGCTCATCGGCTCCAGCGTCGCGCCGTGGGCCTCCGGTGGCATGCATGCGCCCCCTTTAGTGGTCAAAAGGCGAACCGACGCACAGTTACATTGGGTTGCCCAGGGGAGCCAACCTGCCGCAGTACAATATCCCTGGTATAAAGTATATGTGTGTATGACTTTTTGGGTATGGACAGTGGGAGAGTATGGGAAAGGTACAAATAGGCATTTTATGGTGCTTGAAGTTACTATAGTCGTTAAGAGGAAAACACAAAAAAAAGTAATTCTGCTTAAACCCACAAACCACCTTCTTTCCTATTGGCTGTTATTATAGTGTGTGTGTGTGTATGTTCATATCTACTGTGCTCATAGCAGGTTTATGCTCATCTCAGGTGTGACTGTCTATGACCATTTAAAGGGTCATTCTACCTAAAAAATATCTTCATTTATTTGATCGCTAGGCTTGTCCAGTGGTAAGACCTAGGTCCAGGGCAACTACAGGAGGGTCACATGTTCCCTGCTGAATTTCATATTCCAGATAATGTTTGAGGATTGGAAACAATCATGTTTCAGCAGGAGTGGGTCTATAAATATTGCAGAAAGAAGAATGTTAATTCCACCCTTCTAGCTTTACCATATTCACTTTAGTCTAGCCCTTGAAATATTCAGGGGCTTTATTAAATATTAGCCAAATATAGTGAATCTCTACCAAATGTTAAGACATGTTAAAGTGCTTGTTAACCCGAAAAAAAAATACAGATCCTGGTCCCTTTAAACCAGATTACACAGCACAGTGCTTGTGCTGTGTAATCTGCCTCCTCTAAACTGTAAAAAAAAAAACCTCCCTGAATCTGCCACTTCCTGTAGGCCCTCTCTGTGCTGACTGTGATAACCAGGGCTACTGAGCCCTGACCACCATGGTCAGAGTGCGTCATACGCTGCTGTCCCCTCTGCTCTCCTCTCCCCCTTCCTGCCTGTCGGCTCCCTCTCTGTCTGTCTCCCCCCCCCCCCCCTCCCCCCCGCACCGCTATTATTGAAAATAAAAACCCCAAATTGTCCTTGCCAGCCTCTTTATTAGAGCCTGGCATAGCACACTATGTAAGTCATTTGAAAAAAAACAAGCGTTCTAAATACATATTTAGAGCTGTCTTCAGGCTGCTCACGTGACTCCAAGCTGCTTTGCAACAGACAAAGAGGAGCTGAGTGGCTATGTGATCTCCCTGGCTGACGTCAGAGGGAGATCTCGGCCCCGCCTGCAGAAGCCATCCATCGGAGCTGTAAAACGGCTGCAAGTCATGTGACCGACCTGAAGAAGAGCATTCTAAATACCTATTTAGAGCTTTTTTTTTTATGACTTATACAGTGTGCTATGCCAGGCTCTAATTAGACTTAAGCAAATGGGTTCACAAACACTTTAATATGAACATCCCTTTTTGTAATTTACCCATAGCTATCTAAAGCAAAAAGTGGTCAGCGGTCTGGAATCCTTTTTAAAAATTATCTTTGTGGTTTTATATATTTTTGCAAGCTGCCATTATGTCCTTTTCTTGAGCACTTGTACATGCTGGGTTATTAAGGAGGGCCTCTGCACTTAGAAGAAATGGCCAAATATATCTGGACAGTATGTATGTATGTATGTATGTATGTGTATATATATATATATATATATATATATATATATATATATATATATATATATATATATATATATATATATATATATATGTATATGTAACGATCTCTTCTATCCTACCTAAACATCATGCTATTTTGCATTTGAAACCTTAATTTTCATTGTGAAAGTTCTTGATAGAGGATAGTTTTTGAATGATGAACTGTTTGGATTAACAGCCCGCAATCCTTGACTGCCATTAGGCTTGCCAGAAGAACTAGTTTTAAGGAGAGAGACAAGAAGCTTCTTAGGATGCTAGGGAGTGGATGATAAAATTAAAAAAGATGGAGCGCTGGAAACGCAGCTAGTGCAATATAGAAATAGTTCCAAGGTCCAGGTGTGCCAGTAGACAAAGTTAATTTACTGCTGAGACCAGAGCAAGGTTTAGAGGTTCTGGTCTGTATCAGTGTGGACAGCCAGCTGTAGAGAGCAGAATTGACTCTGTGGCTATGGGTGAAAGAGAGGAGCGGCGCCACTCTGAGTGCAATATCTCAGTTAAAATTCAATGTTTAATAAAAGTAAGATCAACTCACATTTTGGTGAGATATAATGTACATGGCATAAGTAGCTTGGGCAGCGGTGGTGGTCAGCAGTTTCCGGTGGTTCCCAAGGCTCCGAGGGCTGAAGATGGTCACACAACAAGCATGTCAGTGGTGATAGATGGGAGGCATGGTCAAGCTTGCGTTCGGAGCATGCGTACTCCATCAAATGCCTGATGAAGGATCTCGCGTTTGGCACATGCGTGCTCCTTCATCAGGCTTTTGATGGAGTACTCATGCTCCAAACGCGAGCTTGACAACGCCTCCTGTCCATCACCGCTGATGTGCTTGTTGTGTGACTCTCTCTCTCTAGGGAGTGGATTTTCTCTTGCTTGCTTATGGAAGCATTAGAAGGGCAGAAGCAAGGGTGTGTGCCAACACTTTAAAGTAGCAGCCTTTCTACCAGCAGGATTTTGCCACGGACACAGGAGATTGGTACTAATCACACTTGTATATGACAACCTTCCAAAAGTGTTTGGATATGGGAATGTCAGTAGGATAATTTGTGCGACTGCTATAAGTTTCCCTTCATTCCTGTGTTTTCCAGATTAATACTAAGGCCGCTTTCACATTGCAGTACTGGCTGCAGTTTGGCTGCAACGCAATGTACCTGCTGTTTCCTATAGACTTCTATAATGTCCTGTCTTTGGTACATCTTTTGAAAGTGTAACAAGTCCTGCATGCCTCGTCTTTTGGTGTGCTTTCAGAAAACATACCAAAAATGTAGGACATAATAGAAGTCTGTGGAAAACTGTGGGTAACTTGCATGAATACACTGTGCTGCGACCAACACAGCGGGGCATTCTGAAAGTGACCTAAGATTGTGGGATTTTGGCATACGATCAACCGGTATCTTGTTTATATAATAGAAATTAGTAAAATTTCAAACTGAGGCAAGACCTCTTATTCTTCTATAGACACTTAGTTGATGACTTATGTTTCATGCTTTTCTTTCTTCACTCTTTTTTTTTTTTTTTTTTTTTTTTTTTTAAGATACGTTGGCATCAATGCATCAGACATCAACTTTTCATCTGGAAAATATGATACCTCTGTGAAGCCTCCATTCGATGTTGGTTTCGAAGGCCTTGGAGAAGTTGTAGCCTTGGGACTGAGTGCTAGTAAAAACTTTGCAGTAGGCCAGCCAGTTGCTTATGTCCAAACTGGCTCTTTCGCTGAGTATACAGTTGTGCCAGCTAAAACAGCTATTCCAGTTCCTTCAGTAACACCTGAATTCCTAACTTTTCTCATCAGTGGCACAACAGCTTACATCAGTCTTAAAGAGTTTGGGAATCTGAGCAAAGGAAAGAAAGTTTTGGTGACTGCTGCAGCTGGTGGAACAGGACAATTTGCTGTGCAGCTTGCAAAAAATGCAAACTGCTATGTTATTGGGACATGCTCTTCTGAAGAAAAAGCAGGATTCTTAAAATCTATTGGCTGTGATCTCCCGATCAATTATAAGGCAGAAAATGTTGCTTCCGTCATAAAAGAAAAATTTCCAGAGGGAGTAGATGTTGTGTACGAGTCTGTTGGTGGAGAAATGTTTGATTTGTCTGTAAAATGTTTGGCCACCAAAGGTGACCTTATAATAATTGGCTTTATCTCTGGGTATAAAACCCCGCTAGGTATTTTGCCTGTTCAAGAAGCAGCCCTACCTGCAGTATTACTAAGAAAATCTGCTAGCATCCATGGCTTTTTCTTGACCCATTATCTGTCGGAGTACAAGGAGGCCATTATGTCTTTGGTGAAATTGCAACGAAGTGGGAAACTAGTTTGTGAAGTGGACAATGGAGAACTATCTCCAGAAGGCAAGTTTACTGGCTTGGAGTCTGTTTTCCGCGCTGTAGATTATCTGTACACAGGGAAAAACATTGGGAAAATTGTAGTTGAATTGCCTCACCTTGTCAACAGCAAGCTGTAAAAACAGAACAATGATATAAATCACAAAAGTTAACGGTACTTTCTGCCTGGAAACTCTAAAACATGTTATAGCTATTGGAGAGCATATTGAAACAGTACAAAGGTGTTGGTAAAACGTTTTCATTGCACAAAATAAAAAAAGCACTTATTTAGGCACTTCATTGTTTCAAAATTAACCATACCAATGCCATAAACACAAAAAGTTTCCAGCAGAGAACTTTTCCTTCTATTAATCTGCATAATATATAATGTTTATTCATGTTAAATTGTCGAATAAAGAATGTATTTTTTTTTTATTGAAGGTCTAGATCTATTTTGGGATATCAGAATAGCAATTTATTTTGTTAAAAATGATTTTCATATAACATATACAGTACTAATAATTTAAATCTGTTTTTTTGCATTTGATATTATTTGAAGTATGTACAAAAAATAAAAACAATTAAAGAGAAAACGTGCATTCTTGATAATGTTTGAAAAATATATACATAAGGTGAAGCTTAGTGGTTCGCATTTGCTACATTTTTCTGAAAAATTTCAGATTACTACATCTAGCTATCTGTGTGCTTTCTCATGTTCCTGATTTTCTACCTACTTCTGTACTCAATTTCATGGTCCAAAAAACCTTTAAAAACCACAAACAAACCTTTGTGTTTGTACATTTATAGGTTTTTTTTTCCACTTTTTGGCAGTGAACGTTGCCACCGAATAAAGGTCTTGCCAAGAGTGTAGAGATCCCTGCAATAAAAGCACGTTAGCTGTTCCAAATAAACTTGTGAGATTTTTACATTTCACATAACATTCTGTGTCCGTTTTGCATCAGAAATCATGTGATTGCCAATTTCATAGGTGGTAGGTATACCTTTTTATCTGATAGACTGCTGGAATATTATGTTTTATTCTCTTCTACCCTTTTTTTTTTTTTTTTTTTTTTTATATCCTACAACAATTTTTTTTAATTTAGCTGCTAATATTATGTTAACTTTCTGACCCTGGGATGTATTTACTATAGTTACCAAAGAAATTAAATACTGGTGGTTATGAAATTCTCATTCTATTTGCTCTCATCTACGATAGGTTACACAATATTCATGGGTATAATTTTAGAATTTTGTTTGCCCTTTGTGGCAGTAAATGGTTGCAGCTTTCTCCTTCCCTTTTTTTTTTTTTTTTTTTTTCCTTTGAATCATGATCACATGTCTAAATTTGCCTATTTTCCCCGCTGAACAAGCCAAGACCCAGATATTCTTCACATTTAATTGTCCTGCTGGAATGTCGTAATGCCTTTTCAAATTAAGGTAGATCCCCACCAGGATATTTTTTTTAAAGAAAGCCTGGCCAAGTATAACAGCCATGTCATGTACACATATTATAATTACAGTTTCAGAAGAAAGAGGGGGGAGTCCCTTTTTTTTTTTTTTTTTTTTTCTCCTTCATAATGACATTTAACGAGTGCATTCTTGATCGCTTTTTTCTTTTTTCTTTTTCTCTCTTCTACATAGAGGAGCAAAACTGTTCTGCCATGGAGTATCTGTTAGTATGTATGTAAGATTTACCCATTTTCAAGGCTTCTGATGTAGGAGCTAGCATGCATACACAACAATACAATTTATATGGTAAATGGAACCAAATAATGACTTTACTGAATGTTATGGCTCGGCTGAAGGGAAATGTCACGCTAAATGGTTGCCAAATTATGGATCATGCCAACGTGTCACAAGTGCACTAAAGACAAATGGCACCTGAGGTTATTGCCACTGTTGACACTCTTGAATTTTAAAACGAAGGACTGTCCTCTGCAATAATAGGAGGATACAATTCTTAACCAAAGAGTGTTTTTGCAGAATAAGTGAAAGAACACTTTACAGAATTGGCATTCAGCTTTAGTTTTAGTTTGTGTGTGTTTGTATATATTATAATGCCATGTTTTTGTGTCCTACGTTATTTGAATTGCACTTTCATAGAAAGTGGTCTATTTAGTAATCAATATTGATGTGAATTATACTTTAGGAGGAATGCGCTACAAAAATTTAATTATTTCATTTTGCATTAGTTTTCCTGTTTTGAAGGTTGTGTTTTATTTTCATATTATTATTATTATGATTTATTATATTATTTTCGTAGACTTCCTATCCTGGAGCGACAAAGCCCATGTTCCGTATTGTATCTGTGGAGGAGCTGAATTGCCAATCTAGAACAGAAAGTGTGTTAGGATTACAGAACACCACCCCCTCTCTTCATCCCCATAGCATAGGGAGGGAATTTTGTACTCCACAGAAAGAGTTGGGTATGATGCTAACTGATAAGAGTGCAGCACTGTCTACAGGAAGCTATCCGCTCACTAGATTTCTAGCAGGATCTACAGGTATTTTATTTTATTGAACAGATATTGTAACAAAATGCTTTTAACTAAACTAATAGACTAAAGGGGAACACATAAGCAATACGCCTAAATACACTTTAATTGCACAGATTTAAAGGGGAAGTCTATACAAAATGATATTTTAGTTATAGGTGGAACTTGATGGATTGGAGAATCACATCTTGTCATTCTCCTTTTAGATTAAAAAAAAAAAATTTACTTCATATTATATTTCAAAAATTGCAGACAGAGTGGAAGCCCCCTGCAAAAACATGATTATGCTAGGTTTTGTCCCTCAGATGTAAGAAACCAAAATATGAGCTTTAGATTATTATTATACAGGATTTATATAGCGCCGACAGTTTACGCAGCGCTTTACAAAATTAGGGCAGACAGTACAAGTACAATACAATTCAATTCAATACAGGAGGAATCAGAGGGCCCTGCTCATTAGAGCTTACAATCTAGGAGGGAGGGTCAAGTTATACAAAGGGTAATAGCTGTGGGGGATGAGCTAATGGAGAAAATAGTGCAGTTGTTAGATGGAGGCAGGATAGGCTTCTCTGAAGAGGAAAGTTTTCAGGGATCGCCTAAAAGTGGATAAAGTTGGAGACAGTCTGACAGATTGGGGTAGGGAATTCCAGAGGATGGACGAGGCTCGGGAGAAGTCCTGGAGGCGGATATGGGAGGAGGTGATGAGGGAGCTAGAGAGCAGGAGATCTTGGGAGGAACGGAGAGGGCGATTAGGTTGGTATTTTGAGACTAGGTTAGTGATGTAGCTGGGGGCAGAGTTGTGGATGGCTTTGTAACTTATTGTTAGTATTTTGAATTTAATTCGTTGGGCAAGTGGTAGCCAATGGAGGGATTGGCAGAGAGGGGTAGCAGACACTGAGCGGTTTGTAAGGTGGATGAGTCTGGCAGCAGCATTCATGATGGACTGAAGGGGGGATAGTCTATTTAAAGGTAAGCCAATGAGGAGTGAGTTGCAGTAGTCAAGGCGAGAGATAGATGATCTGACTCTTCAGACAGTTGCATTATTTACCGCCACTAGGTCCAGTGTAGGTGAATATACTGTTGTATGTGGTGTACCAACATTTCAACACTATTAGAGCTTCTATACCAAGGCTGGAATGACACTATTTACAAGAGGACTTACAGTACATTGCATGGTTAATAGATGTTGCCACGGGTGCTGGCATAAGTATGTACATAAAGCCTGTATATACCTCTAATGAAGAGTACCAGGAAAATGGGTTATGCAATCTCATCGTGTATTTTCATATGTCTTGGTGCCAAAAGCTCAGCATCAAAACTAATGTAACAAAGAACATGTGTAAATTCCGCTATGCTGTGTTGCAGTGTCCCAAATACATAAACCCCTCCTCCTGCCCGAACCCTTACCATTTAACCACTAAAGCCTGGTACACATTACTATTTTTTTTTTTTGTTTAACCCAGCAGGACTGAACAAATAAAAACTGACAGCTCAGGAGGAGCCGCTGTATTAACTATCTGATGTTAGTACAGCGCTCTCCCCTGCTGTGCTATTTTGTTCTGACAGTGGGGTCCCCCCCTTGCCAGAGCACTCCAGTCTTATTTTTTGGAGACGTATATACTGTAGAGCTTGCTTATGGCAGTATTTAAAAACTACTCCTATTTTTTTTTTCTCTTTACACAAAAAAAAAAAAAACATTTTTGAGGAAAAAAAAAACTACAAATTCTGAAAGAAAAAAGATTCCCTGACTTTGTTATTAACCACTTCAGCCCCAGAAGGATTTACCCCCTTCCTGACCAGAACACTTTTTACAATTTGGCACTGCAATGCAATGCTGTACCCAAACAAAATTTGCGTCCTTTTCTTACCACAAATAGAGCTTTCTTTTGATGGTATTTGATCACCTCTGCCGTTTTTATTTTTTGCGCTATAAACGGAAAAAGACAGAATATTTTGGAAAAAAAATGATATTTTCTATTTTTTGTTATAATAAAAATCCAATAAACTCAATTTTAGTCACATCTCTTTGGTAAAAAAAAAAATGTCAATAAGCGTATATTTATTTGTTTGCGCAAAAGTTATAGTGTCTACAAACTAGGGTACATTTTCTGGAATTTACACATCTTTTAGTTTATGACTGCCTATGTCATTTCTTGAGGTGCTGAAATGGCAGGGCAGTACAAAACCCCCCAAATGACCCCATTTTGGAAAGTAGACACCCCAAGGGAATTGCTGAGAGGCATGTTGAGCCCATTGAATATTAATTTTTTTTTTGTCCCAAGTGATTGAATAATGGCAAAAAAAAAATTTACAAAAAGTTGTTACTAAATGATATATTGCTCACACAGGCCATGGGCATATGTGGAATTGCACCCCAAAATACATTCTGCTGATTCTCCTGAGTACGGGGATACCACATGGGACTTTTTGGGAGCCTAGCCGCGTGCGGGGCCCCAAAAACCAAGCACCGCCTTCAGGATTTCTAAGGGCGTAAAGTTTTGATTTCACTACCTATCACAGTTTTCAAGGCCATAAAATGCCCAGATGGCACAACCCCCCATAAATGATCCCATTTTGGAAAGTAGACATCCCAAGCTATTTGCTGAGAGGCATGTTGAGTCCATGGAATATTTTTTTTTGCACAAAGTTGTCAGTAAATTATATATTGCTCAAACATGCCGTGGGCATATGTGGAATTACACCCCAAAATACATTCTGCTGCTTCTCCTGAGTACGGGGATACCACATGTGTGGGACTTTTTGGGAGCCTAACTGCATACGGGGCCCCGAAAACCAATCACCGCCTTCAGGATTTCTAAGGGCGTACATTTTTGATTCACTCCTCACTACCTATCACAGTTTCGAAGGCCATAAAATGCCAAGATCACACAAACCCCCCCCAAATTACCCCATTTTGGAAAATAGACACCCCAAGCTATTTGCTTAGAGGCATGGTGAGTATTTTGCAGCTCTCATTTGTTTTTGAAAATGAAGAAAGACAAGAAAAAAAAATGTTTTTTTTTCTTTTTTCAATTTTCAAAACTTTGTGACAAAAAGCGAGGTCTGCAAAATACACACTATACCTCTCAGCAAATAGCTTAGGGTGTCTACTTTCCAAAATAGGGTCATTTGGGGGGGGGGGGTTGTGCCACCTGGGCATTCCATGGCCTCTGAAACTGTGATAGGCAGTGAAGAGTGAAATCAAAAATTTACGCCCTTAGAAATCCTGAAGGCGGTGCTTGGTTTTCGGGGTCCCGTACGCGGCTAGGCTCCCAAAAAGTCTCATACATGTGGTATCCCCGTACTCAGGAGAAGCAACAGAATGTATTTTGGGGTGTAATTTCACATATTCCCATGGCATGTTTGAGCAATATATCATTTAGTGACAACTTTGAAAAAAAAAAAAAAATTGTCTTTTTCCTGCAACTTGTGTCACAATATATAATATTCCATTGAATCGACATGCCTCTCAGCAAATAGCTTGGGGTATCTACTTTCCAAAATGGGGTCATTTGGGGGGTTTTGAACTGTCCTGGCATTTTATGCACAACATTTAGAAGCTTATGTCACACATCACCCACTCTTCTAACCACTTGAAGACAAAGCCCTTTCTGACACTTTTTGTTTACATGAAAAAATAATTTTTTTTTGCAAGAAAATTACTTTGAACCCCCAAACATTATATATTTTTTTAAAGCAAATGCCCTACAGATTAAAATGGTGGGTGTTTAATTTTTTTTTTTCACACAGTATTTGCGCAGTGATTTTTCAAACGCATTTTTTTGGGGGAAAAAAACACACTTTTTTTAAATTTTAATGCACTAAAACACACTATATTGCCCAAATATTTGATGAAATAAAAAAGATGATCTTAGGCCGAGTACATGGCTACCAAACATGACATGCTTTAAAATTGTGCACAAACGTGCAGTGGCGACAAACTACATACATTTTTAAAAGCCTTTACAGGTTACCACTTTAGATTTACAGAGGAGGTCTACTGCTAAAATGACTGCCCTCGATCTGACCTTCGCGGTGATACCTCACATGCATGGTGCAATTGCTGTTCGCCTTTGCGCGAGTGCAGGCGGGGACAGGGGTGCTTTTTTTTTTTTTTCCTTTTTTTTTTTTTTTTGTTTTTTTTATCTTATTTTTAAACTGTTCCTTTCATTTTTTTTTTTTTTTTTTTTTAATCATTTTTATTGTTATCTCAGGGAATGTAAATAGCAATAGGTAGTGACAGGTACTCTTTTTTGAAAAAACTGGGGTCTATTAGACCACCATTAGAATACCTCCCTTCATCCACCCACTTCTAATGATGGGCATACATGCACCGTATGTATATGCCGAAGCATGGGGGCATCCTCCCACAAAAGGCAGGAGCAAATCGCTCCTCCACCCACTGCTGCCCCCACGCTTCGGCATATATGCTGAAGTATGTAACTGTGGTGGTGAAATCACCTCCGACAGCGCTGGAGTCACAGCTTTATGTATCGTGGGAGCAAACGCTGTTGCTGTCAAGATAAATAAATCCGCTCTGCAGCTGAATGGCGTACCTGAAAACAAAGAAATGGTTACCAACAAAACACAGTAAACAGTAAAGTATAAAAAAAATTGCATATCTGAAAAGCAAACATGGTAAAACATAATAACAATAAAACATTGTAGAATAGAATACAGTAAAAAAGAGCAGAACAGTAGAGAGAGAGAGAACAATAAAATGACAACTATTTTTGGTTTTTTATTTTATATTTTTTTTGTGTTTTTATTTTTATTTATTTATTTTACACTTTTTTTTAGTAACTTTAACTTTTGTAACTGGTACCAGGTTTGGGTCTCTAAAAATGCGATGGCATCTTGGGAGACCCTGTGAAAGTGTGTCCTAGTCTGTGCAATGCTGTACCCTACGCTAAAACTCAACTAGTGTATGGTAGCGTTCAAAACATTTACCAATGCATAGAGCAGGATTGTCAAGACAGGAGGGATAATAATACCGGGTGTCACGCCTATATCTGCGCTTGCTGCAGACACGACATCTTCTTTGGGGGGCTCGTTGGGTAGGGGTACTCGGGAGGACATAAGGAAAATGCCTCTCATGCAGCCAGCTTACTGCATTTGGTTGGGGAAGGTAAGGTGGAGCACCGTCTGGAAACAGAAGGGCTCTGACGATCTCTTCCTGGAATTTAAGGAAGGATCCAGTCCGTCCTGCAGCTCTGTATAGCACATGAGCGTTCAGCAAAGCCAATTGAAATAAATAAACAGACGCTTTTTTGGACCAGCGTCTGGCCTTACAGGCAACTAGGTACGGCGCCAACGTCTGGTCGTTGAGATCCACCCCTCCCATATTTTGGTTATATTTGTGGACAAAGAGGGGTTTCTCCACAACACCAGTCGCCGTAGTAATTTGGACCGTCGTGTCTGCATGAAGGGAGATTATCATTATTATAATCACGTTATTATCCCTCCACTTCATAGCGAGCAAGTTATTACACTGCAAGCAGGCTCTCTCCCCCAGCCTAAGATGGGAATCTACAAGCCGCTGGTGAAAGCTCCGGCGATTAGGTTGCACGGTGCCACATGCTCCAATCTGTTGATCAAAAAGGTGACTAAAAAGTGGCACGCTCGTTTAATAATTGTCCACGTACAAGTGGTACCCCTTTCCGAATAAGGGTGACACCAAGTCCCACACAATCTTGCCAGCACTTCCTATGTAGTCAGGGCAGTTTGTCGGCTCTACGTGACTATCTTTGCCCTCGTAAACCATAAAACTACATGTATAGCCTGTGGCCCTGTCACAGAGCTTATACATCTTGACCCTGTATCTGGCACGCTTGCTGGGAAGGTACTGTTTGAATGACAAGCAGCCAGAAAATTTAATCAGGGACTCATCAACGCAGAGAACTTGATGGGGAGTAAACGAGTCTGCAAAACGCTGGTTGAAGTGGTTTACGAGGGGCCGAATTTTGTAGAGCCGATCGTATCCAGGGTCTCCACGAGGACGACAGAGTTCATTGTTGTTGAAGTGCATGAACCGCAAAATCTGCTCGTATCATGCCCTGGTCATGGAGGCAGAGAACACGGGCATATGGTAAATTGGGTCAGTGGACCAATATGACCGCAATTCACTCTTTTTATTTATGCCCATGTTGAGGGAAAGGCCCAGAAAGATCTTAAATTCGGAGACAGTAATTGGTCTCCAATCTCTAGCAAGGGAGGACTAGGGAATAGTGGCGATGTGTTGACCAGCGTATAAATTGCTTTGGTCCACAATAGATCTATAGAGATCTTTGGTGAAAAACAGTGAATAAAAATCCAGTGGCATAAAATCAACTGTTTCCACCTGAATTCTGGGTTGGCCAGTGAATGGGGGAAGTACGGGTGCTGCAGAAGTGGTGGGTTCCCAATTCGGATTGGCGAATGCAGCAGGAAGGGCACTATGGGCACGACAGGCCTGTGTTCATCTTCTTGGTGGCAGCGAGACATTACTAGTGCTTGCCAGCTCGAACTGCACTTATGGGACTTGCCACGTCACCACGTGATACTGCAGTGCTGGATGTACGACCAGGGTGTACTAGGCTGCTGGTGCTTGCCAGTTTACCAGAAGGAATAGCGGTGCTAGTACTTCTCTGCTCCATACGAGGGACCTGCGGTTCTTGCACTTCAAGGACAGAAGAAGAAGATTGGGGTCTGGTACGCCTGACCTTGGCAGGGACCACAACTCCGTCGTCAGAGCTATCTGTCATGGAGCCGCTGTCGTCTACAGGTTCATATTCTGATCCTGAATCTGACAGATGAGTGACTTCATCTTCACTATCTGTCATGCTCAGAAACATGTAGGCCTCTTCACTAGTTTCCCTTCGATTTGCCATTTTAGGGGTACACTAGTGAGACTCACAGGCAAAAAAGCTCCTGACTGTTAGCGACTGATTCAAAACGCTACCAAAAAACTGTTAGCGATCGCAGGGATCAGGCCTGGCTCTGCGAACACTGGAGTTATGTGTGCTTAGTGTTTTGTAAGTGTCAGTGATCGATCGATACTGCACTTGGGTGGGCTGGGCAGGGCTGGGCCGAGGGGCAAAACGCAGGTGCTAGCAGGTATCTGGGCTGATCCCGCTAACACTGTGTTTATGGGAACCCTAAACTGCTGGGGACGCTAGTATAGATCTGATCGGATCAGATATCGATCCGTTCAGATACTATACCACTAAGGGAGGTGTATGCTGCGTGCGTGGGTGTTAGCGGTACTGGCGCTAACCTGATGCTGCCTGGGGCGACCTTATCTGACCCTAAAAACGTAACTTATATCACCGCCGGGCAATTAGAGGGTTAAACCTTTATTAGGTAATAAACGGCGGGTGCCCTAAAACTATGATAAACTATAAAAAACAAACTAACTAACCAGCGTCACCCGTAACACTTATACAGTGATCGCTGGTGAAAGGGTTAACTAGGGGGCAATCAGGGAGTTAAAACCTTTAGTAGGTAGTATATGGGGGTCCCTGTCGCTATAAAACGCGGACGGCGAACCTATATACTTACCTCCTTAACTAGCGTCACCTGTGTCACTAATACAGCGATCAGAAAAACGATCGCTTAGTGACTATGGCGATGGGGGGTGATCAAGGGGTTAACCTTTATTAGGGGGGGTTAGGGGGGTACCCTAGACCTAAAGGGGGGTACCCCAGACCTAAAGGGGGCTAACCCGAACTGCCCTAACACTTATAACTGTCACAAACTGACACCAATGCAAAAAAAAAAAACAGCTATTGGTGTCACTGTGACAGGGGGTACAGGGGGATGATCAGGGGGGTGACTGGGGGGTGAAAAGTGTGCCTGCATGTTCTACTGTAAGTGTAGTGTTGTGCAAACTCACATTGATGTCTTCTCTCCTAGGCGCCGGAACAAAAAGACCGGCTCGAGGAGAGATGACATCACTTCCTCTGCCTCTGTTTACATTACAGAGGCAGAGGAATGATCTAATTGGCCGGGAGTGATCGCGAGAGGGTGCCTCTGTTTACATTACAGAGGCAGAGGAATGATCTAATTGGTCGGGAGCGATCACGAGGGGGTGGCCACGAATGGATGGCCTCCCCCTCACCTCTGACTGCCCGGGAACAAATGCCGGCCGCCTCTGGCACCGGGGGGGTCCGATTGGACCCCCGCCCGCGGGAGGCAGATCACGAACAGGTACGTGATTCTGCCTGCCCGTGCCATTGTGCCGACGTATATCGTCGTGAGGCGGTCGGCAACTGGTTAAACAGATCAAAATTGTGTATTTTCATGAATGCTGATTTTGAATTCATTTTGCCAGTGCAATTTATAAACGTACCATGGTAGAAAAGTGGTTAAGCTAAACTCCAAAATAATGCATTAACATTCAGCAACTCCCAACACTTAACTCTGTTACTTTAACCACTTCCCGACCACCCACCGCACATTTACTGTGGCAGAGTGGCCGCTCTGCGCCAGTTCACTTACCTAGTACGTGATTGGACACTTCCGGGTCTGGGCATGCACACCGCCAGAGACCCACTCCTGCTGTGATCACACAGTGGAAGCCCAGCGGCGAGTACCCCGGATTCGATGTCCACCGGCTTTGCCAATTGTTTACTACAGAGGGAGAACGGCTGTCTTCCTATGTAAACAGGGCAGACTGCCGTTCTGTCAGTAGGGAAGACATTGATCCTGTGTTTCTAAGCAGGAACGTGGATCCTGCCTTCCCTCAGTAGAATCACCTTCCACACAGTGAGTAAGCACTTGCTAGGAACACATTTAACCCTTTGATCGCCTCTGCTGTTAACCCCTTCCCTGCCAGTGTCAGTACAGTGAGTGCATTTTTTTTCGCACTGATCACTATATTAGTGTCACTGGTCCACAAAAAGTGTCCGATTTATCTGCCGCAATGTCGCAGTCCCGCTGTTAGTCGCTGATCGCTGCCATTACTAGTAAAACATTTGAAAAATAAATAAAAATATCCCATAGTTTGGTTTGAGCAAAAGTTATAGCGTCTACAATCAATATTCGCTTATTGGGATTTTTTTTTACCAAAAACATGTAGCAGAATGCATATTGGCCTAAATTGATGAAGAAATATTAGATTTTTTTCCAATTTTTTTTTTGGGATATGTTTTATAGGAGAAAGCGACAATTTTGAAAAAAAAAACAATATTTCTTTAACCATTTTTTTTTTTGTTTATAGCACAAAAAATAAACTGCAGAGGTGATCAAATACCACCAAAAGAAAGCTCTATTTGTGGGAAAAAAAGGACATAAGTTTTATTTGTGTACAGCATTGCATGACCGCACAATTGTCAGAATAATGCAGTGCCGTATCGCAAAAATGGCCTGGTCATGAAGGGGGTTAAATCTTCCCAGCGGAAGTGGTTTAGCCCTTGTTACCTAAAATGTAACCTTTTTTCTTGTTCATACATCACGGGACACAGAGGCTTGGTAATTGCTTAGTGGGTTAGATAGTACCTTCAGGTGACTGGACACTGGTCACCCTAATTACAAGGTGATTTCCTGCCCTATATAACCCCTCCCATATGGAGAGTGCCTCAGTTTTTTCGCCAGTGTCTAAGGTGGTTGGTCACATTGAAGATGTGCTAAGAAGAAAGCTCTGTTTGATGGTCTCTGGTAGGACCTAGGAGCTATACAACCAGATCCATACCTCGGGCCAATACTAAAACGCCTAAGATGGATGGTACGCGGGCCTCGTGATAAGAAGAAACAAGGTTTTGCCTGTAATGTCTCCCCTTGGAGGTCTGGGCTCTGGGATCCATGCTTTGGTGTACTAATATAACAGTGGCACGAAAAGATTCTGGCAGAGTCTTCTACAGGTCCAGGGAAGAGCATCCTGTGAGTAGGAACCCAGAACCCTGAAGGTTGGCACAACGATACCCGCTGTGATGGGTGAAGGCTGGAAAAATTTTAGTGAAGACAATCCTAAAGTTTATAAATAATGGATTATCTTCTGTGAGTAGTTTGTATGTCTTACCTGGTTTCCGCCACTAGAGGGAGTAAGAGACATGCCTGGTGTATACTTACACCAGGATACACGCTCAGTGAAGCTGGTCTAAGAAGCTGCTCACTTCCTCTGCTGCTGGCTCTGCCACATAAACTGAAAGGGGGGATCCCACGCAGTCCTCAGGTGGTCTCCTTTCTCCCCCCTCGCCCCGGCTGCCGCCATGATGGTCCTACGCGGGTGCATGCGTGCGCAGGTGGCACGCTTTTATGGCAGGGAAGGAGGGGGCGTGCACAGCGCGCCAGTGCGCTGGCGCAAAGCGGATGTTTTTTTAAAGCCCAAGGCGCCAGAGCTCCTGGGACACAGAGCTTTGGGCAGTAGGCATCTCAGTGGATCGGATCCTGGCAAACCTAAGTCACGTACCCGGCATCAGGTTGTGCAGTTTGTAGCTAATGTTTATATTGTAAGACTATAGCACAACAGTGATTGCACTTTACACTAGTACCTCTGCTTTGCAGCTTAGGACTATGGGGGTTATTTACGAAAGGCAAATCCACTTTGCACTGCAAGTGCACTTGAAAGTGCACTTGGAAGTGCAGTCGCTCTAAATCCAAGGGGTAGATCTGAAATGAGTGGAATCATGTGGAATCATCAGCTCTGCTGATTTTATCATCCAATCATGTGCAAGCTAAAATACTGTTTTTTATTTTCCTTGCATGTCCCCCTCGGATCTACAGCGACTTTACTTCCAAGTGCACTTTAAGTTCACTTTCAAGTGCACTTGCAGTGCAAAGTGGATTTTCCTTTAGTAAATAACCCCCACGTCTCCTCGTAACAGGGCTTCAGGTGGAGGTAAAAGAGGCACCAGAAGATCACTGTCTACATCTAGGGTTTCTGGACATGCCTGCAGGATACCATCCCCCCCTGCAAGACTGGAGGCAGCTTCACAGGATGAGTCTGTACCCCTGTGAGGTTTTGCAGCCTCTCCCCATGTTTCAGTCCCTGTTTATGTCACAGAAGACGCTTTGAAGGTTGCATTGGATGGTTTAGTAGGAAGGATTACTACCTTTGTCACAGCTTCCTTAAAAAATAGCAGAAAAAGGGGTAGATCTGCTTTGGGTTCCCTATCAGATGAGCATTCTGATAATGAGGAAATATCCCTATCTGAGGATAGGAATCAGGTGCAGTTGGACGAAACAGGGGAAGAGGAGAAGGTCTCTTCTACCTCCCAGGCCCTCAAAGCGCAGGTACAATACTATACTGAATTGGTGCGTTCCACATACAGATTGCCCTCTGCTGAGACTGCCATTTCTCCTGTTTCCTCCCTGGGGTCCCGGAAATCCTGACAGGCTGCGTACACCTTCCCAACTCATCTGTTACTGGATGAATTGGTGTATGAGGACTGGGGTCACCCAGATAAACTATCCTCCTCTTAAAAGGTTTTCTATGCTTTATCCGGTGGAGGGAAATTTCACCAAGAAATGGGGAGTCCCAGCTATAGATGCGGCTGTTTCTTGTGTAAATAAGAGCCTGACCTGTCCCGTGGACAAGGGTTTAAGGATCCAACTGACAAAAAGCTGGAAACTTTATTTAAAGCCTCTTTCTCTGTGGCGGGTGCTGTAGTGCAGCCTATGGTCGCAGCAATTGGCATGTGCCAGTTCCTCAAGAAACAAATGAAGCAGGTGCTTAGCCTCCTTTCCACTGAGGAGGCCGAGGTTTATGCAGACCTTCCTAAAGCCTTGTGTTTTATGGTTGATGCCATTATGAATTCTGCTCAGCAAGCATCTTGCCTCACTCTCCTGCTGGTACACATGCGCAGGTCCCTTTGGCTTAAACATTGGGCAGCTGAGGCTTCATGCAAAAAATATTTAACTGGGTTCCCGTTTTGTGGAGAACGCCTGTTTGGGGATGATCTGGACAAATTTATCCACAAGATTACTGGGGGTAAAACCACATTGTTACCAGTCAAAAGGAAGAGTAAATGTCCTTCATTTAGACGTTCTCTGTCCCCAGACCCTGGAGCCTCATCCTCCAGGCAGTGGCGACGGCCTCCCCATTAAATACTAGGGGAAAGGTCCAAAGTCAAGCTCAAGAGCAAAAGGTACCTTGGGGTCCAAGATCTGGTAAACAGAACCCCAAAGCCTCCCTCTGAAGGGGCACCCCCGCTCGGCTGAGTGGGGGGAAGTCTGCTGCAGTTTGCAGGCACCTGGCGGGAAGAGATTCAGGACAGATGGGTATCCTCCACGGTGTCTCTGGGCTACAAGCTAGAGTTCCAGGAGCTTCTGCCATCTCGTTTACTAAGGTCAAAAGTGTCCAGGGAACCAGAAAAAAGAAGGCCTTACTTCTGGCCTTAGAACGTCTGTTATCCCAAGGGGTAATTATAGAGGTGGCCCCGGAAGGGCAAGGCTCAGGGTTCTACTCAAACCTCTTTACGGTTCCAAAGCCAAATGGAGATGTCAGACCTATTCTGGATCTAAAAGACTTGAATCAATTTCTAGACATTCGTCCTTTCCGCATGGAGTCTATCCACTCAGTAGTCTCCACCCTTCAGGGGGGAGAATTCCTGGCATCAATAGACATCAAAGATGCATATTTGCATGTGCCAATATTTCCGGCTCACCAAAGATTCCTAAGGTTTGCTGTGGATCGGAGCCACTTTCAATTTGTGGCCCTTCCTTTTGGTCTTGCTACCGCTCCTCAAGTATTCACAAAAATTCTAGCCCTGCCCCTGGCAAATCTAAGGGCTCAGGGCATAACTGTGACAGCTTATCTGGACGATTTGCTACTCATAGAACAGTCCGTAACACGCCTAAGCCACAATGTGCTCTGCACGGTAAAGTACTAAGAGTATCTAGGCTGGGTCCTCAATCTAGAGAAATTCTCCTCGCAGCCCCTAAAAAGGCTGGAGTATTTGGGCATGGTCATAGACACAGTCCAAAGCAGAGTGTTCTTACCCAGATCAAAAGCCAGGGCCATAAAAGATTTGGTCCAGGTAGTCTCAGCAAGGAGAAATCCCTCCATCCGACATGAGACTATTGGGGAAAATGGTCACCTCTTTCCAGGCTGTCCCTTACGCCCAGTTTCACTCAAGGCCTTTACAAAGCAGCATCCTCTCTGCCTGGAACAAGAGGGCTCAAACCTTGGATCTTCCAATGTGCCTATCCCCAGGGGTGCGCCAGAGCCTCAATTGGTGGTTACTGACGAAGAATCTTCTAAAAGGAAAGTTCTTTGTCCCAGTTACTTGGAAACTCGTAACCACAGATGCCAGCCTAATAGGCTGGGGAGCAGTTCTGGAAGAAGCTTCCACCCAGGGAAGATGGTCCAGAGCCAAAAGGCTCTTGCCCATCAACATTCTGGAAATTCGGGCAATTCATCTAGCCCTCAAGGTCTGGACTTTCAGACTACAGGGTCATCCTGTCCGGATACAGTCCAACAATGCCATGGCTGTGGCTTATATCAATCAACAAGGAGGCACCAGGAGCCTGCATGCTCAAAGGGAGGTGAATCACATTTTCTTTCTGGGCAGAATGGCATATTCCTTGCCTGTCTGCAGTCTTTATTCCAGGGGTAGAAAATTGGCAGGTGGATTTTCTAATCCGCCAGCAGCTGTGTCCAGGAGAATGGTCTCTACACCCCGGCATAATTCAGACCATATGTCAAAATTGGGGTACCCCGGATGTAGACCTGTTTGCGTCCAGGTTCAACAAAAAACTGGACAGCTTTGTGTCAAGAACAAAGGATCTGCTAGCACAAGGGTCAGATGTCTTCGAAGGGTCAAAATGGAAGCAAAGTCGGTCATTCTGGTGGCCCTGACTTGGCCCAGATGACCTTCGTATGCAGAGATCGTAAAGATGGCAGTGGGAAGACCTTGGGTTCTTCCACTGCCTCCAGATCTACTCTCACAAGGTCCAATATTCCATCCTGCCTTACAAAGTCTGAATTTGACGGTTTAGCTGCTGAGACCCACATTCTGAAAAGCTGTGGGCTCCTAGAATCAGTCCTTTTCACTCTGGTTAATGCTAGGTAGCTGGCCTCCAGGCTCATCTACTACAGAATCTGGAAGGCACCATGTTTCCTGGTGTGAACCCAGGGGGTGGCATCCTAGAAAGTATGCCATTAGCAGGATTCTTGCTGCTCTTCAATTAGGCATTGAAATGAGGCTAGCTTTGAGCACTATCAAGGTCCAGATCTTATCAGTATTCTGTCAAAGGCCACTTGCCTCACATTCCCTGGTCCGGGTCTTTGGTGGATTCAAGCGCAGTGCCCCCTGAACAGTCAACCTTCCTGTGTGCCCATGGGATCTGAATTTTTGGTTTTGTCCCTTTTGCAAGAACAACCCTTTGAACCATTGCACCATGCTTCTTTAGTTCTTCTGACAAAGAAACTGGTCTTTTTGGTAGCCATTTCCTTGGCTAGAAGGGTATCAGAATTAGCAGCCCTTTCTTGTAAAGAGCCATATTTGATTATTCACAAAGACAGGGTGGTGTTGCGCCCTCACCCGACTTTCTTTTTACCTAAGGTGGCTTCAGGATTCCATCTGAATCAAGATGTGGTCCTACCGTCCTCTTTTCCAGATCTGCAGTCCGCGGAAGAGGAGTTGTTACACTCTCTAGATGTTGTAAGAGCAGTCAGTATCTATCTGCAGGCGACCGCTCAGATATGAAAGACTGATTGTCTGTTTTTTTCTGCCAGAAGGCCCCAGAAAGGGCCAGGCAGTGTCGAAATCCACTATTTCTAGATGGATTCGGCAAGTTATTATTCAGGTCTATGGTATAAAAAAGATTCCTCCTTTTCAGGTTAAGGCACACTCAACTAGAGCGGTTAGTGCTTCATGGGCAGTGCATCACCAGGCCTCCATGGCTCAGATCTGCAAGGCTGCAGCTTGGTCTTCAGTCCATACATTCACTAGATTCTATCAGGTGGATGTAAGAGGGCATGAGGATGCCGCCTTCGGGCGCAGTGTGCTGCAGGCAGCAGTATAGATCCTCTTGTCCGTCTATGTATTTTCTCATCTGTGTCTCCCTCCCCTCAATTTGGGCATTGCTTTAGGACATCCCACTAAGTAATTACCAAGCCTGTGTCCCGTGATGTATGAACAAGAAAATAAGATTTTTAAATGTAGCTTGTCTGTAAAATCCTTTTCTTGGGAATACATCACGGGACACAGGGCTCCCGCCCCTCTTCGGGATTATACGTTGTGGTACTTATTGCTTTGCTACAAAACTGAGGTACTCTCCATATGGGAGGGGTTATATAGGGGAGGAACTCACCTTGTAATTAGGGTTACCAGTGTCCAATCACCTGAAGGTACTATCTAACCCACTAAGTAATTACCAAGCCTCTGTGTCCGTGATGTATTCCTAAGAAAAGGATTTTACAGGTAAGCTGTATTTAAAAATCCTATTATTATGTACCTTGAAGTTGAACAAAAGGCAACACTTTTTTTTTTTAATGGGTGGCAAAAAATACCTAAGGAGTTTATAACCTTCCTTTACACTGTGCCCCATTGGGGAGATTTTTCCTCACTTTGTTACCAGGGTCACCAGAACTAAAGAGATTTCCTCCCACTTTCTGGTTTGGCTATTGGACAACCAGGAATTCCCTCAGTTTGGTGTCCCTAATGGAAGATTTTCTCTTTAATCATGCTCTTGTGACAACTCAGTATTTGGGATTTTCCCTCTCAGTAAAGGGTCACCAGGACAAATAGGGAGAATGAATCACAGAGAGCAGTAAAGACCTGACAGGTGTGGTGACACTCCATTGCCTATTAGTCCAAAAAATGGACATTTTTAATTTGACATATTGATATCCTAATGATTTCAAAAGGGTTCAGCATCCATACTTCTTTGAAGTTTGCAGAACCCTGCTCGAGCCTAACCCAGGGCAGTTCAGCTCCTCAGAAATGATTTTCTGTAGCATCTGCAGACAAGTGTTAGGCACATGCGAATGTACATCTAATAGGAGCAGTTTGGCAAATGTCGTGTGAACCAAAACCTAGGAACATTGGCTGCCCTAACATCAGAACTTAGGTAATGATGAGCTCATACATGTTTTTTCCTATATAGCTATCGCGGGCAGCACTGATCATTGTGTTCTGATGACAGGGAAGTCTCCCCGCAGTTAGAACACAATAGTAAAGCGAAAGTGATTCCTCATTCACCTCGAAAGTGTGGATGGGGGTATCGGATCTTTTTCTTTTTTTTTTTTAATTTTTAAGCCACTGGCTGAATGAAAAAAGTGATGGTTAGTCTTAATCCAAATCCCATTGAAGTCAACAGTGGACAAATCTTTAAAATCAGGTGTGGCCATTTTTAAGGCAAATGGGCTGTTTATCTGCAGTACATCCTACAGGTGCTCCACTTGGGAGGGAAACCATAGCCATCATTTCTATAGGAAATGAAAAATTTATCAATGCTTGTTGTGATTATTTGAACAAGCAGTGCACACACTGGATTGAAGGTGCCCTAAAGGCTAAATAAAAAAAAAGGGGAACATGCAATGTAATTTTTCAGGAGTACTAAGTGTTGATGCTACTTGTTGGCCCTGTGGGGAGGATAAGGGAACTCTTTTCCATATTTTTTAGAGTTGCCCACAAATTTTCTCATATTGGAAGGATGTCTGCACCCTAATCAAAGTTGTGTCCGACCTCACTCTTTACCAAGATCCAGCAGCTTACTTGTTACATCTTAGCCCTCTCTCTAAAGCCTAGTATACACCACTAGTTTTTTTTCCTTCAGTTCGTTGGTCAGAGCTGCTGTACTAACAATAAGTTACAATCAGTACAGCAATCTTCCCTGCTGTTCTATTGTGCTCTGATGGTAGACAACCCCCCCACCAGAACACTCCAGTCATCGCTGATCGGGAGCTGGTCGGCTGCTGGTTTTATAGCATGCGTGTCTGACAGAAGCTGGCTGAACTGGCTGCTATACACACAGGCCAAATTTTGGCCGTTTTTTTATTGAACTGGCCAATGTCGCCCATCATGCGGCCTGTGTGTATTAGGCTTTACAGCAGATATCACCATGCAGTAGTGAGATACCTTCTCAATGCGGTGAAGGCTTGTATACCAGTGCAGTGCTCCCCTCCTACTGTAGGACATTGGTAAATGATATAGTGTGTATGGAAGAACTTACTGCATCAGTAAATAGACAGGAAGGCCGTTTTAGTAAAACGTGGTGTCAGTGGACCTGGTTTACTGTATCAGAGCAATATCAGGCACTCCTTGATGAGCCTATAGTTGCATAAGCAATAACTTGGTGGCACATAACAATTTTTTTTCTCTTTTCTCCTCTTTTCTTTCTCTTATTGTTTATTTTCTTGCTTGTTCCTTTTCTTTTCTTTTATTTAGGTTATAACTGTTGTGTATTGCTTGTGGGGATACATTGCAGAGCCCCATTTATTATTGGTACTATATAGAATATCTCTGATTAGGTGGTATTTTTTTTCTCCTTTTTAAAAAGCACAGAGCCAAGTAGACATAGTAAATCCAAATATTCTCAAAATACCCTTATGTATTACACATCAAAAATGTTTTACCTCATTAATAATGATACATATAAAATAGGAAAGTTATTGCATTTACCTACTATGTGTTAACCACTTCCATACTGGACCATAGTGATGCCGGCTGGAACACTCTATCCCTCTGGGTGGACGTCATATGACGTCTACTGACCGTTCTCGTCCCTCTCGCGTGCCGATTGGGAATGAGGCCTGTCCCTCGGGACACAGCCTATCCCCAATCAGTGTAAAGAACCAATAAAAATGGGTCTTTACCACGTGACCGGCTGTGTCCAATCACAGCTGGTCTCAAGCACTGTCCTTGTGCACAGAGGCCCAACATGCAAGGAGCACCGTCAGGCGTTCAAGGAGCATAAATTACACATATAATTTCCTGATGGTGCTCCCTGTATGCTGGACCTCTGTATGTGGCCAGGCTGTGAAAAAGTCTCACACATGTTGTATCGCCATACTCGGGACGAGTAGCAGAATGTATTTTGGGTTGTCATTTTTGCTATGTACATCCTACGTGTTAGAAATATCTTATAAATTGACAACTGTGTATAAAAAAAAATGTGTTGTCATTTTTTTCCACAAGTTTTTGGAAAATGTGGAAAGAAAATAAAATGTTCAAAAGACTTATTATGCCTCATAGATTATACATTGGGGTGTTTTCTTTCCAAAATGGGGTCATTTTGTGGGTAATTCCATTGTCCTGGTGCTCCAGGGCCTTCAAAAGTGTGATAGGTCGTTAGGCGTTCTAGGAACATAAATTACACATATAATTTCCTGATAGAGGGGCCCAACATGCTCCCTGCATGTTGGGCCTCTGTATGTGGCCAGGCTGTGAAAAAGTCTCACATATGTGGTATCGCCATACTCAGGAGGAGTCGTAGAATGTGTTGTGGGGTGTAATTGGAAGTATGCATATGCTGTGTGAGAGAAATAACTTATGACAATTTTGTGTAATTAAAAAATAATAATAATAATAACAATTTCTTCATTTTTGCAAGAATTGAGGGGAAAAAATTACAACTTAAAAAAACTCACCATGCCTCTTGCTAAATACCTTGGACTGTCTACTTTTCAAAAAGGGGTCATTTGTGGGGTATTTGTACTGTCCTGATATTTCAAGGCCCCAAGATTTGGTATTTTTGGGGTTATTTTTACCAAAGATATTTAACTGTATAAATGTTGGCCCAAATTTATGACCAAAAATTACTTACTTGCTAAATTTTCTAATAGAGTGAAAATTTAGAAAAAAAAACACTTTTTTTTCAGTTTCTTTTTTCACTTATATTGCAAAAAATATAAAAACCCAGTGGTGATTAAATACCACCATAAGAAAGCTCTATTTGTGTGAAAAAAATTATAACAATTTCGTATGAATGCCAATTACTCAGTCATGCAACACTGTACCCAAAGTGCAAGAGCACTGAAAGCTGGTCTGGTCAGGAAGGGGGTATAAGTGCCCTATATTAAAGTGGTTAAGGTATATGAAAATAAATGGTTCTGTATTTTAGTCTGTCGCTTTAAATTAAAAAAAAAAAAAAAAAAGAGACCCGTTACCAGAGCTAATAATAAAATATATTTTTATATAAATAGAAAGCTTTAACACTCTATTTGCCCCTCTTGTTTTCAGTCACAGTCTCAGTGCTTTTTGTTTACAAATGTTACATCTGAATCAGCTGGGAAAAGAGCAGCAGAGGGCAGCCAGAAAGCAAAAAAATCCAACACACCCAGAAGTGTCAGATTCTTCTGCTAACACCGCAATAAGGATATTCAACTAAAGCACTATTATATTTTCATCTATAAATATAACATTTGGTCTGGTGCCAAAATATGTGCACAGTAGAAATCCACAATGCATTTCCTTTTGGGGCCCGCTCTCTTCATCAAATGGACTGCAACACACTTCAACACATGAATAAATGTGCTGCAAAAAATGCTGCAAGAACTATTGGACCACAACACACATGAAAATCAATGACTCTAAAACACATACATATAAACATCCGCTGCTGCTAGGGAGTTCCGGCTGTCGGTCCTACTGGACTTGTACTCAACTCCACTAGTACTTCAGACCTGGCCAGGTCCCATTGTTATCAAATACAAACACGGGAAGTTCTCAGAGATATCTTGCACTATTGTTGGCTATTTTATTTTGTCAAAGAGCACAGTATAGAGCCAGAATAAAATAAATACCTTCCTACGTTTTGCACTGTTAGTGCTTAGTCAAAAATTAAAATAATAAAAAACATAAGGGCAAGATAAGCCCAAAAACAGTAGACAGTACAAAAATTAAAAGTAGAAAAACATAAGGGCAAGATAAGCCCAAAAACACATGTTCATTGGTAATAATAAAAGTGGCATTGTTGCCTTTTGGCATATTTACCCCATCTGATCTAAGCACAATCCTATAACAATCAACATTGCTGAACATAATCATAATACGCCTAGACATTTGTGGCGACTTTCTTGTAAATGTAAATTGCAGACTGATTCTGAATGAGGATCTGGTTTAATATACGAGGGGGTCTTCAAAATGTCCTTGCATTTTTTTTTTACTTTAGCACATAGATATGAACCAGCCATGTAGGAAACATTTTATTTCTAGAACGTATTTCACGTGTGTATTTATGCAGGCAAATGTAAGGCCTTTGCTGCATCAAAATAAGCAAGTGTGATTATGACCTTAGGAGCATTCCTTCCTTACTAATGTGAACACAACCTTAAACAAATCAAGGCAACCACTATGCCCTAAGCAACATAGCTGGTCCTTAGCTAGCCAGAAGACTCAACACCTGAATTATAAGATAGCGTCTTACCAAACAAAAATTTTTTCGTTTTTAACATATTACTGATATATTTAGCACGTATTACAGCTCACGCTTTGACCTACAAAGTGACCCCCATACTACTTAACCATTACACTCCACTATAGAAAATGTATTAAATACTATCAAGCTCACTACACTCCCCCCAGAACAACTAGATATCTTGTTCAAAACTCTACAGGTATTGGTGGTTTCCCAAATAAATGCTACAAACAATTCAAAATGACCATTGCTTGAAACTTGGTTTTTGAATTAATATTGTGAGCTGCAATGTCATTGCACTCTTCTGCCTTAGTTATAAGAGGCTCTTTAGAGAGCATGTCTGCGGAGAAAACTTTAGCTAACAGCACTAGCTGGATTGCCCACTCGCTTATTTGAAATCTTTGCAGGTTTTCATCAAGGATGTCTTTGTACATTGCTGCATTCATCTTTCCCTCGATCCTGACTAGTCTACCAGTTCCTGTCACTGAAAAACATCCCCACAACATAATGCTGCCACCACCTTGCTTCACTCTAGGGATGGTATTGGCCAAATGATGAGCGGCGCCTAATTTCCTCCAGACATGACGCTTGCCATTCAGGCCAAAGAGTTCAATCTTTGTTTCATCAGACCAGAGAATTTTGTTTCTCATGGTCTGAGAGTTCTTCAGGTGCCTTTTCCCAAACTCCTGGCGGGCTGTCATGTGCCTTTTACTGAGGAGTGGTTTCCATCTGGCCACTCTACCATACAGGCCTGATTGGTAGAGTGCTGCAGAGATAGTTGTTTTTCTGGAAGGTTCTCCTCTCTCCACGGAGAAACACTGGAGCTCTGTCAGAGGAACCATCAGGTTCTTGGTCACCTCCTGTCAGAGATGCACTGATCAAGGTACCGCAGCATCTTCAAGGCATACAGGGGCACAAAGATGCAGTCGGGCTAGTAACCATAGAGCTGTGAAGAGATGTGTGCCAGTGCGCATGCGCGAATAACATACATTGCGCATAGATAAGCGAATGTGCACGCGGTAGCCACGCTTTGGCACCTAGTGGCCCATAAAGATGCTTTAGCTGCACTAGTTCTTTGCTGTTTGATCTACAGCTGTACCCTGTGCTCTGATCCTGTACCTTTATCCTGTTCCAGTATTGACCTGGCTTCCTGACCACACTAATGTCCTCAGTCCTGACCTTAGGCAGGAAGAAGCAAGGTCAAGCAAGCCAATTTGCCTGATTCCCTGTTGCCAAACCCGGCCATGAACTCCATTTCCATGACCATTTTCTGCCTGATGTTTATGCTGATTGGACAAGCCCGGTCATACACAGAAGATCAACCTGCTGTCCTGCATCGCTGCCCTGCATCCGCAGCACACCTGCACCCGCTGACCTGCATCTGCAGCACGCCTGCACCCGCAGCACACCTGCACCCGCTGACCTGCATCCACAGCATACATGCATCTGCTGCCCTGCATTTGCAGCACACCTGCACCAGCTGTTTCTGCTTCACATCAGCTACTAACACTTCCAGCAAAGAGAACTTTGCAGGGACTCTTACCTCACCGTGCTCTTGCGGCCACTGTCACAACTCCAGTGGTCCCAGAGCCAGGGCTGTACGAGAGGTCTCCCTCTGCACATCAGGCTCATCTCCAAGGTACATGACACCTCCTTGACTAAGGCCCTTCTTTCCCGATTTCCTTGAGCGGGCCGCCTGGCCAAACTGAGCAGAGTCCTGGTGGTTCCAAACTTCTTCCTTTTATGGATGATGGAGGGAAAAGTGCTTGTTGTTTTGGGGTTGGGTGTGTAGAACTGCCAACATCCTAAAAAACAGTATATGTATGGTGCACAATAAGTGCAGAAGGATATGACTTCTTCGACTTTTTAGGCAGAAAAAAAAATGGGGTAAAAACGTAAATATGTTAAAAGGCAACAAAAATTAAAATAATAAAAAACATAAGGGCAAGATAAGCCCAAAAACGGTAGACATTACCAATGAACATATGTTTTTGGGCTTATCTTACCCTTATGTTTTTCTTATTTTAATTTTTGTACTAATAAAAGTGGCATTGTTGCCTTTTGACGTATTTACCCCATTTTTTTCAGCCCAAAAAGTCCAAGGGGTCATATCCTGCTGCACTTTCTGTGCACCATACATGTACTGTTTATGGATGATGGAGGCCACTGTGCTCAGACATTTTCTGCAGAAATTTTTCTGTACACATCCTCAGATCTGTGCCTCCATACAATCCTGTCTCAGAGGTCTACAGACAATTCCTTGGACTTCATGGCTTGGTTTGTGCTCTGGCATGCACTGTTAACTGTGGGACCTTATATAGACAGCTGTGTGCCTTTTCAAATTATGTTCAATCAACTGAATTTACCACAGGTGTACTCCATTTAAGTTGTAGAAACATCTCAAGGATGAGCAGTGGAAACAGGATGCAACTAAGCTCATTTTTGAGTGTTGTGGCAAAGGCTGTGAATACTTGTGATTATATGTATATGTACATATGTATATGTGATTAAAATTTTTGAAAATGTATTAAAAATTAAAAATGAAGCAAACAAACTTCTTTCACGTTGTCATTATGGGGTTGACATGTACCTTGGAGGTGAGCTTGATGTGCAGAGTGTGACCTCTCGTACAGCCCTGGTTCCAGAGTCATTGGAGTTAGGACAGTGACAGTAGGAGCACAGTGAAGTATGAGTGCCTGCAGAGATCTCTTGGCTGGAGATGATGGCGGCTGGAGATGATGGCAGCTGGCAGAGAATGGAACTGGCTTGGGTGCTGTGGATGCAGGTCAGCAGATGCAGGTGCGCAGAGGATGCAGGTCAGCGGATGCAGTTGTGCTGAGGGGCAGCGGATGCAGATGCACACAGACGCAAGACAGCAGGCAGGAGCAAGGTCAGACTAGCCAGGTAATACACAGCGGATAAGTCAGGCAGAAACGGCAGGCAAGGAATGGTCAGAGTTCAGGCTGGGTTAGTAACAGAGGATCAGGCAGACAAGTAAACAGAGCAAGGTCAAGGAAGCCAAGGGTCAGGACTGGAGACAGCAGCGAGGTCAGGAAGCCGGGTCAGTATTGGATTAGATGCAGGTTCAGGATCAGGTCACAGGGTAAAGCTGCAGATCAAACAGCAAAGTACTAATGCACTAATGCATTAATGTACTAATGATGCATTGGCACACGTCTGTTCACCGATGGATGCCTGTTAGCCGGACTGCGCATCTGTGAACCTGTGCACCTGAGACCTGTTGCAGAACTATGAGCAATGCGTCCATGACAGGGGTATTGTTTGTAGAATTTTGAGGAAAATAATTAATTTGATCCATTTTGGAATAAGGCTGTAACATAAGAAAATGTGAAAAAAGTGAGGCGCTGTGAATACTTTCCGGACGCACTGTAAGTATAACATGTTTTTTTTCTGTAAAAAAAACAAAAAACAAACAGAGACTTATAGTATCACTTTAAATAAACAAAACCAAACAATTAACTTATTCAATAATCAAAGTGCGGGGACTGTGCCATGGGGATCATCTACAATCTCACAGTTCCTTGCTATTATTGTGATTCTGAGTATAAAATTATTGAATAGCAGATTAGGAGCCAGGCTGAGTAGCTGACTGAGTTCCATCAAAATTGACCTTTGATGTCTGCTTCTTTACTTATTCTTGCTTGATTGTTCATCATGACACACAATATGAAAATAAAAGCAGCCCGGCTTGATAACTGCACTGCACCTAATGTTGCACTGCAGCATACTACCATAGCCTTATAACAGTACACTAATTACAAACCTTAAACTGCAGAGACAAATTCCCACATATTGCAACATTCTGAAATGTGCTACAGCTGTGTTTAATTCTACTTTGTAAGTAGAACACCTTTATATAGCAAAAAACTGAACAAGCAAAAGGTTTTCATGTGAGCAGTCCATTTAGCAGATGGTGTACAAAAAATGCAACAGACAGCCATATAACTTGCAAAAAAAATATAAATACCCCCATGTTGGTAAAGCAAAAATGTGAATTTATTATTGTTTTTTTAAATCAGTGCCTAAACAGTATTTCAACTTTGATCAGTGGATCCTCAAGCTCATATCTGTAACAAGGTACAGACCTTTGGTCCATTGCTCAATTATCAATAGAAGCCTCTGGGTCATCAACAAGCATGCAGGAACTTGTAGTTCTCAATGGAGCACAAGTGCAGTGACATCCTCTCACTTGTAGCCTAATAAAACTACGAGTCCCTCTGCTGTGGTGGAAGATGGGACAGTTTAACCATGTTTTATGTTACACTCTAAATATGGGTGTAACATAAAAGCGAAGTCGATCTTTTGTGACCATGTTCTAAGAAAAAGAAAACTATAGGCAAGGCTTAAAGTTTCTCTCGGAATATTAAGAATCCTAAGAAATCAAACTCCAAAACATTCTTCTTACAAAATTCTGTGTTAATGGGACAGTTCTCCCAAGAGTGATATTTTAGTTTAGTTATAAATTGAATTATGCTTTTGCAGCACAATCAGGTACACGGTACGTCATTGTGCTTCAAGCGGTTGTACCTCGTTGATGCCTGCAGCTGCTTTCTTTAGACCTGATGGTTGGCTTTCTTGTAACAGCAATCGGAGTGGCTAACTATCCGCTCGATTGCTATTACAAGCACCGGGAGGGGACGTCTCACACCTCCCACCGCCTTCCGCGGCTCTCTCAGGCTCTCCCGTCCCACTGGGAGCCCCGAGCGACTAGCTTGCACATCCGCAGGCTGGCCGGACAGTCCAACAAAGCCGGGATCGGCTTTGATGGGCTGTCAGTAATGGTAACCCGGAAGCGATGACATCATTTCTGGTTTACCCAGATGTTTTCATCGCCATTTTCAAATAATTAAATGCATTCAAAAATGATCTCTGTGTTTTTGAATGTTTTTAAGTGAAGAGGAGGGATTTGGGGTCTTATTGACCCCAGATATCTCCATAAAGTGTACTTGTCACATGCCCATTGTTGTCACAAGGATGTTGACATTCCTTGTGACAGCAGTAAAAGTTATAAAAAAAAAATAATTAAGTGTAAAAATAAAAAAACTTAAACTAAATGAATCATTTAAAAAAAAAAACATTTAAAATGCCCCTGTCCCACTGTCCCTCTGTGCTCGCACAAAAGTGAACTCATGCATCGGTCCTGCATGCACGCAAACAGTGATCATCCCACATGTGAGGTATCACCGCGAACATCAGATCTAATTCTAGCACCAGACCCCCTCTGTAAATCTAAAGTAGAAACCTTTTAAAGCGTCACCTATGGATGGTAAAATTTACGTTGTTTGTCGCCACTGCACAGGCGTGCGCAATTTTAAAGAGGTTGGTAGGCTAGATAAGCCTCTTGCCTCTTCCACGACTTGGATACACCAAAAGTGAGATCTCACTGTCATAAATCCTACCTCAGTTCCAGTGCATGTTCCTCCACCTAAATTTGCATTCTTCATAAAATTAATTTGATTTCAATCTCAACAAGGTGATTGAGAACCCCCTGGGTCATCAACAGGCATGCAGGAACTCAGGTATATTGATCTCACAAATGGAATCCCTAAGAAATATAAAAATCTTCAAGTGGTTTATCCCTTCAGCATCTACCAGAAACTAAAATATTTGTTTTCGGTGGACTGACCATTTTTATTAAAAAAGAAAAAAAAACCCACAGAACTTTTAAGGGTTATTCACAGAAACACAATTTCTGTGGAATTTGCAGGATTTTACAACTGGGGTAAAATAAAAAGAATATCCATTATACAGTGGGGACGGAAAGTATTCAGACCCCCTTAAATCTTTCACTCTTTGTTATATTGAAGCCATTTGCTAAAATCATTTAAGTTCATTTTTTTTCCTCATTAATGTACACACACCATATTGACAGAAAAACACAGAATTGTTGACATTTTTGTAGATTTATTAAAAAAGAAATACTGAAATATCAAATGGTCCTAAGTATTCAGACCCTTTGCTCAGTATTTAGTAGAAGCACCCTTTTGATCTAATACAGCCATGAGTCTTTTTGGGAAAGATGCAACAAGTTTTTCACACCTGGATTTGGGGATCCTCTGCCATTCCTCCTTGCAGATCCTCTCCAGTTCTGTCAGGTTGGATGGTAAACATTGGTGGACAGCCATTTTTAGGTCTCTCCAGAGATGCTCAATTGGGTTTAAGTCAGGGCTCTTGCTGGGCCATTCAAGAACAGTCACGGAGTTGTTGTGAAGCCACTCCTTCGTTATTTTAGCTGTGTGCTTAGGGTCATTGTCTTGTTGGAAGGTAAACCTTCGGCCCAGTCTGAGATCCTGAGCCCTCTGGAGAAGGTTTTTCGTCCAGGATATTTCTGTACATGGCCGCATTCATCTTCCCCTCGATTACAACCAGTCGTCCTGTCCCTGCAGCTGAAAAACACCCCCACAGCATGATGCTGCCACCACCATGCTTCACTGTTGGGACTGTATTGGACATGATGAGCAGTGCCTGGTTTTCTCCACACATACCGCTTAGAATTAAGGCCAAAAAGTTCTATCTTGGTCTCATCAGACCAGAGAATCTTATTTCTCACCATCCTTCATGAGTCCTTCAGGTGTTTTTTTAGCAAACTCTATGCGGGCTTTCATGTGTCTTGCACTGAGGAGAGGCTTCTCTGGGCCACGCTGCCATAAAGCCCCGACTGGTGAAGGGCTGCAGTGATGGTTAACTTTCTACAACTTTCTCCCATCTCCCGACTGCATCTCTGGAGCTCAGCCACAGTGATCTTTGGGTTCTTCTTTACCACTCTCATCAAGGCTCTTCTCCCCCAATAGCTCAGTTTGGCCGGACGGCAAGCTCTAGGAAGGGTTCTGCTCTTAGGAACCTTAAGTGCAGCAGAAATTTTTTTGTAACCTTGGCCAGATCTGTGCCTTGACACAATTCTGTCTCTGAGCTCTTCAGGCAGTTCCTTTGACCTTATGAGTCACATTTGCTCTGACATGAACTGTAAGCTGTAGGGTCTTATATAGACAGGTGTGTGGCTTTCCTAATCAAGTCCAATCAGTATAATCAAACACAGCTGGACTCAAATGAAGGTGTAGAACCATCTCAAGGATAATCAGAAGAAATGGACAGCACCTGAGTATATATGAGTGTCACAGAAAAGGGTCTGAACACTTAGGACCATGTGATATTTCAGTTTTTCTTTTTTTAATAAATCTGCAAAAATGTCAACAATTCTGTGTTTTTTTCCTGTCAATATGGGGTGCTGTGTGTACATTAATTAGGGGAAAAAATGAACTTAAATGATTTTAGCAAATGGCTGCAATATAACAAAGAGTGAAAAATTTAAGGGGGTCTGAATACTTTCCGTCCCCACTGTATTTTACAGGACTTATTTTCATTCCTATTCCACCACTGCATGTTCCTCCACCTTAATTTGCATTCCTCATAATAGGAATTAGATTTTAAACCCAACAAGGAGATTCAGAAACCCCTGGGTCATCAACAAGCATGCAGGAACTCAAGTATATTGATCTCACAAATGGAATCCCTAAGAGATATAAAAACCTTCAAGTGGTTTAACTCTTTAGCATTTACTAAAAAATGTATTTTTCGGTGGACTGATCATCAAAAAAAACAGGACTTTTGTGGGTTTTCACAGAAACACCATTTCCATGCAATTTGCAGGATTTTGAAACCAAGTAAAATATGTGGACAAACTAATATCCACTTTACAGGACTTTTTTTTACTCCTACACTGGGAATCGGTTCTGCATGCTGCATTTTCATGCATTGCCCAGTGTGTTCCTATTTAAAGTATAAATATATATGATGTATTTATATATATATACTTTATATAAAGTATATATACATCCTTCCAATTACTTTTTTGCTTATTTGCTCCATTTTAGTCTGTTATATCTATTCAAGTGCAAAAAAACCCTCTTTCTATAGTATATTTAACAAACTGCTGATCCTGCCTGAAATCTACAGTTTTTTTGTGCACTCTACAATATTTCAAAAAACAATGCAAACAGGAAGTTTGGACTACAGAACACTCCCCCCACCCAACCCCATGTTATTGAAATGAGGAGAGGCAGATGTGTTTGGTAGTCCTAACTCACTTCCTATCCAAAGACGACAGCACTGCTCCTCAATTGATAGATCCTCTATTCTACAGTGAAAAAAACATCACCCTAGGACAGAAAGTGTGATATTAGTAGGGTCACCAGGTGAAAATAAAGGGAAAAAAAAAAGAAACAAACAGTATATTACATTTTTGTTCTTAATAGTCATTAGATTTGATATCTGCATTTAAGTTTAGATACACTTATAGCCTGTTATATTGATATACGTGTATATCATGAAAAGGCATGGCAGCACATGTTGCTGTGTGCATTGTAATTCAATTGAGACCTTGGTGGCTTGATTGCTTCCCAAGACTCTTCTGCTTTCTAATGCAAAATAGTACCTTTATTTTGCCATTTTGAAAAAATAGGCACGCTTAGCAACCAACAATGCATCTTTTGTGTGGTATTTATAACTATTTATCGTAAAAATTGAGCTGATCCTTTTTCGGTGTCTTATATATTTTTTACTTTAAAAACAAAAAAAAGAAAATTTCTAAGAAGGAAACAGCCAAAATCTCCACAAAGAATCCAATAAAAGGCTATTATTCCATGACAACACAAGGCATGCCTCAAACATTTAGCTGCTCACTATGCAAATAGAACTGTGAAATATTTTGCAAAGACTATAGCAGTATGTATATTACCACTTAAATTGCTTCCTGTGAACTGAACTAAGTCATGGGTCCTTTCATTTTAATGGGCCGGTAATAAAGATAAAAGACTAACATTTAACTGGTAAATCCCTCCAGCTACAATTGTATTGGGAGGTGAGCTAAGGAGAATGGCAAAATATCATCCTTCAAGCAACGTCTCTCACACAATAAAAATGAATGGTTTCACTAGCAATGAGAAATCATCCCGAGAATGATTGACATTGTGACCCTCTGCTGAATCTGATTTGATGGACGCGATAACATTTTTTGTCCAGATAATCTAGTCGGTAGACTAGAAACAAGCAAATGCATGCTTTAGTTTTATAAAATAATACACACTTGTGTTTATTTTCTACGTGGGAAAGGTTAAGCCAGGAAAAAAAAAAAAAAACATTGCTGTAAAATAAGCAATCTGTCGAACTATTTTTTTTTTTTCCATCCTGTACAATCCTAATGGAGTAAAAACCCTTATGGACAAACTGTTCCTTATTGTATGACCTTTCCTTCTAACCCAGGCCAGGGGTTACTCACAGGCCACTTGCATTGTGAGTCGGCCTTTCATGTTGCCCTCCCACACAAACTGACGAATTGCTGCAATTAATCAAGCCGTATTAACAATAAGAAGCAAAAAAAACATATTATGGGTTTCTTGTGCTTCTGGCTATTTTTAGCAAATATGTACAAATGAAAACTATGCATCTCAATGACCAGGTTGGTATTTCAATGACCGGATTGCTAAGTATGAACTGTTTCCTATGCAGAGAAACCAATACCTATCAGCTCCGTAGCTTAAAATGTAATTACGTGTGCACTTGGTGTGTCAGCAAAAATACCTAGTGAGACCTGAGTAAAATAAGTATCTTTAATAAAACCGAATTGCTGCAGCAGTATATGAGGCTGCATCAAAATGTAAATTAGCCTGCATTAAAACTATGCCCGCTGCACAGACTGGCACAATATTTTTATTTTTACTTTATTTTTTTTTATTTAAAGTAGGAGGTGCTTGTTTAAGACAGAACTTGTATATTTGTTTTCTGTACCGAAAAGCTAAAGAAGTTCTAGCTGCTTCCTATTAAATGAAAATCGTGTGTTATGTACTTCAGGAACATTCTGGCTAATGAGAATGTAATGTCCTTAGTACAGCACAGAACTTCTTTTTGTGTTTGCAACCACAAGATGCTGGAAATTTGACAAATGATATCATTTAAGACAGATGCCTGCCTTAGGGACCAGTTTTTTGGCTTCCTGTTTCTGGCTTTTATTTCAGGGAGATTTGTAATTGCCACAGGATCTGTACCTGCTCTGTGTTTTAACTCCTTCAGCTAATTGAGAGTTGAAGAATTATTGGGTAGAGGCAGTACCTGGGTATTGTAGTCAGCTTTAAAATATGACGTGTTTTGATTTTCTTTGCATATATTTTTTTGCAAATTTAGCCAGCTGCAATCCAGACCTGCAGTCTGAAATCTGTTGATGGGACTTGAATTCGTTTTCATGACAAATATTTTGAGCATAGTTAAAAGAAATTCTGAGAAGCTAAAATCATTTGGTTTGTAAACATTGATCAAGAAGAAAATGTAAAGCTTATTTCAAACTTTGTTAGGTGTTCTTCAGTCCTTCTTTATAATGAACATCAAACATCTTCTGCACAGTTTTTAGATTAGGACTAAATACGCAATTGTCAAGGTAAATGCAATTATCTTTAAAGCAGACCTAATATCAGATATATTTTAAAACGCACCTAATATCAGACATTTTTTAAAGCTGACCTAATATCAGACATATTTTAAAGCAGACCTAATATCAGATATATTTTAAAACGCACCTAATATCAGACATATTTTAAAGCAGACCTAATATCAGATATATTTTTAAACGCACCTAATTTTTAAAGCAGACCTAATATCAGATATATTTTTAAACGCACCTAATATCAGACATATTTTAAAGCAGACCTAATATCAGATATATTTTAAAATGCACCTAATATCAGACATATTTTAAAGCAGACCTAATATCAGATATATTTTAAAATGTGTCCGCTAACACCCGTCTGCCATCCGATCGGCTAAAATCAGACATATGGCGAAACGTTCACCATACGTCTGGGCGGATCGGATTGGATGAGATCTGATGAAAATGGACATGCTGTCCATTTTAGTCCGATCCCTCCATAGGAATCAGTGGTGCTCTGACAGGCCCCTCCCTGCTCAGTGAGCAGAGACGAACCTGTCATCCGCCGACTCAATGGAGATCAATGGAGAGATCCCCTGCTGAGCTGGCGGACTCTGCTGAGCGGATCCGCCCCATGTGAATGAGGCCTTACAAATGTCTGATGCAGGCTCTGCTGCAGCTTCTCACTTTGTTACTTGCTACAGATTCACTAAGCTTCCTCCTGCCTGTATTATATGCCCCTGCTCTCTGCAGCATATGTAGTTAAACCACTGACACAAAAAAAATGAGTGGAGGACCTTTCATTACATGCGACCAGACTAAGCACACCTGAGAAAAAGGTAGTAATTGGACAAGAGGCATATGAATGTCACAATCTCTCCTTGTCCAATCACAAAAAGCCTCGTATTCTTTGTAAAGAATACAAGACATTTCCTGAATGAAGGAGGTGCACAGCTAGTAAATTTTTTCAAGAAAGAAGCAGCAGCCACCAGTGAGGCACACATCATGGAAGTACCTTATTTATACCCAGCTAATGCTCTAAAATATGTGCCCCCTTCAGCTTTAAAAAAAATAAAATAAATATATATATACTGTCAGGGGTTCACTCCAAGTGTAGGGCTTTATTGACACCACCACTCGCTTTTATCCATTTCAGGGCTGGTTTTGCCCTTTTTTATTTAAAAGAGAATTCAAAATAAACACAGAAGATTCCCCAGGGGTTTTCAGTATTTCAGTCCTGCTACCAAAGTAAACGATTTTCAGCCCTCCTGGCTTGAAAACGCAGCGCTCCAGCTCAGGCCTAATGCCGTGTACACACGGGCGGACTTTTCGACTGGACTGGTCCGACGGTGTGTGGGCTTCATCGGACCTTCAGCTGACTTTTTCTGTCGAAAATCAGGTGGACTTTACATTTGGAACATGTTTCAAATCTTTCTGCCGGAACTCCGCCGGTCCCAGTTCCTATCGAGAAATCCGCTCGTCTGTATGCTAGTCCGACGGACGAAAAACGACGCTAGGGCAGCTATTGGCTACCGGCTATGAACTTCCTTATTTTAGTCCGTTCATATGTCATAACGTACGAATCCATCGGACTATGGTGTGATCGTGTGTAGGCAAGTCCGTTCGTTAGAGAGTCCGTTGAAAGTCCGTCGTAACTCCGTCTAAAGGCCGTCGGACCTTTGATGCCAAAAAGTCCGCCCGTGTGTACATGGCATTACACTTTAGGGCCTTGGTCTGTCTCCCACAGACTGGACGCTCAGCACCACCGTGCATACAGCAAGTAGCCTCGTGCTTCACTGGCTCCCACCTCTCTTACCTAGGTGAAGCCCTACTGACTCCCATGCCCAGGCCTCCTGTCTGCAGGGTGTAGTCATCTCCAACTGGGAGCCTAGAGCCTTGGTCTGGTGATTACTTAAAGCCCAGAACACAGCTGACTCATTAGTGAACTGGCTGTTTATTAGACCTGGATCCTGGCAAGGTACCGCCCTGCTACAATATATACATATATATACTATATTACCAAAAGTATTGGGACACCTGCCTTTACATGAACTTAAAAGGCATTCCAGTCTCAGTCTGTAGGGTTCAATATTGAGTTGGCCCAACCTTTGCAGCTATAACAGCTTCGACTCGTCTGGGAAAGCTTTCCACAAGGTTTAGGAGTGTGTCTATGGAAATGTTTGACCATTCTTTCAGAAGTGCATTTGTGAGGTCAGGCCCTGATGTGGACAAGAAGGACTGGCTTCCAGAAGAGCCTTCCCAGAAGAGTTGAAGCTGTTATAGCTGCAAAGGGTGGGCCAACTCAATATTGAAACCTACGGACTAAGACTGGGATGCCATTAAAGTTCATGTGCGTGTAAAGTCAGACGTCCCAATACTTTTAGTAATATAGTGTATAAATACAGTTGCTGTAAAGTTAGTAAGAGAATATCTCTGTTTCCCCAAACTCCTCTTTTCATATAGAGTCATACATATATGACTGCATTTATTTTATTTATTTATTTATTTATTTCAGGTACTTATATAGCGCCGTCAATTTACGCAGCACTTTACATATACATTGTACATTCACATCAGTCCCTACCCTCAAGGGGCTTACAATCTAAGGTCCCTAACTCACATTTATACATACTAGGGACAATTTTGACAGGATCCAATTAACCTACCAGCATGTCTTTGGAGTGTGGGAGGAAACCGGAGTACCCGGAGGAAACCCACGCAGGCACAGGGAGAACATGCAAACTCCAAGCAGGTAGTGTCGTGGTTGGGATTCGAACCAGTGACCCTTCTTACTGCTAGGCGAGAGTGCTACCACTGCACCACTGTGCCGCCCATAATTTATTGACTGTATACATATACAGTCAATAAAAATTACTGATTAAAATAGACCTTTCTCTTGATTCATGCTGCCCATGTACCAGCAGCATCTGAAGTTGATGTTAGTGCTACTGTGTCTGCATAAGTGCCTGCAATTAAGAAGCTGTGTTCCTGCAGCCTACAGGGACACAGAGATCTTATTTATTTCTATCGCAGGCAATCATGCAGGAGCAACAATGCTACAATGTCAACTTGAGACTCCACTGAGCTGTGGGTGGACAATACCAACTGGAACAGAGAGAAAGGTCTGTTTTCATCCTGAGCTGATATTGACATGTAGGACCAGGGGGTAAGGGGACACATAGAGGGTAAGGGGGGGGGGGATTTAAATAATTTTAGGTAATCCTTTGCTTCTGAACTATTTAACCATTTTCTTTCAGTCACCTCAATTTTAGCATATTGAAATCAATGGGCAACAAATAGATAAACAAGAGATGTTTTCTAGATGTCTCTAACCTTACACAGAGATAAAGCTTCTGGGGGCTAACCTGAGAAATAATTGTAAGCTCTGCACACTCTTCAGGCTAAAGCAACATCATAAAATATACAAAACGGGGAATTAATTATTGTCACAACAGAGTTATAATAACCTGATATCAAACACAGGAACTAACCACGTTACAACAGGGTCTATGACTCTTACTTCCTCTTGGTTGGATAAAAGTAGAACAGCCCAGCTTTCAACAATAAATTCAGCACAGTACAAAATAACTCTAACAGAAAAAACAGGATGCATCAAACAGGAGGGTCAAATATACAATAGGCTGGTGGTGGGGCCCTTATTTGTTGGATAGGTTGGATTTTAGAGAGTAGTGTGACGTTAAAAATGTAATGACTAATCATTATGAAACTTAGAGACTGAAGTGGTGAGCTGAGGAACAGAGATAGATTTGGGTATCCTCAGCTTAGAGATAAGCCTAGTACACACTATCAGTTTTTTTTCATTCAACCCAGCAGGTTGAACGTAAAAAAAGCTGACAGCTCGGGACAGAGCCATTCTACTAACAATCCGATGCTAGTACAGCGATCTCCCTTGCTGAGCTATTGTGTTCTGAGAGGGGGATGGCCCCCCACCAGGACACTCCGGTCAGCATTGCAGCCATTGGCTATGAGCACTAATAGGGGCAGATCGGCTGCTGGTTTTCCAGCAATGCTTGTCTGACAGAAGGCAGCTGAAGGGCCGGCTTCTAGTATGACCAGCTGTCATACACACAGGTGAAATGTCGGTCGGTTTTTATTGAACTGGCCAATGTCACCCGGCATTTGGCTCGTGTGTACTATGCTTAAGGATTGGGAGCCACGGGAGGCAATCAACTGACCAAGATAGGAGGTGTAAATAGAGGATAGAAGAGGTCCCAGGATAAGGCCTTTGGGGGATCCTTATGGAAAGAGGAAAAGGAGATGTGGGGATGGAGTAGTAGGTGACATATAAGGAGTTCTTAGATTAGTTTTTCTGTCGCTCTGCATTCTTAGCAAAGCAAATAACTGGTTTAACAGCTATATCAACAAGAGGAGGGAGCTGCTGAGCAGGAAGAGTTCAATAGACAGAGTAAGGCAGCACTGCATTGTGGGAACTGTAGTTCAGAGACTCTACTGTAATAAAGAGCTTTTGAACTGCATTTCCCAGAGTTAGGACCACAGTATACAGAGCCTTGACATGGGCATTGCAGCTTACACATATGTTTGGAAATGTGGGCAAACAAAATCCTCTGTTTTTATTGCAAATTGTTAGACGGGGTCAATTTGGTTGTTTTGCAGGCTGGCTGGTTAAGTGTGCTGGGAAATCTTTAGTTTTTTTGTGATGCGCTTTGCCCTTCCATGTGCACCTTACTGCAAAGGCTAGTTATATGTTGGGCTGGTTGCCAATTTTTTGTACAGATGGTTGAATTGGGTGCGGGGATGCACAAGATGCCTTCAGCTGTCATTGTGCTCTTGCTGGGCATCACGTGTTTCCCTGTGCCTTTAAGGAGGGGTGGGCTTTCTCCAGGCACACTCGCCCTTAATCTATTCACTGCTATATGTGCTCCAACTTAGAAGACTCTGAAAATTATACTGTTAAGACACCAGTATACAGGGGGGGCCATGACATGGGCCTGCCCATTTATTTGCAAATGTGTGCAAACAAAACCCTCTGGTTTTAATGTGAATTGTTAAACAGGGTTGATTTGTTTGTTTTGCAGGCTGGCTAGTAAGTGTGCTGGAAAATCTTTTGTTTGTTTGTGATGTGCGTTGCCATTCCATGTGCACCTTACTGCAAAGGCTTGTTATAGGTTGGGGTGGTAGCCACTTTTTTGTACAGTTGAATAAATTGGGTGCAGGAACATGCTGGATGCATTCAGCTGCCATTGTGCTCTTGATGTGCATCACATGCATCCTTGTGGCATTAAGGTAGGATGGGCTCCCTCCAGGCACCTGCCCTTAATCTATCCAGTACTCTAGACTAGTTAGTGCATATAATTATTAACTGCAATGTGAATAATAATACTATGCTTCTTGCTGATTTCGCTGATTCATGAGCTAATCCCAATCTAGTGGTACAGAACTCTATTCTAAGTTACCTTGGCATAGTAATTATACTGTCTGGCGGACTGTGTCTGAACCTACCGTCTGTGTGTTAATTTATGCTCAAACCACCATTTATTCATACCCGTTCCAATACATTGAGTTCATTAACTACTAAACGGTCTTGTATCTACTTCCTGGTGCTAATTCACAGCCACAGTAACGTTCATTGAACTAGGTGTGTCAGATGGGCTGAGATTGTTCTTGGAGTCGAGACGCAGAACTTAAAACCCAAATTACCATGTGACTCTTGCAGGGGTAGTGCTACACAGGTCTGAAAGTAGGGATGCTGGAACTGTTGGTGGTCAGTGTCATCCAGGATGCAGCCCTCATTCCAGGAATTGCATTATTCAGTACCTGGGCTTCGGATCTTGATACACAGCACTCTGTACTACTTTGTAACAGCATGTTTCTCATTGTGTCATTAGGATTTCTTAAATGTTTTGGTGACTTTTTTGGAGCAGGGCAGATCTAACCTAGCTCTACTCTGTTTCTCCTTAACCACCTCAATACAGGGCACTTAAACCCCCTTCCTGCCCAGACCAATTTTCAGCTTTTGGTGCTCTCACACTTTGAATGACTATTACTCAGTCATGCAACACTGTACCCAAATGAAATTTGTGTCCTTTTTTTCACACAAATAGAGCTTTCTTTTGGTGGTATTTAATCACTAATGGGTTTTTTATTTTTTGTGCTATAAATAAAAAAAGACCGTAAATTTTGTGAAAAATTGCCTTTTTCTTTGTTTTTGTCATAAAATTTAGCAAATTAGTAATTTTTCTTCATAAATTTTGGCCACAATTTATACTGCTATATATCTTTGGTAAAAATAACCCAAATTAGTGTATATTATTTGGTCTTTGTGAAAGTTATAGAGTCTACAAACTATGGTGCCAATCACTGAAAATTGAAAACATCTGATCAGGCCTTCAGTACATCAGGTGAATCTCATTTCTTGAGGTACTAACAAGTCAAGTACAAATACCCCCCAACTGACCCCTTTTTAGAAAGTAGACATTCCAAGGTATTAAGTAAGTAGCATGGTGAGTTTTTTTAAGGTGTAATTTTTTCCCACAATTCTTTGCAAAAGGAAGATTTTTTTTTTTTTTTTTTTTTCAAAATTTTCATATTAACTGGTTATTTCTCTCACAGAGCATATGCATACAACAAATTACACCCCAAAATACATTCTGCTACTCCTCCTGAGTATGGCGATACCACATGTGTGGGACTTTTACACAGCCTGGCCACATACAAAGGCCCAACATTGAAGTCGCACCATCAGGCGATCTACGAGCATAAATTGCACATCTCATTTCTCAACCACCTATTACACTTTTGAAGGCCCTGGAGCACCAGGACAAAGGAATTGCCCACAAAATGACCCCATTTTGGAAAGCAAACACCCCAATGTATAATCTATGAGGCATAATGAGTCTTTTGAACGGTTATTTTTTTACCAGATGTTTTTGGAAAATGTGGAAAAAAAATGAAAACGCATTTTTTTTACACAAAGTTGTCCATTTATAAGATATTTCCAACACATAGCAAATACATAGCAAAAATGACACCCCAAAATACATTCTGCTACTCCTCCTGAGTATGGCGATACCACATGTGCGGGACTTTTACACAGCCTGGCCACATACAAAGGCCCAACATTGAAGTAGCACCATCAGGCGATCTACGAGCATAAATTGCACATCTCATTTCTCAACCACCTATTACACTTTTGAAGGCCCTGGAGCACCAGGACAAAGGAATTGCCAACAAAATGACCCCATTTTGGAAAGCAAACACCCCAACGTATAATCTATGAGGCATAATGAGTCTTTTGAACGGTTATTTTTTTTCCAGAAGTTTTTGGAAAATGTGGAAAAAAAATAAAAACGCTGTTTTTTTACACAAAGTTGTCCATTTTATAAGATATTTCCAACACATAGCAAAAATGACACCCCAAAATACATTCTGCTACTCCCCCTGAGTATGGGGATACCACATGTGTGAGACTTACACAGCTTGGCCACATACAGTGGCCCAACATCCAAGTAGCACCATCAGGCGTTCTAGGAGCATACATTACATAGATAATTTCCTGGCAACCTATCATTTTTGAAGGCCCTTCATATTTCTAACACATAGCATGTACATACCAAGAATTACAATCCAAAATAAATTCTATTGCGGAAAGGATTAAAAAAAAAGTATTACCTGTGCTTTTAGTAGTGTCCACAGAAGAGAGCACTGGTCCAGGCAGCAGTCAGGGATGTGCTTAGCGACAGCAATAACTATCCAGGCAGCAGGCAGGAATATTGTCTATAGTCGGCACAGCACAGTCCATAGGAATTGTCCAGGCAGAGACAGCCAGCACAGCCATAATATTGGTCCTGGTACACTGTTACCTGCAGACACACATTATTGTACCGCTCTCCAGCCCTTCATAAACATACTGCCTCTTGCTACAGCGAATTATTTGCATAGTCCAGGTAGCAGGCAGATGTGTGGTCCGTTCATGCGGCAGGCAAAGGCATGATGGCAGTAAGTCAGCAGAAGGCTGAGGGCCGCAATCGGGTAAGACCTGTGCACAGGGGCACAGGGGTAGAGGCTTCGACCCACCCAAATCTCTATGAAGCCTCCGGACTCCAGACCCTAATCAGGAAATTACAAAACCGGGAGAAAACAAAAAAAATTGTTATCTCCATCCGGAAAAACTTTTCTGGAGCCCCTCACATATGTGAGACCCCTGTGTACTATAGTAGCAGGGCAACAGATCAGTCCAAGTGGTAGGCAAAAGCATAGTCCATAAAACAAGCCAGGGTCAGTTAACGTGCAAGCAGTCCAAGCGGTGGGCAGAAGAGTAGTCACAAAACAGGCCAGGGTCAGTTCACGAGCAAGCAGTCCAAACGGTGGGCAGAGGCATAGTCAAAACAGGCCAGGGTCAGTTCATGTGGAAGCAGTCCAATCGGTAGGCAGAGGCATAGTCAAAAAGCAGGCCAGGGTCAGTTCACATTGAAGGCAGTGGCATGGTTATTTTGGGGAAGCATGGAAAATGATCAGCGAAAATGGGGAAAATATGGGCTAATAACTTGGGGATGTATGATACAGTTCGAAGCATTCACCAATGCAAAGGCCAGGTTGGGAGGGACACTGGGGACAATGGTAGCTTGTATCTTTTCGAAAACCTCTTCTGCTGCACACACGACATTTTTTTTGCCGTCTTCGGCCTGCTTCCGATGGTGGAATGTTGTACAGGAAGTGGCGTTCATGAAGTCGGCTAACAGCATCAGAACGAGGTAATTCTGGGAGGGGTCTTTGTGGATAGATGAGGGACGTGACTACTTCTTCTATGAATTTTAGGAAGGAGGCGGGGCTTTCTGTGGATTTTGTGTAGATTATGTAGGAATTGTAAATGGCCAAATGGATTAGATATATTGCTACCTTCTTATACCAGAATCGGGACCTCCTTATTGACAAATAGGGCTGAATCATTTGGTCATTGAAATCCACCTCCCCCATGTAGAGATTATAGTCTTGGACACATGTCGGTTTTTCAATGGGACCTCGTCTTCGCTGAACTACAACTGCAGTGTCATCATGAATGGTGGACATCATGTGCACGTTCCTGTTATCCTTCCACCTCAAGGCCAGCACTTCATTACATCTCAGTGTTGCTCTTTCCCCCTTTTTCAGCCTTTTGTTCACAATGGATTGTGGGAAGCCCTTCCTATTTTTTCTTGAAGTTCCGCAGGCCAGGGTTTTTTCAATATAAAGGTGTCTGAAAAGGGGCAGGCTGGTATAAAAGTTGTCCAGGTATATATGATAGCCTTTTTTTAGAAGTGGGTAAGCCAGGTCCCATACAATTTTTCCAGTTGTGCCCATGTAGGCCGGGCACTCAGGGGGCTGGAGCTGGGAATCTCTTCCCTCATATATGCGGAATGCATATAGATATCCCGTGGCTCTCTCACACAGCTTGTAAAATTTGACTCCATATTTGGCTTTTTTGGTAGGAATATACTGTTTTATTCCTAGCCGGCCTGAAAATGGTACCAGGGACTCATCCACACATATATTCTTCTCGGGGACATAAAGTTCTGCAAATCGTTGGGAAAATGAATTTATTAGTGGGCGAATCTTGTACAGCTTATCGGAATTTGGATGATTGCGGGGAGGGCACTGGGTGTTGTCGTTAAAATGAAAGAATCTCATAATCATCTCATATCGGGACCTGGACATAGCGGCAGAATACATGGGCATATGGTGGATGGGGTGGGTGGACCAATAGGTATGTCCTTCATTTTTTTTTGTAAGCCCCATATTTAGGGTGAGGCCCAAAAACAATTTGAACTCCTCCATATTCAAATCTCTCCACTCAAACGGACGGGCATAAGATGATTGGGGTTGCTGGCAATATACTGCAGGGCATACAAATTTGTCTGGTCCACAATGAACTGCAGCAAAGTGTCGGGCAAAAACAGGTGAAAAAAATTGATCTCTGTAAAATTTTGGGTGTTGGCCTGCACACCTGGCTGTGCTGTGAAAGGGGGAATATTTGGTGATCCCGAGTTGGAAGGCAGCCATGTTGGGTTGGCAAGACCATCTGGCATATAGGTAGCGGCCCTGGCTCTTGGGGGACGTGACACTCCAGTAGTTGGGGGAGTTGAATTTCCTGTGCTGGAACTCAGGTGTGATGTGGCAGCACTGGTACTGGGCATTTGTGCGAGGGGCCTATCTCTGGTGGCAGCACTGGTACTGGGCATTTGTGCGCGGGGCCCATCTCTGGTGGCAGCACTGGTACTGGGCCTTTGTTCCTGGGGCCTATTGCTGGCGGCAGCACTGGTACTGGGCCTTTCTTCCTGGGGCATATTTCTGGCGGCAGAGCTGGTACTGGGAATATAATCCCGGTTGCTGGCGGCTTCCTGGGTTCCAGAGTGTCGTGCCCTTTTAGCAGGGACCCATTCTTCATCCGAACCATTGCTACTCTCGATCTGCTCAAATGCCGAACTTGTTTCGGAATCAGAATGGGACTCTGATGAGAGCTCCCCGGTGCTCTCATCAGTCATAGAGAGGATCTGGAATGCCTCCTCACTTGTATATCCTCTTTTGGACATGGCTGTGTGGCGGGTAGCTGTGCGACAGGTGACAGATGGGTGGCAGGTGACGGTCACTGATGGGCTGTGCGATGGGTGGCAGGTGACGTTCACTGAGAGGTGATGGTGTGATGGGCGATGGTCACAGATAGTTGACAGGCGACGGTCACTGATGGGTGACAGGCGCACCGCTGATGGTCACTGATGGGTGACAGGGTACAGTCACTGATGGGTGACGGGTGAGAGGGCACGGTCACTGATGGGTGACAGGCCACGGACGGTGACAGGTGATAGTCACAGATTGTTGACAGGCGACGTCACTGATGGGTGACGGGTGCACCGCTGATGGTCACTGGTGGGTGACGGGTGACAGGGCACGGTCACTGGTGGGTGACGGGTGACAGGGCAGGTCACTGATGGGTGACGGGTGACAGGGCAGGTCACTGATGGGTGACGGGTGACAGGGCAGGTCACTGATGGGTGACGGGTGACAGGGCACGGTCACTGGTGGGTGACAGGGCACCGCTGATGGTCACTAATGGCAGTCTCTATGTGACAGGTACACTTTTTATGGGGTGACTGTTGGGTGACAGATGACAATTGGGGGGGGCGATGGGACAGAAGTGGTGTTGGTGCAGACACTACAAATACAAAGATCTGTAACTCACTGCTCCTGGCTCTTCTCTCCTCACACTGGAAACGGTGTGTGAGGAGAGAAGGGCTAGTAACAGCTAGTGACAGGTCTTTGTTTACACTTAGTGATCGGCTGTGAATGGATCACAGCCGATCACATGGTACACAGTACTGGCCAATGACTGTAAACTATCGTCGGTGACGAGCAGTGTTCCCGGGGAACACGCCGCCACCGACGTGCACGCGCAGCGCGCTCACGATCGCGCGCATGCGGCGTGCAATGCGGGATGTACCATTAGTGATCGGCCGTGACTTCATCACGGCCGATCACGTGGTAAACAGCCATGCGCAGTGGCTGTTCACCCCTGTCGGTGACGAGCGGTGTCTCGGTGACACGCCGCCACCGACAGTACAGGGCTGCGCGCTCACGATCGTGCGCATGCCCTGTTTAAACGGCGGACGTCATATGACGTCCACTCAGAACAATAGGCTTACCGTCCGGCCGTCATATGACGGTGGGCGGTAGGCTAGCGGTTAAAGTAGCATATCAGTACATTACTGATCTATTACTTGTTGATGACAAAAAGAAATAAACCACTATAGTGTATAGAGGACAGAAAAAGAAAATGCAATTACAAAACTACTGTATGACTTTGTACACATTTATGTTCATGTCTGACCCTCTTTAAAAAGCTTGAATGCCATCCAGAGTATCCAACACGTTTCTTGAAACATAGAGATTTTTACATTTTTATTAATGTGCTAAGTTGCTAAAACACCACTGTCATATCCACATAACCCCTACTTGATCTTACACTATTAATTTATACATGCAAATTCTTCTCCCCTTTGTGTATTATGATTTAAAGTAAGTCTATACTGAAAGGTGTACAGCTATACTAGGTGCTATAAAATCCCACATAGTGGGATTCATGAGTAACAATCATATACGTAAAGTGCTGTGTAAATTATTATACATTCACATCAGTCTCTGCTCTCATAGAGCTTACAATCTAAGGTCCTTAACTCACATTCATACAAACACATACTAGGGCCAATTTAGACAGGAGCCAATTAAAGCATGTCTTTGGAGTATGGGAGGAAACCCACACAGGTACAGGGAGAACATGCAGACTCCAGCCAGGTAATGACATGGTTGGGATTTGAACCAATGACCCTACTACTACTTCTGCTAGGCAGAAGTGCTAACCAGTTAGCCACTGTGCTGCCCATAACATGGGGTGAATATCTAACGTTGTGCTAATAACTTAAAGGTTGCAAAAAAATAATGAAAATTGTGTTTTCCCCCTCCTCCTCCCCTCTGAAACGCAAAAAAATAAGATTATTTCAACTGCCAAATTAAAGCACTATCCATCCCAATAAAAATCTGCATAATGTGTTACTTTTGCATCAAAGCTGTTGCCTAATTTAAACCAACATATATCTATGGTTAAAGAGAACACAAGAGAGTTTATGCAAGGATCTTATATTTTAACCCTGAATATTCAGATTTTTGTTTAAGTCAAGTTGTAAATGATTTTCTTTAAAGGCATTATAAACCTTCCTACCTGCACCTTGTTCTTCCCATGGTCCTGGGCTCCCCAGTGGAATGGGAGAACACTGCAGGAGTGGCGGGGGGCGGAGGTTGGGGATGCAGTTATGCTTTGAGCCCCGTATAAGTGATAAAGTAACTCTAGAGCAGCCCAATCTCTTTTATCAGAAAGCCATTTGACGGCTCTTAAAGTAGATATCAAGCTTGCATCAAGTAGCAGCTGTGAGCTTGATTTAACCATTTATCTACCATGACATTTGTAAATATACCTTGGTAGACAATTGGTTAAATTATGCCATTCCTGTGTAAGAAATTTCTGTTTGTTTGAAGCATGAGGCATGGCACTGCACAGGTTAAAGTATGAACTTTGTAGTCTAGGAATAAACACTTCCTGTGAAAAAATACGACATATTCCAGAATCCCTGGGTCTCTCAGTCTAGTGCTGGTGTAGGTGAAAGCAAATAACAGAACTTACCATGCTGAAAGAGATGTGTTTATTTCATAAAACATTTGAGATGCAACATGGAGTAATGGCTAGGCACGCATGTGACCTGGAATAAGAAGTTACTTGTCCTGTGGGTGAATCGGGACAAGGTAGCTAGATTACTGCATGGAGATAGGGGAATCAATCAGCCACGACACTACAAACTGCAGCCACAACATGTGAGTCCATCATTACAAGGTAAGGCAAACACGCTATACAGGAATTATAACTACATTAATACCTACTGTATTTAGGGAGAGTGCTGAATTCAATTCATATATTAAAGTTGATACCTTCATCCCAGAAATATGGAAGAGAATGGAGAAGGGAGGCTGGAGGTGGACGCTAATGGTACCGTAAGACAGAAAGGCAATAGTCTCAGATAGAGATTTTAAATGTTTATTACAAATATATATATAAAAAAGAGACATGTACAAATAGTTTTCTAAAAATCACATATGACAATCAAGGAACATTTGCTCTATAGTCACATATTGTGACATCTTGTTACAGTACTACCATCTGCGTATTGCTTGCTCTACATGTTTCACGGATGAGGTCTACCGCTTCTTCAGGAGCTTTATAGTACACATATACATATGCAATGCTTTATAGAGTGATTATCATATAACTATGAATAAAGGAAAAAACATATATGAAACTTAATATGTATTATTTGATTAATGTAAGTTAAGATAAAAATAAAGATACATCATATATCTGCTGTAGGGACACTATGGGTGAAGATCTTACCACAAAGTGCTGCAGTGCAGGTAGCCCAAAGGAGGAGGGCCTGGGAGCCTTTCACACAGAAAAGAGCACTAGGGATGAGCTTCGTGTTCGAGTCGAACCCATGTTCGACTCGAACATCGGCTGTTCGATCGTTCGCCGAATTGCGAACGTTATGGGCCGTTTGCGCTAAATTCGTGTGGCGCGTCACGGCCCATAATTCACTGCGGCATCGCAGTGCATTGCTGGCTGATGATTGGCCAAGCATGCACTATGACCCGCATGCTTGGCCAATCACAGCGCCGTCAGTAGAGAGAGCTGTAATTGGCCAAAGCCAGGGTGGCTTTGGCCAATTATGGCTCAGGGGATTTAGTACACACCCCACACTATATAAGGCCGCCTGCACGGCGGCCCTGTGTAGTGTGTGTTCCGGTGTGCTGAGAGATAGAGAGAGAGAGAGACAGTGTCATTTGATTTGAGTTAGATAGATTAGGCAGAACAGTCAGTCAGTTAGCTGCACTTACAGTGTATTGTGTATATATATGCATCCCAGGTGTTGCATATATATATATACACTGTATTCAGTTTAGCTAGATCCGTTCCTGTTATCTTCTATCTAGACTATTTACATTTAATGCAGTGCGTCCTGCTCACAGTGTTCAGCTAGATCCGTTCCTGCTATTTACATTTAGTGCAGTGCGTCCTGCTCACAGTGTTCAGCTAGATCCGTTCCTGTTATCTTCTAGACTATTTACATTTAGTGCAGTGCGTCCTGCTCACAGTGTTCAGCTAGATCCGTTCCTGCAATTTACATTTAGTGCAGTGCGTCCTGCTCACAGTGTTCAGCTAGATCCGTTCCTGCTATTTACATTTAGTGCAGTGCGTCCTGCTCACAGTGTTCAGCTAGATCCGTTCCTGCTATTTACATTTAGTGCAGTGCGTCCTGCTCACAGTGTTCAGCTAGATCCGTTCCTGTTATCTTCTAGACTATTTACATTTAGTGCAGTGCGTCCTGCTCACAGTGTTCAGCTAGATCCGTTCCTGCAATTTACATTTAGTGCAGTGCGTCCTGCTCACAGTGTTCAGCTAGATCCGTTCCTGCTATTTACATTTAGTGCAGTGCGTCCTGCTCACAGTGTTCAGCTAGATCCGTTCCTGCTATTTACATTTAGTGCAGTGCGTCCTGCTCACAGTGTTCAGCTAGATCCGTTCCTGCTATTTACATTTAGTGCAGTGTGTCCTGCTCACAGTGTTCAGCTAGATCCGTTCCTGCTATTTACATTTAGTGCAGTGCGTCCTGCTCACAGTGTTCAGCTAGATCCGTTCCTGTTAAATTCCTACTGACCGGCAGGCTTGTCTGGTTACAGTATATAAAGCTACCTGAAGAAAATTACAGGTGTTCTATTTGATCCTATTAGTACCACGGTCAGGCAGCTAGACTATTTACATTTAGTACAGTGCGTCCTGCTCACAGTGTTCAGCTAGATCCGTTCCTGTTATCTTCCTACTGACAGGCAGGCTTGTCTGGTTACAGTATATAAAGCTACCTGAAGAAAATTACAGGTGTTCTATTTGATCCTATTAGTACCACGGTCAGGCAGCTAGACTATTTACATTTAGTACAGTGCGTCCTGCTCACAGTGTACAGCTAGATCCGTTCCTGTTATCTTCCTACTGACAGGCAGGCTTGTCTGGTTACAGTATATAAAGCTACCTGAAGAAAATTACAGGTGTTCTATTTGATCCTATTAGTACCACGGTCAGGCAGCTAGACTATTTACATTTAGTACAGTGCGTCCTGCTCACAGTGTTCAGCTAGATCCGTTCCTGTTATCTTCCTACTGACAGGCAGGCTTGTCTGGTTACAGTATATAAAGCTACTTGAAGAAAATTACAGGTGTTCTATCCCAGCTTAGTGCAGCTACAGGCCATTAGTATGTCTGGAAGGCCAAGAAGGAGAGGCAGACAGTCACAAGCCAATAAGAGAGGGCAAGCAGGCTCTGTGTCTAGTGCTGGTCGTGGAGACGGTGCATCCTCATCAGCACGTGGCCATGGGACACGCTTGGCCTTTTTTTCGGCAGCTGGCCATGTTGAGCCGCAACATGCAGAAGACTTGGTCGAGTGGATGACCAAGCCGTCCTCATCCTCCTCATCCTCTCTCACCCATGCCCAGGGTGCTTTGTCTGGCAAAGCAGCGGCCTCTTCCCTCAGCTCAATGTCATCAGTGACTCCTTCCCTAGCTCCACCATGTCCTCATGAGGATTCCCTCGAACTGTTTGACCACAGTGTTGGGTACATGCTCCAGGAGGATGCCCAGCGTTTGGAAGGCTCTGATGACGATACTGAGCTCGATGAAGGCAGTAACATGAGCGCGGACAGAGGGGGTGCCCAAGAAGGACAGCAATCTGGCAGTCATGCTCCCCCTGCTGCAGCATACTGCCAGGTTTGCTCCAGTGATGAGGAGGGAGGGGATGATGAGGTCACTGACTCAACGTGGGTGCCTGATAGGAGAGAGGAGGAGGAGGAGGAGGAGGAGGAGGAGGAGGAGGAGGAGGAGGAGGCGGCAGCACATCACCAACGAGGCAGGATGCCCTCCAGGGGCCAGCCTAAGGGCAGCACATTGACTGCATCACACCCCAAAGCTCCACATGTGCAGGGCGCTGCAGTCTCTGCGCGTTATTCAAAAAGTTCTTTGGTGTGGGCCTTTTTTGAGACGAGTGCATCAGATCGCACCGCTGCTATTTGCAACATATGTCTCAAGCGTATCTCGCGTGGCCAAAATATCTCCCGCTTGGGTACCACATGCTTGACCAGACATATGTTGACCTGCCATGCAGTTCGTTGGCAAGCGTATCTAAAAGACCCACACCAAAGAACAAAGAGGATCTCTCCTTGCTCCTCATCAGCTGAGATTTCCAACCCCACTAGACCTTCAGTCCTCTCTGAGACCTGCAGTGAGAGGAATGAAGGTGTAGAATTAGGTGTGTCACAGCCAAGTACTTGTGGGCAATCTGCTTTTGGTACACCGACGTCAGATTGTACCAGGCAAATTTCCCTGCCCCAGCTGCTGCACCGCCGAAAGAAGTTTGCTCCCAGCCATCCACATGCCCAGCGGTTGAATGCTAGCTTGGCAAAATTGCTAGCACTTCAACTGCTGCCTTTTCAGTTGGTAGACTCTGCCCCCTTCCGTGAGTTTGTGGAATGTGCGGTTCCTCAGTGGCAGGTACCCAAACGCCACTTTTTCTCACGGAAGGCGATTCCGGCTCTCTACCGGCATGTGGAAGGCAATGTCCATGCCTCGCTGGACAGGGCGGTCAGCGGTAAGGTGCATATTACCGCTGACTCATGGTCCAGCAGGCATGGACAGGGACGTTACCTAAGTTTCACGGCGCATTGGGTGACTCTGCTGGCAGCTGGGAAGGATGCAGGACAAGGTGCAGTAGTGTTGGAGGTTGTTCCGCCACCACGCCTCCAAAATGCTGATTGTGACACACCTCTCTCCTCCACCCCCTCCTCTTCTTCTTCCTCCATGGCCTCTTCCTCGGAACCAGCGGTGCTCCGTAGGCGTTCAAGGGGCTACGCAAGTACGCAGGCCAAAAGATGCCATGCGGTGCTTGAGCTGGTGTGCTTGGGGGACAGGAGCCACACTGGGGCAGAGGTTCTGTCAGCTCTGCAGGGGCAGGTTCAGAGGTGGTTGACGCCACGCCAACTTAAGGCAGGAATGGTGGTTTGCGACAATGGCACCAACCTCCTCTCTGCCCTCCGACAGGGACAAATGACCCATGTGCCCTGTTTGGCTCACGTCCTTAACTTGGTGGTGCAGCGGTTCTTGGGCAGGTACCCGGGCTTACAGGATGTCCTGAGGCAGGCCAGGAAAGTCTGTGTGCATTTCCGCCGGTCATATAATGCCAGTGCTCGGCTGACGGACCTCCGAAAGGAGTTTAACCTGCCCAAGAACCGCCTAATCTGTGACATGCCCACCAGGTGGAACTCAACGTTGGCCATGCTGCAGCGGCTGCACACGCAGCAGAGGGCCATCAATGAGTACCTGTGCGACTATGGCACCAGGACAGGGTCAGGGGAGCTTGGTTTTTTTTCCCCACGCCAGTGGGCCATGATCAGGGATGCATGCACTGTCCTGTCACCATTCGAGGAGGCCACGAGGATGGTGAGCAGTGACAGTGCATGCATCAGTGACACTGTCCCCCTTGTCCACCTGTTGGAGCACACGCTGCGTGGAATAATGGACAGGGCACTTGAGGCAGAACAGAGGCAGGAAGAGGAGGACTTCCTTAGCTCTCAAGGCCCCCTTTATCCAGACAGTGTTCCTGCGTGCCCGCCGATCACACAGGAAGAGGACGAGGAGGAAGAGGAGGAGGAGGAAGATTGTGTCAGTATGGAGGTGGAGCCTGGCACTCAGCATCAGCAGCAGTCTTTAAGGGATCAGTCCCAAGAAACACATGGACTTGTACGTGGCTGGGAGGAGGTGGCTGCGGACCATGTCGTTCTTAGTGACCCAGAGGACTCCGGACCGAATGCCTCAGCAAACCTACGCTGCATGGCCTCCCTGATCCTGCAAAGCCTGCGTAAGGATCCTTGTATTCGTGGTATCAAGGAGAAGGACCAATACTGGCTGGCAACCCTCCTTGATCCACGTTACAAGGGTAAGGTTGCGGACCTTATCTTGCCATCGCAGAGGGAGCAGAGGATGAAACATCTTCGGGAGGCCTTGCAGAAAGGTCTGTGCAACGCGTTCCCAGAGACTGGGAGGTTACAAACTCCTGTTTCTGGACAACGTGTTGCTGAGGCTTCGGTCAGTCAAAGAAGGAGCGGTGGAGAAGGTGGCCGTCTGACCGATGCGTTCAGACAATTTTTTGGTCCGCAGCCCCAAGGTATGATCGGTTCCAGCAACCATCGCCAGCGTCTGTTTTACATGGTGCAGGAATACCTAGGGGCAAGATCAGACTTGGACACCTTTCCCACCGAAAATCCTCTGGGTTACTGGGTCTTGAGGATGGATCACTGGCCAGAGCTTGCACAGTATGCAATTGAGCTACTGGCCTGTCCTGCATCCAGCGTTCTTTCGGAACGCACATTCAGTGCTGCTGGAGGCGTGGTAACCGATCACAGGGTGCGTCTGTCCACCGACTCGGTCGATCGGCTGACCTTCATAAAAATGAATGAGTCTTGGATCACCACCAGCTACCAAGCACCTGATGCTGATGTAACCGAATAATTTTTTTTGAAATCTCAGATCCCTTCAAAGACTGCCTATGCTGATGCTGAGTGACTATCCCTGAGTAATTATCCTCTTCCTCCTCAATCATCACGCTGATAGCTTGTAAGAACATTTTTGGTTCTGGGCGCCACCACCAGTGCCTAAGGCACAATTTTTCAGCCCCTGTTTAACAGGGGCGTGTAATTACAATTTTTGATGTAATACTTTGCAGCAGGGCTCGTTCCTGCATTCCAACTAGAGTGTCTGTGAGGGGTTGCAGTGTTGTGGCACCAGCACCAGTGCCTAGGGCCCAATTTTTCTGCCCCTGTCTAACAGGGGCGTGTAATTACAATTTTTGATGCAATACTTTGCAGCAGGGCTCGTTCCTGCGTTCCAACTAGAGTGTCTGTGAGGGGTTGCAGTGTTGTGGCACCAGCACCAGTAAAGAAAAAACAACAGGGAAGGCGCCTCTTAGTAAACTGTATATTTAATGGAATATATGCATTAAAAACACTCACATTAAAAACTTAGATAGTCCGGCATGGGGAGTTCAGTATAGCCAAACAGGATTGCGTCCTCCTATGTCCACAGTCTTATTCCTCTATTGCTGACGGCTGGTCTGTGTGGTAGAAGCTTCCGGTATCAGTAAAGATCCACAACGAGGCTTGGGCACCGCCGAGTAGTCAATTGGGAGGCTGGGACGCTGGAACGCACATCCAGAGTATGTGCTGTACTGCCGTAAGGCGACGCGTTTCAGAGCATGCGCACTCGGGCGCGCTCCTTTCTCAAGCTAGGGAATACAAGAAACTGCAGCCTATTTAAGTGCTCTAGTGGCACCGCCACCTAGTGGATATAATGGTAATTGCATAGGGAATACAGGTAATGTTACAAAAAGGGCCAAACGGAAAGAACTGTATGTTAGCATTGCAATTTAGATATTGTGTGCCTACTTATTGTAGGTATAAGATATTAATATGTGTAAATAATATTGTTATGCATGTTATCACTACTTATGGCCATTATTAATACATACACTATATAAAATAAAATAACTAGTCGCGTTGGGCTGAATATTCTGTAATTACCTAAATGGACTAAATACCCATGTATGTGTGCAATATATGCAAATAGATAATAATGAGGTTATGGGCACATTTATGCACAATGGCACTATCTGATAAAATAATACTAATATGAATTGATAATAAAAATTAATTAATAAAAGAAATTAATTAACATTAATTTAAAATAAATTAAAATTAGAGCATATATATATATATATGTACTAAATATATATAAAAACTATATATAAAAGATATATATAAAAGAATGGTACTTTATATTAAGATGAGCCTCAACTGCTAATGGGGGGGCCTATTAGATATATGGCAGGGTTGTGGCAGGATTCTTACTTCATATATATGTATTCATATTCACTCTAGGTCAGTGTTATTAAAGGATGGTGGATATCTCTATTTCTTCGTTGATTCCACCGGGATTTAGAACGTCCAAAGAATAAATCCAGAAAGTTTCTCTTTCACATAATCTGTGAAATCTTTCAGCTATGGGTAAATTTTTTGGCATTTGTTCAATAACCCATACTTCAAGACCTTCAGTGGAATTAGCGTGGTGTTCACAGAAGTGGCGGGGGACACTATGTTTGTCCCTCCCGCCTTCTATCTTTCTTCTATGTTCCCCGAATCTTTGCCTAAGTGGGCGTATCGTGCGCCCCACATAGATAAGATTGCATGGGCAACTTAGGCCATAAACTACAAACTCCGAACCACAATTATAAAAATTGTCAAGTAAATAGGTTTTCCCTTTAGTAGTGAATTGTTTTTTACCATGTTTTACAAACATACACGTTTTGCACATGGTTTTTCTACATTGGAACATGCCTTTAAGAGGAATCATGTGGGCCTGTGATGGTACGGTTTTTTTGATGGTCTTTAGTTTGCTAGGTGCTATTTGGTTTTTTATATTGGGGGCTTTTTTGTAAGTGATTTTGGGGTAATTAGGTAGAACTGGTTTAAGATATGGGTCCTCAAGGAGGATGGGCCAATGTTTTCTGAATATTGCTTCCATTTTGGAGAATTTTGTGTGAAACCTAGTAATAAAACGTCCTGATGGATTTGATGTGTTATCGTTTTGATGTTTGGTAGCAAGTGTAGGTTGCAAATATTGTTTTTGCGCTTGGTCAACCAATGACTCTGGATACCCTTTGTCTTTAAGTTTTTTTCTCTTAGTAGATGGCTTTGATCTATATAGTCAGAGGTTTGTGTACAGTTTCTCCGTAATCGGCAAAATTGCCCTTTAGGGATATTATTTTTCCATTTTTCATAGTGGCAACTTTTGTAGTGCAGCAAGGAATTTCCTGCCGTAGGTTTGAAGAAGTTCCTTGCGTGTATTTCATTGCCAACGTGAAAAAGGTCAAGGTCAAGAAAAGCTAATCTCTCTTTGTCCATGACATGAGTGAAACTCAGACCATGTGGATTATTATTGCAGTGGGCCACAAACTGGTTAACGACATCAGCTGGACCATCCCAAATAATAATAATGTCGTCTATGTAACGACCGTAAAAAATAAGATGCCTGAGGAACGGATTGTTTTGCCAGATGTATCCGTGTTCCCATAGTCCCATTGCTAAATTAGCATATGAGGGCGCAAAGTTGGCCCCCATAGCTGTCCCCTGGATTTGTAGATAATACTGTTCGTTGAAGGAAAAATAATTGTGGGTTAAACAATATTTAGCACAATCTAAGATAAATGTTGCCTGTTTGTTGCTCATATATGGGTCTTGGGATAGAAAATGATTGAGGGCTAATATTCCAAAGGTGTGAGGAATAGACGTGTACAATGAATTCACGTCTAGTGATAACCAAATATATTGATCCTCCCATCTGTATGGTTTCAATAGGTCTAATAGATGGGTACCATCTCGGATGTAGGACTGCAGTCCCTGAGCTAGGGGCTGTAGATGGTGATCAATATATTTGGATAGGCCAGACGTGATGCTGTCCATGGCAGCGATTATGGGCCTTCCTGGGGGATTGGTCGGGTCTTTATGAACCTTGGGTATGTGATAAAAGTATGGAGTGCGGTAATAATCCTTCCGTAGGAAGGATGCCTCATTCTTATCAATAATGTTTGATAGAATGGCTCCATTGATGAGAAGATTTATATCATTTTGGAATTCTGGTAGTGGATCAGACCGTAACTTTTGGTAGGTAGAGCTATCTGCAAGTAAACGTTCTGCTTCTTTTATGTAATCTGATCTGTTTTGGATTACGATTCCACCACCTTTGTCAGCAGTTTTTATGATTAGATTGGTATTGTCTGTTAGTGCTTTTAGGGCCAGTTTTTCTTTTGTGGTGAGACTACCAAGGGTGGTGGAACTTGTTTCACCTTGACCACACATCTTTTTTAGGTCTGAGAATACCATATTATAGAATGTGGTGAGGTGTGGGCCTTTTGATTGATATGGGTAGAAGATTGATTTGGGTTTTAATCCAGAATGTTGTACTGGTGGAGAGGTGTGAAGATGTTGAGTAAAAAGGTCTAATCCTGTAAGTGAGTCATCGTGATAGAGATGCTCAAGCATCTCGATCATTTCTGTATCAAAATTGAATTCTTGGGTTTCTAATAAAGGATCTATAGTATTTATCAGGCAAGGACTATTGGTGTTATTTTTGGTTTTGTTTTCTTTTACATTTTTGATTTGGAAAAATCTCTGCAATGTTAGATTTCTGATGTATCTATTCAAATCTTTAAACAGGATAAACGGGTCTGGTCTATTGGATGGAGAGAAATTTAGGCCACGGTTTAGCAAGGAGACTTCGGCTGGGGATAGGATATGTTGGGACAGATTGAAGATTTTGACCGTTTCCGGTTGTTGGATGCTTGTGCTTCTATTTCTGTTTCTGTTTCTGCCCCCTCTGCAGCCTCTCCGGTGAATTTTCTTTTTAATTGTATGGCTGGAGAGGGGTTTATGGATAAAAAAGGTGAATTATCTATAGTGCTGAGGGAGCCAAAGGTAATGGGTATATTGTTTGTGATTTGTGAAGCAGATTGGGAATGGATAGAAAAGATGTCTGATGCTGATCGGGTGGAGGGTAGGGTTCTGGAAAAGGGTTCAGTACTATCTGCACTGGGTATGATAACAGTATCAGTAGTGTTTAGGGTTTTTTCATGACTAGATTTATCTAATGGGATAGAAGCATCCATTTCTATAATCTGCGTTGGATTAGATATTGTAGAAGCAACTCTAGGGATGACATTTGACGTGTTTTTGGTGGGATCAGATTGTGAACGGTTATAGAATAGGTTTAGTTTATTCAACAATTGAGCTTTGGGTGACTTGATGGGGGGATGAGAGTTGTCTTGTAGTTGTATCTTACAAGCTGTGTGAGAGGGACGTTCTATGTTTCTACTAGTTTTTGATTTTTCCGCTAAAGTTCGTGATGATGATAGAAGACGGGATGGAGGTAATGGGACAATGGGCTGGGTAAATGGATCTAGTTCCATTAATGATGGGATGTGTGTTGATTTTTTCATCCATGTGAATACTTTTTTGTTTGAATAGTCTTTGATGTCACGCCTAAATTTTCCTATTTTACTGGAAATAAGATCATTTTCTTGTTTTTTGGTATTATTCTTGAGGATATCTAGCCAGGGTGAGGGAACTTTGTGTCCTATGTTAATAATCTCAGTAGTTAAATTTTCTAGGGTTTTTTTGAGATTTTCAAACTTTTTTTCTCTGTGATTAACTAATATGTTCATCCATTTAGTAGTACAGAATTCTGCCAGGCTGCCCCATTCACGGGCATCCTCTGGTTCTAAAAATGAACAATTCTTGAGGATGCGGAGGCCTCGTGGGGAAATTCTGTTTTTCAAATATTGATTAAGGAAATATTTATCCCACCATTGGGAATTGGTAGAGTGAATGAGACGTTCCAGTTTTTTGAATTTTCCGCATAAGTTATAGCGTGTCTTTTTGTCTAGGGCAACATCTGGGCTAAACATAGACAGTGGTAATAGATTGTATAACGAATCTAAGACACTATATTTGTGCGACTCTATATCGGTAATGAAATCCATAACAATAATATGCTAGGTGTGGTGTTGCTGTTAATATGTGCAATTGTACTAGTCTGAGAGAGGTTTGATGATGCGTAATGGAGACAAAACTGCCCCTATTTTTTCTTACCAAACAATATTCGTGAGATAATGAAATCGCACCAATATATAAGTAGATAAACAACTGGGGAGGAGAAAGGAAAAAGGAAGGAAAATGTAAAGGGGAGGGGGAGAGGAGGGAAAAAGGAGGGGGGGGGGGGAGTGGGGGGAAGGAAGATGGGTTAGGGGGAAAGGATTGATTTACTAGAAGTATATATAATATAGATGAACAATAATAACAACATAGATAAAACCACTGATGTTTGCAGCCACTTAAAACAAGCTTCAAAATGTATTAAACAAGTAAACAAACAAATAGCGCAGGTTACATGGTTAATGTCATATGCAGATGTTGCTATAGAAATGTCCTTTTGAGCGTTGCGCTCTTTGTGAGATGCAAACAGCTTCTAGATAGGGCAGCCTTTTGATGGGAGGTGAAGCCACTCCAGATATGCAAAGAAAAAACAACAGGGAAGGCGCCTCTTAGTAAACTGTATATTTAATGGAATATATGCATTAAAAACACTCACATTAAAAACTTAGATAGTCCGGCATGGGGAGTTCAGTATAGCCAAACAGGATTGCGTCCTCCTATGTCCACAGTCTTATTCCTCTATTGCTGACGGCTGGTCTGTGTGGTAGAAGCTTCCGGTATCAGTAAAGATCCACAACGAGGCTTGGGCACCGCCGAGTAGTCAATTGGGAGGCTGGGACGCTGGAACGCACATCCAGAGTATGTGCTGTACTGCCGTAAGGCGACGCGTTTCAGAGCATGTGCACTCGGGCGCGCTCCTTTCTCAAGCTAGGGAATACAAGAAACTGCAGCCTATTTAAGTGCTCTAGTGGCACCGCCACCTAGTGGATATAATGGTAATTGCATAGGGAATACAGGTAATGTTACAAAAAGGGCCAAACGGAAAGAACTGTATGTTAGCATTGCAATTTAGATATTGTGTGCCTACTTATTGTAGGTATAAGATATTAATATGTGTAAATAATATTGTTATGCATGTTATCACTACTTATGGCCATTATTAATACATACACTATATAAAATAAAATAACTAGTCGCGTTGGGCTGAATATTCTGTAATTACCTAAATGGACTAAATACCCATGTATGTGTGCAATATATGCAAATAGATAATAATGAGGTTATGGGCACATTTATGCACAATGGCACTATCTGATAAAATAATACTAATATGAATTGATAATAAAAATTAATTAATAAAAGAAATTAATTAACATTAATTTAAAATAAATTAAAATTAGAGCATATATATATATATATGTACTAAATATATATAAAAACTATATATAAAAGATATATATAAAAGAATGGTACTTTATATTAAGATGAGCCTCAACTGCTAATGGGGGGGCCTATTAGATATATGGCAGGGTTGTGGCAGGATTCTTACTTCATATATATGTATTCATATTCACTCTAGGTCAGTGTTATTAAAGGATGGTGGATATCTCTATTTCTTCGTTGATTCCACCGGGATTTAGAACGTCCAAAGAATAAATCCAGAAAGTTTCTCTTTCACATAATCTGTGAAATCTTTCAGCTATGGGTAAATTTTTTGGCATTTGTTCAATAACCCATACTTCAAGACCTTCAGTGGAATTAGCGTGGTGTTCACAGAAGTGGCGGGGGACACTATGTTTGTCCCTCCCGCCTTCTATCTTTCTTCTATGTTCCCCGAATCTTTGCCTAAGTGGGCGTATCGTGCGCCCCACATAGATAAGATTGCATGGGCAACTTAGGCCATAAACTACAAACTCCGAACCACAATTATAAAAATTGTCAAGTAAATAGGTTTTCCCTTTAGTAGTGAATTGTTTTTTACCATGTTTTACAAACATACACGTTTTGCACATGGTTTTTCTACATTGGAACATGCCTTTAAGAGGAATCATGTGGGCCTGTGATGGTACGGTTTTTTTGATGGTCTTTAGTTTGCTAGGTGCTATTTGGTTTTTTATATTGGGGGCTTTTTTGTAAGTGATTTTGGGGTAATTAGGTAGAACTGGTTTAAGATATGGGTCCTCAAGGAGGATGGGCCAATGTTTTCTGAATATTGCTTCCATTTTGGAGAATTTTGTGTGAAACCTAGTAATAAAACGTCCTGATGGATTTGATGTGTTATCGTTTTGATGTTTGGTAGCAAGTGTAGGTTGCAAATATTGTTTTTGCGCTTGGTCAACCAATGACTCTGGATACCCTTTGTCTTTAAGTTTTTTTCTTAGTAGATGGCTTTGATCTATATAGTCAGAGGTTTGTGTACAGTTTCTCCGTAATCGGCAAAATTGCCCTTTAGGGATATTATTTTTCCATTTTTCATAGTGGCAACTTTTGTAGTGCAGCAAGGAATTTCCTGCCGTAGGTTTGAAGAAGTTCCTTGCGTGTATTTCATTGCCAACGTGAAAAAGGTCAAGGTCAAGAAAAGCTAATCTCTCTTTGTCCATGACATGAGTGAAACTCAGACCATGTGGATTATTATTGCAGTGGGCCACAAACTGGTTAACGACATCAGCTGGACCATCCCAAATAATAATAATGTCGTCTATGTAACGACCGTAAAAAATAAGATGCCTGAGGAACGGATTGTTTTGCCAGATGTATCCGTGTTCCCATAGTCCCATTGCTAAATTAGCATATGAGGGCGCAAAGTTGGCCCCCATAGCTGTCCCCTGGATTTGTAGATAATACTGTTCGTTGAAGGAAAAATAATTGTGGGTTAAACAATATTTAGCACAATCTAAGATAAATGTTGCCTGTTTGTTGCTCATATATGGGTCTTGGGATAGAAAATGATTGAGGGCTAATATTCCAAAGGTGTGAGGAATAGACGTGTACAATGAATTCACGTCTAGTGATAACCAAATATATTGATCCTCCCATCTGTATGGTTTCAATAGGTCTAATAGATGGGTACCATCTCGGATGTAGGACTGCAGTCCCTGAGCTAGGGGCTGTAGATGGTGATCAATATATTTGGATAGGCCAGACGTGATGCTGTCCATGGCAGCGATTATGGGCCTTCCTGGGGGATTGGTCGGGTCTTTATGAACCTTGGGTATGTGATAAAAGTATGGAGTGCGGTAATAATCCTTCCGTAGGAAGGATGCCTCATTCTTATCAATAATGTTTGATAGAATGGCTCCATTGATGAGAAGATTTATATCATTTTGGAATTCTGGTAGTGGATCAGACCGTAACTTTTGGTAGGTAGAGCTATCTGCAAGTAAACGTTCTGCTTCTTTTATGTAATCTGATCTGTTTTGGATTACGATTCCACCACCTTTGTCAGCAGTTTTTATGATTAGATTGGTATTGTCTGTTAGTGCTTTTAGGGCCAGTTTTTCTTTTGTGGTGAGACTACCAAGGGTGGTGGAACTTGTTTCACCTTGACCACACATCTTTTTTAGGTCTGAGAATACCATATTATAGAATGTGGTGAGGTGTGGGCCTTTTGATTGATATGGGTAGAAGATTGATTTGGGTTTTAATCCAGAATGTTGTACTGGTGGAGAGGTGTGAAGATGTTGAGTAAAAAGGTCTAATCCTGTAAGTGAGTCGTCGTGATAGAGATGCTCAAGCATCTCGATCATTTCTGACCTAGAGTGAATATGAATACATATATATGAAGTAAGAATCCTGCCACAACCCTGCCATATATCTAATAGGCCCCCCCATTAGCAGTTGAGGCTCATCTTAATATAAAGTACCATTCTTTTATATATATCTTTTATATATAGTTTTTATATATATTTAGTACATATATATATATATATGCTCTAATTTTAATTTATTTTAAATTAATGTTAATTAATTTCTTTTATTAATTAATTTTTATTATCAATTCATATTAGTATTATTTTATCAGATAGTGCCATTGTGCATAAATGTGCCCATAACCTCATTATTATCTATTTGCATATATTGCACACATACATGGGTATTTAGTCCATTTAGGTAATTACAGAATATTCAGCCCAACGCGACTAGTTATTTTATTTTATATAGTGTATGTATTAATAATGGCCATAAGTAGTGATAACATGCATAACAATATTATTTACACATATTAATATCTTATACCTACAATAAGTAGGCACACAATATCTAAATTGCAATGCTAACATACAGTTCTTTCCGTTTGGCCCTTTTTGTAACATTACCTGTATTCCCTATGCAATTACCATTATATCCACTAGGTGGCGGTGCCACTAGAGCACTTAAATAGGCTGCAGTTTCTTGTATTCCCTAGCTTGAGAAAGGAGCGCGCCCGAGTGCGCATGCTCTGAAACGCGTCGCCTTACGGCAGTACAGCACATACTCTGGATGTGCGTTCCAGCGTCCCAGCCTCCCAATTGACTACTCGGCGGTGCCCAAGCCTCGTTGTGGATCTTTACTGATACCGGAAGCTTCTACCACACAGACCAGCCGTCAGCAATAGAGGAATAAGACTGTGGACATAGGAGGACGCAATCCTGTTTGGCTATACTGAACTCCCCATGCCGGACTATCTAAGTTTTTAATGTGAGTGTTTTTAATGCATATATTCCATTAAATATACAGTTTACTAAGAGGCGCCTTCCCTGTTGTTTTTTCTTTGCATATCTGGAGTGGCTTCACCTCCCATCAAAAGGCTGCCCTATCTAGAAGCTGTTTGCATCTCACAAAGAGCGCAACGCTCAAAAGGACATTTCTATAGCAACATCTGCATATGACATTAACCATGTAACCTGCGCTATTTGTTTGTTTACTTGTTTAATGCACCAGCACCAGTGCCTAAGGCCCAATTTTTCTGCCCCTGTCTAACAGGGGCGTGTAATTACAATTTTTGAAGCAATAATTTGCAGCAGGGCTCGTTCCTGCGTTCCAACTAGAGTGTCTGTGAGGGGTTGCAGTGTTGTGGCACCAGCACCAGTGCCTAAGGCCTAATTTTTCAGCTCCTGTTCAACAGGGGCATGTAATTACAATTCTTGATCTAATATTTCACAGCAGGGCCCTGTGGGTGCTTACAGTGTTGTGGCCACAGCAACACCTAAGGCCCAAATTTCTGCTGAGTATATAGGGCAGGACCCTACTTTCAAACATCTAACTTACAAACGACTCCTACTTGCAAACGGAAGGAGACAACAGGAAGTGAGATGAAATCTACCCCTAGGAAGGGAAATTCTCTCCTGTAAGAGTTAATATGGGAAAACAATTTCTCCTTTCCACTGATGCTTTCCAATCCTTGTTCCACAAAAAAACCCAAATTTTCAAAAAACATTTTTCATTGGGACAAAAAAGTGAGGTGAAATCTTCTGAAGAGGAGGAAAGACAGCAAAACAAATGTCACAGGGGTGATAACCCTTCCCTATGTTTTCCAAAAAGCTTAGAAAAGATTTTTTGGCTGGAGCTAAACACGTTAAAAATGTTCAAAATTACAAACAGATTCTACTTAACAACAAACCTACAGTCCCTGTCTTGTTTGCACCGCCTGTATACTGCTGTTCAGAGTATATAGGGCCTGGTGGCCCCACACCTTTCCTTATTTTAATTTGGGTGCGGGGTTCCCCTTAATATCCATACAAGACCCAAAGGGCCTGGTAATGGACTGGGGGGTACCCATGCCGTTTGTCTCACTGATTTTCATCCATATTGCCATGACCCGACATGACATTAAACCCGCAAGCAGTTTTAAATGAGATTTTTTCCTTTAAAAATGACATTTGGTGCAGGGACTGTTCTAAACATGGGAAACACGCGTCACTTTACAGGCATACTATAGACACCCCCCAGGTACGATATTTAAAGGAATATTTCACTTTTTTTTTTTTTACTTTAAGCATCATTAAAATCACTGCTCCCGAAAAAACGGCCGTTTTTAAAAGTTTTTTTTGCATTGATACATGTCCCCTGGGGTAGGACCCGGGTCCCCAAACCCTTTTTAGGACAATACCATGCAAATTAGCCTTTAAAATGAGCACTTTTGATTTCGAACGTTCGAGTCCCATAGACGTCAATGGGGTTCTAACGTTCGTGCGAACTTTCGGTCCGTTCGCGGGTTCTGGTGCGAACCGAACCGGGGGGTGTTCGGCTCATCCCTAAAGAGCACCAATAATAGTCTAATTGAAAAATAGACAATCCAATCGGAAAAGATGTCTCGCCAAAGGTTAATCACAAGGTAATAGATAACAACAATTATTCATACCAAAATCTTGGCTGGATCATGGGGACTCAAAAATCCCAGTAAAGTAATTCTCTATGTAGCAATAACTCTCGGTGGAGCTGCTGGTTTATTATTGGGCCTGTCCTCTATTCTTTTCACCCTCTTAAGTTGTTCAATCCCCTTGACACAGCTGTAGTGCAGTGTTGTAATGATATTAGTACCAACTTTAACCCACAATATACACTTATATTTACCTCTACCTGGGTGCTTATATCTCCACCTGCAGGAGAAATAACAACATTGCACACAAACTTTAGTAATAACCAAAATAACTTCCTTTTTTGGGTAAATGATATATTTATATAAAGAGTTATTACAGTGACTACACTATCACATCAACGTAGTGCAACCGTATAGTAAATAATTATGACAGTCTTGGTAACATACACAAATATACCTAAATGTATATTATATATATATATATATATATATATATATATATATATATATATATATATATATATATATATATATATTTATTTATTTATATATATTTATATATATTTGTAAAGTCACTACCCTTTGTAACTAGATGCAGGGCCCTGCAATAAAAGAGATAGTCTTGATGTCTTCAATCTTCGCTAGCTATGAATTTGTAATTGTAATCCACAGAGGGTTCTTCTTGGGTGTTGCGCAGTGTAAGGTAATACACTAAGACAATTATAATCCAGCAGATCGACTAAGTGTTCTTATACGAAGAAAACAAACATCTAGTATCAGCTCTTGAATACTGAAGACTATGCAAATGTAATGTTCTCCAACTTAACTTGTTCCGTGGGACTATCAGTCCCAGCAACACTCTGTAACAGTCCTAAGTGTGTGTAGTATTAAACAAAGTTCCAGGTGTTAACCCTCTCAGCGCACTGGATCCGGACAAATGGATGTCTCCGTTTCAGCAGTTCTCAGTCCATATGGAGCCACCACCACGCTGTCACACTGTCCCGTTTCCTAACGACCAGGAGTCCTCGGTTACCTCCTCCACGGGTCTCCAGAACGATCACTTCTGCTGCTCCTGTACACTGTGATCAACAGCAGGATCCTTGCTGCTACTCCGCTCCTTCACGAAATAGGCCACAACCATGTGGGACACACACACCCACACAGTTCTGCTGGTAGGCCACGCGTCCCAGGAACAAGAGACTTAAGATGGCCGCTCCCAAACCTTTTATACCCTCCCACAATGCAGTTCAGTTCTTCTCTTGTCCAGGAGCATTGTGGGTAGGTCATAGTTAATGTTCGGAAGTAAACAATCAATCACTTCCATTTCACTTCTCTTAATGATGAAACATAAAAGTCTTGTACCTTTTCAATTGTCCACAAGATGGCACTATATCAACTTATGTCTTTTATAACACACATTTCTGAATGAACACTGTTTTCTTCTATTTCAGTGGGAAATAAACACTCTTCAGCCCTTTCAGACAATAATACAAACTCTGGAACTTCTGGCCTAAGGGCCTAACTTCCCCGGTTGTCGGGAATGAAACACTGTTTTTAGCTTCTGGTATATCAGATGACCACAACCAGCTAATGTCCATGTCTCTCTCCTCACTATCTTCAGTTGTTAAAGTCCCAGACTGAGACCTAGTTACAGGCCGTTGTGCAACCTCTGATGTCGATGATAACTCCTCCTCGGTCCTCGGGGACAATCCTAACTGCATCAGTAAGGGGCAAAGGGTGATTCTGATGCCAAGTCTTAATTGGTCCAGCATTTCCTTCTGGTCTGATTTCAAAGACTGGAAGTCCTGGGAGCTGTTTACACACAATGTATGGCTGTGACCTCCAGCGATTTGCCAGCTTGTGTTTCCCAGGAATACCCAAATTCCTTAATAGAACTCGGTCACCAGGTTGTATATAATCCTTACTTTGAGGTCAAAATTCCTCTTATTTCTACTCCCTCTGTTGTTCGTCATAGTCTGGGCCTTCTCATAAGCAATCTTCAGACTCTCTCGCAGCCTGTTTGTATATCCTCGATGAGAGGTCTCTGAGGTGTGGTCCAGAGAAGTTCCGAAAGCCAGGTCCACTGGTAATCTAGCCTCTCGCCCAAACATCAGCCGATAAGGTGAATATCCTGTGACGTCACTCTTTGTGCTGTTATATGCATGTACTAAAGCGGCAATATGCTTACTCCAGAGGTCAGTGTCCCCAACATATTGAGAAGAGTTCTATTAAACCTCTCCGGCTGAGGGTCTCCTTGTGGATGATAAGGTGTAGTTCTAGACTTCTGAATTCCCAACAGATCCAATAATCTCCTGATGAGTGTACTCTCGAAGTCTCTTCCCTGATCTGAGTGAATCCTCTGTGGTAGGCCATAATGGACGAAGAACTTCTCCACTAGTGTCTTTGCCACTGTGACTGCCTTCTGATCTTTCGTGGAGAAAGCTTGAGCATATCTGGTAAAATGGTCTGTGACTACCAGAATATTTCCTTGCCCACTCAAGTCAGATTCTAGACACGGAAAATCTATGCAAACTAAATCCATGGGACCTTGGCTTGATAAATGACCCATCGGAGCTGCCTGTTGCGGCAAAGTCTTTCTCTGTATACACCTATAGCAGGAATGACAGTAACTCTCCACCTCTTTCCTCATGTAAGGTCAATAGAATCTATCCCTTATCAATTGAAGAGTTCTTTCTGCCCCCAGATGTCCATGACAATCATGCAGAGCGATTAACACTGTCTCTCTGTGTTTCTCTGGCAGAAACAGTTGCCACTTCTCCTCCAGATCTTCAGAGGGGCCCCTTTGGTAGACCACCCCTTGTTGCAACTGCAACCGACTCCACTCTTTATGTAACAACAGAGCTTCTTTCCGAGCACTTTTCAAAAGTAAATCAGGGTGCTGACTCTCCAGAGCTTCCAATATCAAGCTGCAGAGTGGATCTTCCTGTTAATCTTTCCTAAGGTCTTTTCTCGATAACTTAGGTAGACCTTCTGCTGCAATCTGAGAGACATTACAGTAATACCTAGCTACCCCTGCTGTAGTCACTCCAATCTCTTCAGCTCTGGCCCCACCTCTCTCCTGCTTTTCTGCTCCTTCACAAAGAGCTCTTACCCCTCCGGGGGCAAGCTGAGTCCAATCTTCTTGGGAGCTCAGGGGACTGTGGGGTCTTCTTGACAGCGCATCTGCATCTCTGTTACCCACTCCTGGTCTGTATTTCAAGCTGAAGGAGAATGTTGAAAGAGCAGCCAACCACCTATGGCCTGTGGCATCCAACTTCACGGTGGTAAGCAAGTATGTGAGGGGGTTGATATCCGTTTTGACTACAAACTCTGCACCATACAGGTAATCTCTCAACTTGTCTACCACGACCCACTTCAAGGCCAGGAAGTCAAGTTTATGAGTGGGGTAGTTCTTCTCAGCGGAAGACAGGCTCTGGCTCACATAAGCAATGGGCCTTAAATGTCCATCATGATCTTGGTAGAGTACGCCACCTAGCCCATCTCGGCTAGCATCCACGTGCAGTTCATTGGGCTTGGTAGGATCCGCATAAGCTAACACTGGAGCAGTGGTAAGGCTCCACTTCAATTGTCTGAATGTCTCCTCACATTGCGGAGTCCACTGATCCAGGATAGACTCCTTTTTCTTCCGAGGCCCTTCCTTTCGCCTCCCAGGTTCCTCCGAATCCACATCAGCCTCTTCCTGATTCTTCAGTAGCTCTGTGAGTGGGTGGGCTATCTTTGCAAACCCCTCTACAAACCTCCAATAGTAGGAGCAGAATCCTAAGAATGACCTGAGCTCAGTCACTTTCGTGGGCTTGGGCCAAGAAGTAACAGCTTCCAACTTCTCAGGGTCAGTTGCTATCCCTTCTTCAGAAACAATGTGCCCCAAATAGTTCACCGAACTGACATTTCTCCATTGAAAGTTTCAAGCCCTCATCATGTAATCTCTTCAGAACCTTTTCCAGTCGCTCTTCATGCTCTTCAGGAGTTCGGCCAAACACTATGATATCGTCTAAGTATACTAAGACCTCAATCAAGTTCGTGTCGCCTACCGTCTTCTCCATGAGCCGCTGGAAAGTTGCTGGGGCCCCAGACAAACCTTGTGGCATCCGGTTAAATTCATAGAATCCCACGGGGGTAATGAAAGCAGTCTTCTCCTTATCCTCAGGACTCATGGGGATCTGATAATAACCACTCTTCAAATCTAATACTCTGAACCACTTCACCCCTGACAGGCATCTTCTATACGAGGGGTAGTGTATTGATCGGGAATGGTCCGTCGGTTCAGGGTCCTATAGTCGATACACAGACGTAGTGACCCATTTTTCTTCCTCACTACTACTATAGGGGAGGCGTATGGACTCCTGGACTCCCTGATAATCCCAGTCCTTTTCAGCTCAGCCAGCTGTTTTCGAAGGTCCTCAAGATCTCCCAGTGGGATCCTCTTGACCCTTTCTCGGAAAGGTTTGTCTTCCTCCAGCCGAATCTTGTGCTCTGCACTCTTGGCATACCCCACATCAAACTCACTCTTTGAAAAAACCTCTTTCCATTTCATGAACTGGGCTTTGGCCCTCTCCATCCAAACAGGCGTAAGGGAGATGTTCTTCGGGTAGAAGTTCTCTATGGGAATCTCCTCTTCAGGTCCCCTTTTGACATCACTTGGTAAGACCGGGGTTGCTTGATTCGCCTGCCCAAGCAGCATTCTTGCTGGTATCTTCACAGGCAAGGCTGTCGTGTTCCGAACACTAACTGAAACCCTCCCTCTGCTTCTCTTAAGCGCCTTAGTTGATAACAGTTTTGGGAGTATTTCCAAACCCACATCCTCTTCTCGAGTGTCCGTCTCCAAGACAACGAAAGGACCAGGTTGTCTCCAACTCAACTTGACAGGCCCTCATGCATATTACTTCACCCGGTTGTAGCAGTTCTTCACCTCGGTCTAAACGCCAAACTTTTCCCACCCCTTCTGGTGGGGCCTTCTGTTCGTGTACTATATCCTTGTACACATGGGTTAGCATGGGATGTACCTTCATGGCTGGGGCACTTTCCTTCTGTACAAGCGGTGTCAGGAGTCTTCTGACCAGATCAGTATTTGTTCCGATGATGAGGGAACTTTTATGAGCCCCAGGGGGTTGAGGACACACAACTGCCAGGGTGTCCAAAGTCTCCGCCTTTCCAGCCACACTCAGGTCAAAGGTAAGTTTAATAGGGATATACCCCTCATAAGGGAAGTTCTGGGTACCTAGGCCCCATATCTCCAACTCTTCCAACTTTTGCAGGGGCAGATGCTTGAGATGCTTCATGTAGAAATCTTTATGTAATAAGGTCACTTGGGCTCCGGTATCCAGCAGTGCCTTGGCATAGATTCCTTCCACCTGGATGGGGATGATCAAAGAGAGGGTCCCACTAGGTTGAGGGGAAATTCACCATGAGTGTTCAGCTTCTTTTGCTTGTTAGTGCGCATCTTGACTCCTCGTTTCCATGGAAGCTCACTCAACTTCATTCCTCCCCTTACTCTCAAAACTTTATGAACCTGGGTTTTGTTGGAGTTGACGACTGTTACAGGGCACCCAGTTGACTCCTTCACTGGGGCCCTTTGAAGTTTTCCGCCGGCTTTTGGCGTTGTACTGCTGCCCTTGGGCTTGGGCACACTTTCCCAAAATGTCCAGTCCCTCCACAGTTGAAACAAAGTCCAGATTCCTTTCTGAATGTGAAGTCTGATACTTTTTTTATTTTTTTAGTTCCTCCATTGGGCGGATTAGGGGATCTTGTGGTCAGCAAAGCCATCATCTCCATTAACTGGGCCACCTGAGTCTTAAGAAGCTCAATCTGAGGATCCTCTTCCATCACACTAACTGTCCTAACTCCGACAGTGTGTTTTGGTTCTTGAATTTTTTCCTTCTTCCTTTCTAGGATAGCTTCTTCCTCCCGTACAATCCGAATTAGATCTGGGTACTTCAATATGCCTCCATCTTGACGAGTTTTTAACTGAAGGGTGATGGGATCCAAAGGCTGGTCACCTCTTAAAACTTGTTTGGCTCGAATTTCATCCACCTTACTAGGATCTAATCCCTTCTTTAACAATATCTGGTGAATGACCTTGTCTAACCGTCTCATATATTCTGACAACTTCTCTCCTGTTTCTTGATAGGTGTGTTCTAATTGATAAATTAGGTCAGAAACCTTCTCGGTACGTCCGAACACATCTTGCAGGATATCTAAGTAGTCTTGGGCTACAGTTCTGTTTGCTGAGCTTCAGATTTCGAATAGCCTCGGAAGCAGGCCCTTTTAGACTCTCAGTAATCCGCTGTTTTTTTTTGTGTTTCAGGGATGTCCCACTCATCCAACACTTGCGTGGCTTGTTCCAACCACTCTTCAAAGGTGTCTTCTCCTTTGGGTACAGGCCGTTGGCCCGAGAAAATGCCCAGTTTTCGGTACCCAGTCCCTGAATATGTTGGGTTCCCTTTTTGACATTGGGACACCAAATTTCCCAGGGCTGTGAAGAGTTCTGGCTCAATTACAGCCGGTGCTGACTGTGATGGAACCTTGATTTCTGCTGAACTCATCTGGGGGAAGGTGGCAAGATTCTCCCCTTCTTCCCATGGATGGGTCAGATAAAATTTGGTCTTGTCAGCGAGTTCAACACTTGCACCCTTGAAATTTTTCGGAACTCCCTTCCTCCACTCCAATAATGCATAAGTACTGAATGTCTCATGATTGGGTCTTACTGCGACCACCTTGGCTCTTCGTTCTGGGGATAGTGTTTTTACCACTCGGTTAACGTGTTCTTTCTCCCAGATATCTCCCGAGAGTTCCATGGCCACGCTTATGAGTGGGTGCCTTCCACCTTACACCACTGTGCCACAGTGGGGGATCCATTCTATGGTTCTTAAGGGGGTGCTTGACTTCAGAGTGACAGTTATCCCGGACGAGCCCCCACATGTAGCAATAACTCGGTGGAGCCGCTGGTTTATTATTGGGCCTGTCCTCTATTCTTTTCACCCTTCTTAAGTTGTTCAATCACCTTGACACAGCTGTAGTGCATTGTTGTAATTATATTAGTACCAACTTTAACCCACAATATACACTTATATTCATATTTACCTCTACCTGGGTGCTTATAGCTCCACCTGCAGGAGAAATAACAACACTGCACACAAACTTTAGTAATAACCAAAATAACTTCCTTTTTTGGGTAAATGATATATTTATATAAAGAGTTATTACAGTGACTACACTATCACACCAACGTAGTGCAACAGTATAGTAAATAGTTATGACAGTCTTGGTAACATACACAAATATACCTAAATATATATATTTGTATCAGGGAGCTCCCCTGCTCTAAACCGTAAAGTCACTACCCTTTGTAACTAGATGCAGGGCCCTGCAATAAAAGAGATAATCTTGATGTCTTCAATCTTCGCTAGCTATGAATTTGTAATTGTAATCCACAGAGGGTTCTTCTTGGGTGTTGCGCAGTGTAAGGTAATACACTAAGACAATTATAATCCAGCAGATCGACTAAGTGTTCTTATACGAAGAAGACAAACATCTAGTATCAGCTCTTGAATACTGAAGACTATGCAAATATAATGTTATCCAACTTAACTTGTTCCGTGGGACTATCAGTCCCAGTAACACTCTGTAACAGTCCTAAGTGTGTGTAGTATTAAACAAAGTTCCGGGTGTTAACCCTCTCACTGCACTGGATCCGAACAAATGGATGTCTCTGTTTCAGCAGTTCTCAGTCCATATGGAGCCACCACCACGCTGTCACACTGTTCCGTTTCCTAACGACCAGGAGTCCTCGGTTACCTCCTCCACGAGTCTCCGGAACGATCACTTCTGCTGCTCCAGCACACTGCGATCAACAGCAGGATCCTTGCTGCTGCTCCGCTCCTTCAGGAAATAGGCCGCAACCCTGTGGGACACACACACCCACACAGTTCTGCTGGCAGGCCACACGTCCTAGGAACAAGAGACTTAAGATGGCCGCTCCCAAACCTTTTATACCCTCCCACAATGCAGTTCAGTTCTCCTCTTGTCCAGGAGCATTGTGGGTAGGTCATAGTTAATGTTCAGAAGTAAACAATCAAACACTTCCATGTCACTTCTCTTAATGATGAAACATAAAAGTCTTGTACCTTTTCAATTGTCCACAAGATAGCACTATATCAACTTATGTCCTTTATAACACACATATGACTAAAAACAAAAGTTGTCAGCGCTACATCTATAAGATATTGGAGAATCTGTAGAGAAGTATACATGGGTAAATGGATATCTAGCTAATCCCATAAATACACAGTTCATAATAAGATCATAAGATCTTCACCCATAGGATCCCTACAGCAGATATATGATGTATCTTTATTTTTATCATAACTTTTATGAAACTTAATATGTATTATTTGATTAACCAGTTACCGACCGCACTATAGTCAAATGACGGCTACAGTGCGGCTTGATAACTCTGGGAGGGTGTACATTGACGTCCTCCCAGAATCACGCTCCCGCGCGCCCCCTGGGGGGGCGTACACGGGAACATCTGTGCTCACTGGGTTAATGGGACCCGGCGCAACACGGATCGCGGTAAAAGGCCAAAGACAGTGGCCCTTTACCACGTGATTGGTCCGTTCAATGTAAACACAGCAGGGTCATCAGTGGCTCAACGCTCTCCTCTCCTCACACCGATACAGCAGAGGAGAGCGATCAAGTGCAAAACTGTAAGTTTCTACAGTAATAACTGTGCCCAGCAGTGCTCAACAGTGCCCAACAGTGCTACATCAGTGCAATACTGTGTAGTCTGTGCCATCTGTGCCACCTCTGTGCCACTAGAGTCACACCAGTGCAACCAGATCCACACCAGTGCCACACTAGTGCCACCTGTGCCCATCAGTGCTCATCTGTGCCACTACAGTGCCACATCAGTGCCACTTGTGCCCATCAGTGCCGTCTGTGCCCACCGTGCCACCTGTGCCCACCAGTGCCGCCTGTGCCCACCAGTGCCGCCTGTGCCCATCAGTGCCACCACAGTGCTCATCTGCACCATCAGTGCCACTGCAGTAAATCAGTGCCACTACAGTGCCAAGTAGTGCTACCTGTGCCCATCTGCGCCAATACCGTGCCATCAGTGCAGCTCATTAGTGCCACTACAGTGCCCAATAGTGCACATCAGTACTCTGCAGTGCACCCTCACCAGCACCCAGCAGTGCACCCTCACCAGCACCCAGCAGTGCAGCCACACCTGTCTAGTTTACGAATCGCAACACAGTCACCAGTATGGCAAAAAAATATTTTACCAGTGAGGAGGCCTACCAGCTTCTTAGTAAGATGAGAGCAGTGGGGAGCTCTCTGAGTCTCAGTCCGATTCTGATTCGGCCTATAAACCCGTTACAAGCAGTGGGTCTTCTAAGGAGGAAGAGGAACATGTGCCCACGAAAAGAAGGCATTCTGGCGTGGAGCAGCAGCCTACTACCAGCAGTGCAGGGCCATCCACTTTGAGCGCAGTGCCATCCACCTCAAGCGCAGTGCCGTCCACCTCGAGCACAGTGTCACTGCAACAAAGGCCAAGCACCAGTAGGGTGTCATCTCAGCCCCAAAGGAATAGGGGCCATGCCAGTCTTCCCTATGCCCTTCAAAACCCCCTGTGGCTTCCCCCTAATTCCGGAGCAGCAAACATCCCCCCTTTCACCACCCAGCCAGGTGTCCAGGTGAACACCAATGATTTTGCCATGCTTGATTTTTTTCATTTGATTTTCTTACTTACTATCCATTGTGGCCCAGTGCAACCTCTATGCACAGCAGTACATAGTAAGCAACCTGGTTCTAGTTACACCCATCCCTTTGAGTGGAGAGAACTTACTGTAGAGGAATTCAAACATTTTTTAGGCCTAACTTTTACTATGGGACTCACAAAAAAAAGAATTGTACTCCTATTGGTCTACCAACCCCATCCACCACATGCCACTCTTCTCATCCATTATGCCAAGATCAAGATAGATTATGATTATGGATTCCTCCACTATAATGACAACACCCAATGCCCTCCCCGAAATGACCCAGCTTTTGACAAATTATTTAAAATTCGGCCACTAATAAATTATTTCTCTGAAAAATTCCCCCAGTTATATACCCCTGACCAGAATATCTCCGTGGATGAGTCCCTTGTAAAATTCTCAGGCAGACTCGGCATCAAACAATTTATCCCCAGCAAAAGGGCTGGATATGGGGTTAAAATGTACAAACTTCGTGACCGAGCCACGGGGTACAGCTACGCCTTCCTGGTGTACGAAGGAAAGGGCTCCCAAATGCATCCCCCTGAATGCCCAGAGTATATTGGAGCCAGCGGGGAGCTTGTCTACCCACTTCTTGGAAAGGGATACCATCTTTATGTGGATAATTTTTATACAAGCTTGCCCCTCTTCCGCACTCTTCACCGGAGGGACACCCCAGCATGTGGTACAGTAAGAGCCAATAGAAAGGACTTCCCGCAAAAACTCGTAAATGAAAGGCTACAACAAGGGGAGACGGCATCTTTGCAGAACCAGGAGCTATTGGCTGTCAAGTGAAGGGACAGACGAAACGTCCACATGCTCACATCAATCCATAACGACACCTACGTGTCCATTTATTTTTTCAGTTTGGCCATGTATAACAATTATGTTATTTACCAAAAATCTACCGAGACCCCTGTATCCTATCTGCACCACCAAGAACAAGTTATCTCCGCCCTTTTGTACCCTGAAAGTCCACCAGAAAATATTCGCTATGATTCTGTGAGCAGACTACACGAATGCCACTGTCAGGAGACTAGTAGACCAGACTGTGTGGACTGCACAGAGATAACCCAAAACGCATGTAAGTGAATAAATAATATATATTAAAATAGGTGATAATTCAGAAAATACAAACAGTGCAAAACCAACACAACAAACCCACTACAAACAGCAATATATACAGCAGAAGGCAATACCGGAATCACAGAGGGTCATACACAGCAGGTCAGCAGGAACAAGGGATATACCAGAAACATAAAGGTTTAGCCAAGGTCATACACAGGAGATAAGCAACTGAACAAGGGCAGGTTGGGAGAGGGAGATAATGGATGGGATAGGATACAGGCTCAGGAGCAGGTTCAGGTTCAGATACAGGAGATACAGGTTAACAGGATACGGGATAACAGGTCAGGGCGCAAGGAAGAAAGATACCAAGGCCAGCCTATAAGGGCTTGCCGGGTATTTATAAGGCTGTGATAATTGACCTCATGTTACAGCTGAGCGCAGAGTGTGCTGTTTGCTCCACACTGCCGGAGTGCACCCGCTGGTGGACACCGGTACTACGGCCCAAGGATGCAACAGTGCCACCAGCAGGAGAGACCTCTTACTACAGGTCCCAGGTGTTGGACGACACCCGCTGGTGGACACTGGTACTGCGATCCAAGAGACCAATAGCGCCACCAATGGGTAAACCCTCTCATGACAGTACCCTCCCCAAAGGAGCGGCCTTGGGACGCTCCAACAAGGTGAAATTGTCCAAAGTTCATGGCCTCAAACCGAACAACAGATGAGGGTACATCAGGCTGGGCATCGGGTACAAACTGGACAGTGGGTACATCTGAGAAGACAGCGGGCACATCCGGGAAAACAGCGGGCACATCCGAGCAGACAGTGGGCACATCCGAGATGACAGCGGGCACATCCGAGATGACAGCGGGCAGGAATACTTCGAGCTGGGCAGCGGGCACTTCGAGCTGGGCAGCTGGCACATCAGGCTGGGCAGCGGGCACATCAGGCTGGGCAGCGGGCACTTCAAGCTGGGAAGCAGGCATGGGCACTTCGAGCTGGGCAGCAGGCATGGGCACTTCAAGCTGGGCAGCAGGCATGGGCACTTCAAGCTGGGCAGCAGGCACATCAGGCTGGGCAGCAGGCATGGGCACTTCAAGCTGGGCAGCAGGCACATCAGTCTGGGAAGCTGGCACATCAGTCTGGGAAGCCGGCACATCAGTCTGGGAAGCTGGCACTGAGACATCAGGCTGGAAGGCAGGCACTGGGACAATAAGCTGGAAAGCAGGCACATCAGACTGGGAAGCTGGCACATCAGACTGGGAAGCTGGCACATCAGACTGGGAAGCTGGCACATCAAACTGGGAAGCTGGCACATCAGGCTGGTAGGCAGGCACATCAGGCTGGTAGGCAGGCATCGGGACATCAGGCTGGAAGGCAAGCTTCGAGACATCAGACTGGGAAGCTGGCACATCTGACCGGGAAGCTGGCACATCAGACTGGAAGGCAGGCACATCAGGCTGGTAGGCAGGCATCGGGACATCAGGCTGGAAGGCAAGCTTCGAGACATCAGATTGGGAAGCTGGCACATCAGACTGGGAAGCTGGCGCATCTGACCGGGAAGCTGGCACATCAGACTGGAAGGCAGGCACATCAGGCTGGTAGGCAGGCATCGGGACATCAGGCTGGAAGGCAAGCTTCGAGACATCAGGCTGGGAAGCTGGCACATCAGACTGGGAAGCTGGCACATCAGACTGTGGAGCTGGCACATCAGGCTGGAAGGCAGGCATTAAGACATCAGATGGAAATGCAGACACCGAGACATCAGGCGAGACTTCAGGCTGGAAGGCAGGCATCAAGGCATCAGACTGGAAAGCAGGCACATTAGACTGGAGAGCGGGTACACCAGACTGGAAGGCTGAGACATCCGGCTGGAAGGCAGACATCAAGACATCGGGCTGGAAGGCAGGCATTGAGACATCCGGCTGGAAGGCAGGCATCGAGACATCCGGCTGGAAGGCAGGCATCGAGACATCAGACTGGGAGGCAGGCACGTCACACTGGATAGCAGGCGCAGCAGACTGGAAAGCAGGCACCGAGACTTCGGGCTGGAAGGCAGGTGTCAGGACAGACTGGACAGTGGGCACATCAGACTGTGAGGCAAAGACATCAAGCTGGGAGGCAGGCGCTGAGACATCAGGCTGGAAGGTAGGCATCAGGAAATGAGACTGGGAGGCAAGCACCGAGACATCCGGCTGGGAGGCAGGCACCGAGACATCCGGCTGGGAGACAGGCACCGAGACATCCGGCTGGAAGGCAGGCACTGAGACATCCGGCTGGAAGGCAGGCACCGAGACATCCGGCTGGAAGGCAGGCACTGAGACATCCGGCTGGAAGGCAGGCACTGAGGCATCTGGCTGGAAAGCAGGCACTGAGGCATCTGGCTGGAAGGCAGGCACCGAGACATCCGGCTGGAAGGCAGGCACCGAGACATCCGGCTGGAAGGCAGGCATCAAGACATCCGGCTGGAAGGCAGACACCAAGACATCAGGCTGGAAGGTAGGCATCAGGACATCAGACTGGGAGGCAGGCACATCAAACTGTAAAGTGGGAGCAGGTTGGGTTACTGGCAAGATGGTGTGGGTCGGGAAGAATTTTTGTTTCTTTTTTGGTTTAGCCCATGCAGTTTTGTATGTAGGTGCAGGGCTGTAAGAAAAGAAAGTAGCTGGGCAGAAGGAAGACCAGGGAACTGTAGCTGGAGGAGGGTTTTGAGGGACTGTTACAGGTGGAGGAGAAGAGACAGGTGGATTGAAGGCAGGATAGGTGCGACATTTAGAGACTGGGTAGTAGTATTTGGTAGGGGGCTGATTAAACTGGGCTGTAGCTGAGGTTGCCATAGGCGACGGGGAGATAGATTTTTGGGAAGGCAGATGGTTAATGGCAGGGCTGGAATATTGTGGCTTAGCTAAAGACAGGAGATCTGACCATGCCTGCAGCACAGGTTGAACAAACGCTGATTCACACACAGCCTGACTAATCAAGGATTGCACCGACTGGATGCAATTAGACAACACTTGCTGTGAACAGGAGGAATAATGTTCCATGAAATAGGATGGATCATCCTCTAACAACCAAACCAGGGATTCAACTTGGCCATAATTGAAGGGGGGCGAAAAATCATCACTTCCCTCGGGAACGCATGACAGGGCTGGTTTTGCACATAACTGGATCAGGGGCTGAACATCTTCAAAAGACATATACCCCTGATCCACTAGGGAATGAGCTGATTGGATAATTTCCATCAGCTGGTCACTAGTCCACCCTTTTAAAATCTGGCGACAATATTCACCATCCTCTTCTGCTAGCAGAGAATAATAAATTATTTCATTGAAATCCATCTTAGCATACCCGACAAACCAGGATGGTTTCCTCAATGCAGCCACGTCTGGTCAGGGATGGCCTTGGTATATTGTCAGAAGACTAGTAGACCAGACTGTGTGGACTCCACAGAGATAACCCAAAACGCATGTAAGTAAATAAATAATATTTATTAAAATAGGTGATAATTCAGAAAATACAAACAGTGCAAAACCAACACAACAAACCCACTACAAACAACAATATATACAGCAGAAGGCAATACCAGAATCACAGATGTCAGCCAGGCCAGGGTCGTACACAGCAGGTCAGCAGGAACAAGGGATATACCAGAAACATAAACGTTTAGCCAAGCCAAGGTCATACACAGGAGATAAGCAACTGAACAAGGGCAGGTTGGGAGAGGGAGATAATGGATGGGATAGGATACAGGCTCAGGAGCAGGTTCAGGTTCAGGTTCGGATACAGGAGATACAGGTTAACAGGATACGGGATAACAGGTCAGGGCGCAAGGAAGAAAGATACCAAGGCCAGCCTATGAGGGCTTGCCGGGTATTTATAAGGCTGTGGTAATTGACCTCATGTTACAGCTGAGCGCAGAGTGTGCTGTTTGCTCCACACTGCCAGAGTGCACCCGCTGGTGGACACCGGTACTACGGCCCAAGGATGCAACAGTGCTACCAGCAGGAGAGACCTCTTACTACAGGTCCCAGGTGTTGGAAGACACCCGCTGGTGGACACTGGTACTGCGATCCAAGAGACCAATAGCGCCACCAACGGGTAAACCCTCTCATGACAGCCACTTTCCTGAGAAAATCCCCCCTGCGAAAAACAGACCACAGACAGCAGAATAAATTCTGGGTGTGCTCCAGAGGAGGAGTTAGAAGAGACACCACATATTATTGTCCCCAATGTCCTTCCCAACCAGGCCTCTGTATAGGTGACTGTTCCCGCCGTTACCATACTTCTCTACATTATTAGGGAAGTATGGTAAACGTAATTCTCATTTCCTGTCATTTTCCTCCACATCCCTTATGCCACTGCACTGAACTGTACATACCTCTGCCTTCTCCGGAACCAACCCTGGCCTAGTATATGACCAAGCTTCTGCCTAACGCTAAACATACCTCTTCCTTCTCTGGAACTGACCCTGGCCTGTTGTATGACCACGCTTCTGCCTAACGCTAAACTGTACCTACCTCTGCCTGCCCTGGAACTGACCCTGGACTATTTGACCATGTTTTTTGCCTGCCTCTTGGACTGATCTTTTACCCTGCTATGCTAGTGGGAACACAGGGGTCTCACATATGTGAGGGGCTCCAGAATTGTTTTTCTGGATGAAGAAAACTAATTTTTTAGTTTTCTCATTCCCGGATAAGGGTCTGGAGACTTGGAGGCTTCAAAGAGATTTGGGTGGGAGAAGCCTCTACCCCTGTCCCCATTCTTTCCTGGCCTGCTACTTAGACCATATTCCTGCTTACTACCAGGACCAATATTTTGGCACTGCTGGCAATGTCTCTACTTGCACTGACCCTGGACTGTATATGGACAGTATCCCTGCCTGTACTGACTATGGACAATATTCCTGCCTGCTGCCTGGACAATTCCATTCACTGTCACTGACCACGTCCCTGCCTGCTGCCTGGATCAGGGCTCTCCTCCTGTTGACAACTGCACTACTAAAACCACAGGTAATCTTTTGTTTACCCTTTGCTCAGCAGAATGTATTTTAGGGTGTAATTCTTGATATGTTCATGCTATGTGTTAGAAATATGAAGAACCTTCAAAAATGTGATAGATTGTAAGGAAATTAGATGCGTAATTAATGTCCCTAGAACACCTGATGGTGCTCCTTGGATGTTGGGCCTCTATGTGGCCAGGCTGTTTAAAAAGCTCACACATGTGGTATCGCAATACTCAGGAGGAGTAGCAGAATATATTTTGGGCTGTCATTTTTGCTATGTACATGCTATGTGTTGGAAATATCTTAATGCGTTTTCATTTTTTTTTCACATTTTCCAAAAACTTCTGGAAAAAATTAACCGTTCAAAAGACTCATTATGCCTCATAGATTATACTATATATTATATTATATATTATATTTGCTTTCCAAAATGGGGTCACTTTGTGGGTGTTTCCATTGTCCTGGTGCTCCAGGGCCTGTGTAATTTATGCTCCTAGAATGCCTGAAGGTGCTACTTCAATATTGGGCCTCTGTATGTGGTCAGGCTGTGTAAAAGTCTTACACATGTGGTAACGCCATACTATTTGTGGAATGTACATGCCATGTGAGAGAAATAACCTGTTATAATGACAATTTGGTGTGAAAAAAATAAAAATAAAAAAAATCTTCATTTTACAAAGAATTGTGGGAAAAAATGACAACTTCAAAAAACTAACCATGCCTCTTACTGAATACCTTGGAATGTCTACTTTCCAAAAAGGGGTAATTTGGGGGGTATTTGTACTTTCCTGGCTTGTTAGGGTCTCACGAAATGAGTCTGTCAGTACATCAGGTGTGATCAGATGTGATCAATTTTCAGTGATTGGCACCATAGCTTGTAGACTCTATAACTTTCACACAGACTAAATAATATCCACTAATTTGGGTTATTGTTACTAAAAATATGTAGCAGTATAAATTTTGGCCCAAATTTATGAAGAAAAATTACTTATTTGCAAAGTTTTATAATAGAAATGAAGAAAAATGCATTTTTTTACAAAGCACAAAAAATAAAAAAAACCCAGAGGTGATCAAATACCACCAAAAGAAAGCTCTATTTGTGTGAAAAAAAGGACAAAAATTTCATATGGGTACAGTGTTGCATGACTAAGTAATTTTCATTCAAAATGTGAGAGCACTAAAAGCTGAAAATTGGTCTGGTTTAATTGCCCAGTGGTCAATTGGTTAATGTATGTTTATGTATTTTTGTAATAAAAATGTAAAATCTCTATCTGAGACTATTGCCTTTCTGTCTTACGGTAGCATTAAAGTCCACCTCCAGCCTCCTTTCTCCACTCTCTTTAATACCTACTGTAAAATCAACAAAAACATTTGAAAGTGTACAATATCCATTAAATGGTCAGTTTATGGGCTGCCACTGACTTTTAGGACTGATGTATATCTAACACCCTGTCCAAGCCACAAATGTGTTAAAGTGGCCGGCCCTTGTATTAGTTAGTGTTAGTTGGTGTTCGTTTTCTTGTTGTCCTCCTGGGCCATCAGTACTCAAGTAGAATGGCAATATCTTTCAGAATTGGTCATCACTGTGGATCTCTAAACTGGTTCCAGACTGAGTGGCTCACAGACAAGATGTGAAAGTGTACGGATGGCTCAATCACTCTTCTAAAACAAAACCAAGTGTTAGTCAAATATGGTTTAATCTGATATAAAACTTAAAACATGTAAGTGTGCTAGGAATCACACATGGACGTGTCTGATTTATTATATGTCTTAATTAAAGGGGTTGTAAACTTTCGTGTTTTTTCACCTTAATGCATCCTATGGGGGCCGAGTCCTGCATTCGGTCTCTATTGACGCCGAATGCTGGACTCGGGAGCGTGCCCGCAAGTAACCCCCTCGGGTAAGCACTTCTCCGAGGGGGTTATCAGATGTGGGGAGGAGCCACGAGAACCGCCGGAAGACCCCAGAAGACGAGGTTTGGGGCCACTCTGTGCAAAACCAGCTGCACAGTGGAGGCAAGTATGATATGTTTGTTATTTTTTAGTTTTTTTATTACCTTTACAATCCCTTTAATAACTGCTTTATGTTGCCCTACAGCCACCATTCCTATCCAGACCTTTAAAGGAAAATGAGAGTTGGAGAATTAAAGTTTTGATTGTAGTGGGAACATAGAACAGTTTTTATGTAACAATAATGATAAATGAGGCCAAATAGGTTACATTTGTCAAACTCGCAGAGGCTGAAAACCCAAGAAATTTCTGCATTGTATTTTTTTCTTCTGTGCATATTCTTTATATTACATCTTTTCTACAATTTTGAAAAGTAGGTTATTAGCACATTTGCATATCATTAGAAAAGTAAAAAAGGTTTTCATCCTGCACAAGTTTTATGTATTTCCACCAAAGTATTGTAAAAAATGCCTATAACAAAAAAAGCAAAAAAAGAAACTTCATCTTTTAAAAGGGCTGGATGGTTTTCTTTCAACTAATATTATCAAGGTCATAGTTACTAAAGGCTAAGAGGGCAATTTTTAATACAAGGAGAGTAACCTTGTAGGTTCATGATGGATTTATTTTTTTTCATGGCAACTGGCAACAGTTGCACAGGGGGTTTTGTTTTGCCTTCCTCTGGACTGGAGTAGTACTAGTTGTGCAAAGATGAATTTGATGAACTTCAGTCTTTTTTTATTTGTTATCGATGTGACTATGTTACAGGAAAGTCATCCAGGTATTATACTGTAAGCATACAAAATGTTGCAAGACTTTCTGTCTGTGTATTATACGCTATGGTAGGACTACTGCAGGCACACTTAAAGTGGTTGTAAAGGCACAAGGTTTTTATTTTACCCAAGGTAAAAAAACCTTCTGTGTGCAGCAGCCCCCCCCCAATACTTACCCGAGCCCTCTCTCAATCCAGCGATGTCCACAAGAACCTTGGCTCTCCTGGGACTCGCACTCCTGATTGGCTCCCGCTGCTCTCAATCACAGCCAGTGAGTCACTCAGGAGACAGAGGGGGCAGGGCCATGCTGTGGCTCCATGTGTGAATGGACACACAGAGCTGCGGCTCCTGAGCATGCCTGCTTGGATGCACACAGAGCAAGCTGCTTTCCGTGGGGGTACCTGGCAGGAGGGAGGAGCCAGGAGCGCCGATGTGGGACCCAAGAAGAGGAGGATCCGGGCTGATCTGTGCAAAACCATTGCACAGAGCAGGTAGGCATAACATGTTTGTTATTTTAATAAAAAAAAGGAGGGTTTAGTAACACTTTAAGCCTATAAAACTGAAAGAAACCCATCCATCTGCATTAGTTCTTACTGGCTAGCTGGTAAGTGTGTTGGGATATACATTTTGTTTTGTGTGCTGTATGCAAAGCCCTTCCATATGCACCTTGCTTTAAAAGCTGGCTATAATTTGGGTCGGCTGCCATTTTAGTTTACCCTTGTACATTAATCAGAAAGACCTTCCCAATTGTCAGGTTTATAACTGGACTAGGATCTCTCTGGTTCATTAGAGGAGATACTTGGAAACCTCTGGTAATTGTGCGATGTTTATTGAGCTCCTAATGTTTTCTTGCCATACCCTCTCACCCTTTTATGCTCATTTCCCTCTGCTGGTCAAAAAGGGTTTTTATTAAAACTGATATACAATATACAAAGGAACATATGCTGCCAGTTTTCTTAGTATACATAAAAAATACATCTCACAGACCACAGAGAAATTAGCAGAAAAAAAGATAAAAGAAAACTGCAAATATCATAACATCAAATGGAATTAAGCTTGTGATGAGCTTGAATTCAGCACTGAAACAGAATCATGGTGTAGCATCAGGCAAATTGTCGGTGAACCAGATTTCTTCCAGATACTTTGCTGTTGGAAAGCTGTGCCAGAGAGTTATTAACCACAGAAACACGTGTTAGAGAGTAGATTTAAGATGATGCATCAAAAATAGGTGCCCATCTTTGTGGATAGAGGGGCCAAAAGTAGTATATTTTAGCCATGGTCTATCCAGTTCCATAATTTTAGCCATGGTTTGAATAGTTCCATAGATAAAGGAGCAATTGTTCCACCAAACGCCACATACAAGGAGAAGTGCTCAAAAACTATTTTTATGGTAAATATTATCATTTCAGATTAATTGGTGGGAGCAAATAAAAAAAAGAAAGAAAACCCAAATCACTCCTACAATCTAGCTGCCTACAGTGCTGCTCATAGCCCCACCAGATTCAGCCTGGTGATTCCAAATACTGCCGGGTGCTGACTTCACAGGGGGCTTGTCTCACCTAATAGCCAGCTATGAAAGAAAAGGTTAGAAGCACACACCAGGAAGCCGCCCAGTTTCAAGTATATTAAACAGGCTTCGCCCCTCTAACATGTTTTACCCACACTTATGGGCTTAACTACTTCCAGTCTGGGCCAATTTCAGACTTTCTTCTCCTACATTGAAAACACATAGTTTTTTTTTTTTTTGCTATAAAACTTCTTAGGACCTCAAGCATTATATATTTTTAAGTAGAGGCCCTAAAGAATAAAATGCTGTGTGCTGCATATTATATTATATTATTATGTCACATGCTATTTGCCCCATTTTTTTAACATATTGTTTTGGAAATTGTTTTATTCCAAATTGTTTTGGAAAAATAATGCTTTAATGACTTTTAATGCACAAAAACACAATATAACACCAAATTGTTTGGTAAAATATAAAAGATGTTGTTACACTGAGTAAATAGATACCAAACATGTCGTGCTTTAAAATGCCCATGAAACGGTGCCAAACTATGGAACCTAAAAATCTCCATAGGTGGTGCTTTAAACACCTTTACAGGGTACCAGCTTGGAGTTACATAGAAGGTCTGGCACTAAAATTATTGTCCTCACTCTGATGTTCGCAGCGATAGCTCACATGGATGGTGTGATCTCCGTTTACATATGCGTGCAGGACAGACGTGCAGTTGTGTGAGCGCAGGGTAATAGAGTAATTTTAAACTTTTTGTTTTTAATTATTTAAAACATGTTTATCACTTTTATTGCTATCACAGGGAGGAACAACATCCTCTTTATGGAGAGATCTAGGGTCTATTAGAACCCAGATCTCTCGTCTACCCTCCAGAGCATATGATCAAACCGTATTTATTATTCTCATGTAGCAAAAGCACAGCCCCTTTCACAGGACGTGCTCAAAAGTTGGGGGCCTGTTATTTTTTAACCACTTGACACTGTCACTAGCAATCTTACTAATTTTCAACTTGCAACTTATGTGTTTAAAGCTAAACTCTGGGATAATTATAATATTATTGTCAAAATTCAAGAGGCATGTGTATTCTTACTTGATTCTAGGTGTGCTTTGTGTATTGCTTCCAGATCTGTGCAGTAATCCAGTGTGAAACTTTACCTCTGTGCAGGCGGCTTCCTGTAATAAAGACCAGTCACTGCTGCTTTCTCTTCTTGTGCAGGGTGACTGGTCTTGTCTCCGCCCCCTCTGTAGTCTTCTGTAGGTAGCCTGCAGTGGGTGGAGATGCTGGGACTCTCCAACAGTTCTGTTGTCTACAAAGGTTATGTACAACACAGTGATGATCTCACTGTTAGGACGATACAGTACTGCGTTATTTTAAGTGACAATTGCACGGTCGTACGACACTGTACCCAACCAAAATGTATGTCCTTTTTTTTCTCAAAAAGAGAGCTTTCTTTGGTGGTATTTGATCACCACTGCATTTTTTATTTATTGCGCTATAAACAAAAAAAGACCGACAATTTTGAAAAAAAAACTATATTTTTTACTTTCTGCTATAAAACATATCCAATTAAAACACGTAAAAAGTCGAATTTCTTAATAAATTCAGGCCAATATGAATGAATGAATGAATGATTTGTAAAGGGCTGCAAATGTGAACTGAATCGCCTCAAGGCGCTAATGCGTTTTGTGCTCTCATCTTTATAGAAGAGGAAGGTCTTGAGTTTTTTCCTGAAGGCCAGATGGTTTCCTTCCATGCGGATGTGAGTCGGAAGAGTGTTCCATTGCTGAGGTCCCTGGACTGCGAATCTTCGTTCTCCCCTTGCTTTGTAGCAGTATTTGGGAATGAGGAGGAGGTTTTGTTTAGATGATCGCAGATTGCGATTGGGTGTGTAGTGTTTTATTTTCTCTCGGAGGTATTGAGGGGCGTTACCTTGTATGCATTTGTGGGTGAGGCAGAGGGTCTTAAATGTGATCCGATTCTTTACGGTTAGCCAATGTAGGCTCCTCAGGGATGGGGAGATGGACTCCCAGGGTTTTTTTCCTGTTAGCAGTCTTGCCACCGCGTTTTGGATGGCCTGTAGGCGCGCAAGCTGATATTGGGGTAATCCTATGTAGAGCGAGTTTGCGTAGTCGAGTTGGGAATCGATGATTGTTCCAACTACTGCTGCTTTGTCCTCTTCGGGGATGAAGGGGATGAGTCTGCGTAGCAGGTGGAGGAGATAGTGAGATCCACTAACTACTGATCCTATTTGTGCATCCATTGTCATTTCTGAGTCAAAGATAACTCTTAGACTCTTGGCTTTGGTGCTCGGAGAGATGGTCTGTCAAAAGATGGTGGGTGGTGTCCATGGAGTCTTGGTTTTGGGATTTTGGTTAGCATGTAGGAGAAGTTCTGTTTTTGACCCGTTGAGTTTGAGGGAACTAATGGTCATCCTGTCATCTATCAAAGTGAGGCATTTCTCTAATTGCTGATGGTGGTCTTTTTGTCTGGTGATGCGGAGTTGATTTGGGTGTCATCAGCGTATGAGTGGAAGCAGAGGTCCACTCATTTCCAGTCTGTGCTTGACTGCAGATCTGGTGTTGATCAGGGCGCATGCTAGTTGTTGTGGTTGGATTGGTGTCTCCCTGTATTTGATGGTTGCTTGTAGGTTGGTCCTTAGTAGTTTTTCTTTTTTTTAAGTCATTTTGAGTGGCAGTTGGTAAAGTTGAAGCGATATTTCTTATAGGGCGTACACACGGTCGGACTTTGTTCGGACATTCCGACAACAAAATCCTAGGATTTTTTCCGACGGATGTTGGCTCAAACTTGTCTTGCATACACACGGTCACACAAAGTTGTCGGAAAATCCGATCGTTCTGAACGCGGTGACGTAAAACACGTACGTCGGGACTATAAACGGGGCAGTGGCCAATAGCTTTCATCTCTTTATTTATTCTGAGCATGCGTGGCACTTTGTCCGTCGGATTTGTGTACACACGATCGGAATTTCCGACAACGGATTTTGTTGTCGGAAAATTTTATCTCCTGCTCTCCAACTTTGTGTGTCGGAAAATCTGATGGAAAATGTCCGATGGAGCCCACACACGGTCGGAATTTCCGACAACACACTCCGATCGGACATTATCCATCGGAAAATCCGACCGTGTGTACGTGGCATTAGCCTGTGGAGGGCGTCCGCTGTGTACTTGAAATTGCACATGGTGAGAAGCACAAGTTGCTGAGGGGGGCGGATGGAGGCTACCTATCGCCCTCCTGTTGATCCAGAGGAAGGCGAAAAACCCCCTAGCTGAGCTGGCCAATTGCTACAGCAGAGGAAAAATTCCTTCCTGACCCCCGGACTCAAGGACCCTGGATCAAACTGCTAGGGTACCCGTGGGCTTACCTGTACAGGATGGTCCGGAGGGTGACGGGTGGGGGGGGTGAGGGGTATGGGGATCTGGCCGCTACTTACTGGTTGGAATGGTGCTGCGGCTGGGTCTAGGATGATCTAAGATGGACACTGGTCAGGTCCAGAGTCTCCGGTGGTAAACCTGTGCCCACGCAGTGAGGTCCAGTGTCGAGGAGGGCGTGATCCAGGTGTAGGGGCACGAGGGCCCGCTGGACAGGTTTTGGAGGGGTTGAGGTGGCTGGCTGGCTGGATCTAGGCCGCAGCCGTGGTCTGTCCCCCGAGTCTAACAGCTAGAGAATGGGGTGATTGGACGGCGGCTGCGGTGGTGCCCCCGGGGGGGGTGGGACCGTGGTAGGGGGTCAGTGGGATGGTGGTCCTGCCTGGAGGTGGGCCAGTGCAGGCCTGGGGGGGCAGGAGGGACCGAGTCCCGGTACTAACCTGCTGGGGGTGGTCCGGGGATGAGCTCCAGGTGGAGGTAGTGGATTGCGGCCGCACTGGGTGGACCAAGATGGCCGGCGTGCTAGGCCCGAGTCGTGGGCTGTCCTGATTCTCGAAACTCTCGAGGTGGCTAGGTCCTGTTCGTAGATGGTGGGGTAGGGTCCTGGTGCTACCTGCTGGGGGGGTCCGGGGATGAGCTCTGGGTGGAGGTGGTGGTAGCTGTCGCACAGGGTGGACCAAGATGGCCGACTGGCTAGGCCCGAGCCGCGGGCTTGCCTGATGCTAAACTCCTAGGTGCGGAGGCCCCGTCCGTGGATGGTGGGATTGGCCCTGGTAGGATGGAGCACCCGGGCTAGCCGATGGAGGCTGGGGGTGAGTGGCGGCCAGCACTGGGGAGCTGGCCGGAGCCGCAGTGTGTCCTGTGAGACTGCTCTGGGAGGCTGCTGTGAACAGCGTTCCAGCGGCCGGGGAGGGTGGGGCTTGGCGGATCTGACACGAAGGTACCAGGGGGTCCCATTCGTGGTCCACGGAGCTGGTGGGGGTAGGGGGGGCCCAGTACAATGCGCTGGGAGTCCGGGATAATCCTGATGGATGGAGCCTTCTGGAGGCACTAGGAGGCACTAGAAGCCAGAGCTTCCACACGCACGTCTGCTCTCTACACAGACAGAGAGAAGAACTTCTGTTCAATATGTATTCTGCTACATATTTTTCGTTTAAAAAATCCCATTAAGCGTATAGTGATTGGTTTGCGCAAAAGTTATAGCGTCTACAAACTATGTGTTGTATACTGTAATTTGTATGTATTTATTTCTTTCTTTAATAGTTATAGCAGCGATCAGCAACTTATAGTGGGACTGCGCTATTGTGGCGGACATTTGGACACTAAGCCTCCATGCATACTGGGCTTAAAAAAGTCTGTTCTCTTGGGTGTAAAAAACACTCATATAGAGCATTTTTTGTACAAAGTCTAGGCGAGTTCAGGAGAGCTTTACGTTTTTTCTGCCAGTAAGCTCCAATCAGAAACGCTAACCAGAAGGGTTTTTTTCCTGCCGTTGAGCTTAAAATATGCCTGTAATCATCCTAATGTGCATGGACACATAGGATAACATTGAGTAGCTTCTACAGGCAGAACACAAAACTCCTGTAAAAGCAATGTTTTTTAAGCCAGTGTGCATGGAGCTTGTTTACATAGGCAGGGCTCTGTCCTGTGTAAGATTTATGATCGCTGGGTATCAGCGGTAATCCATTGGCCAGCACCCCCTGATCAACATCTGCTGTGTTTAATCACAGCACAACCAGGTTGTCAGCGGTGCGCGCATGCTCCCCCCTACCTGGAAGTGTTAGATCACGTACCTAGTATGTGATCTGGTGTAGCCAAGCTGCCTTGCTGCCGTATATCTATTTTATACAGTCAGCAAGCGGCTACATAAAAATTTTTGTGCCCAGAGCTCGATTTTGAATCAAGGCTAGCCTTTATATTTAAAATCTGAAATACAATAATTGTTTGTTTTTTTTTTTGTCCGGGTCAGACATGCTAATGAGTTGTCCACCTCAAAAACGTGGAATCTTAAATATCTTATACCTTGTTTTTCTCCATGGTTGCTTTGAATATTCATCTCATATATCACATTGTACTGCATGTGGGAACTGTTTTACCTGCCAAAGTATATGATTTATGTGCAGTCAGTATCTGCTCATCCCTGCCAAAAAAAGTGTATCCATGTTCTCAACTTTCCCAACAGCAGAACAACGTGGTCAAAAACACACCCCCTGTCTGCTTATTGGACACCAAAGAAGATAAGTCATTACTGAGCTTGTGTTTCTCTATTTCATTAAAAAATGTCAGTGCTTGCACATCTGCTCTGCAAAAGCACCTGACTAGTGCACCCTTTAAAAGCCAGGTCCACTTATGTGAAGAATTTCCGCTTTGGTGGAGTATGAATGCTCCATAGGTTCAAATGGAGAATGCAAAGTTCATCCACAGGCCCAGTTTAGAAGATATTGACAAGCGGCTCAATTGGTGATATCTCTCTGAAGTCAATGATACTAAACTGTAATGCCTGAATATGCTCTTTGTCAACATGAGATAATCCTGACTCTTTCACCCACCTCTTGCTGTTAAGTCGCAGAAGTGAATATTATCTGGAGGTCACAGTTGAAAATAATCATTCCCAGGTGGAGTTTGATTTTCCAATGACATTAACATACGTTGTGCTTGCACCGTTATGGCAAGGTTACAACAGAGCTTTCCTGATTGTACAGTGGAAGCTGTTGTGTAAGGGGAATATACATGTGACTCGGCTGCGCTTGTTCACTGAAGGACTGTCTTAGACCATCCCTGCAGTGAGATGAAATGAAAGCCGAAAATCTGTTGACTGTGAATATTAGAATGAGGCATACACTGCTCAATTATCTGCAGATTAGGTCTAAAATGACTACGCAGCCCAGTAGCCATGATATATATGGACACGTCTACATATGCCATATGTAAAATAAATAAGGTCTTTCTTTGTGATGTAATTGAAACAATTATTTCTTGTTTTATTCTTGCAGAATAATATAAGTATGAAATGCAAAATAATAATAGAACTGTCAGCCTGTCACGCCTTGACATTTTGCATCCTAGGCCGAGGGTTATTCGCCGTTCGTCGAGCCCACTCTATTCTCATTGTTTATCTTATTAGCCCGACATAAGATATTACACATCTATTACTGAACTGTGAGTTTGTGCGATAGCAACTCTGTGCTTATTTTATACCACCCAACAAAAAGCTGTCAGAATTCATTTTATCATGATACAGTGTTACCAGTAAATGCATATAACATGTGAACTTTTAGAATCCAGTAAATTACAACTGTTTTCTGTTTAACTATTCCCTGGGTTTGAACTGCAGGTGTATTTTGTCTGGGTAATGCAGATACTCTAACACCATCTATCCTGTCAGGCATACACTTGTAAATTGAATTCTAATCAATAAAACATATTCTGTGTACAAGATGATTTTGATTTATTGTCTAAGCAAATATCTCCTGCAGTGACTAAGCATTCTTTCTATAATAGAATTTCATCTGTACTGGTGGTGGTGACATTGTGACACTATGATATTAAAACATGACTGGTGACATGCAGTAATCCAAAACCAACAACGTATCTATTTTTGCTTTATACAGCTTAGCAAAGCATATGTGAAACAGGTACATTAACAAGACAGATATCATGATCAGTTTTTTTTTTTTTTGCATTACTGCAAATGGCAAACAAATAGTTGAAATACCTAGCATGTATGGTTTCAAGGAATACAAATTACACAATGCAGTAACTGTACCATATAGTTGCTGTGCCTACATATTTAAATAAGCTGGGTGGAGAAGCTTTGTATGCCTAGAATCCATATAACACCAGTTTAAAGCCTAAGTGCAGCCAAAAAAAAAACAACACAAACATCACCACAAGGGATATAGCTTACAGTAAGTAGGATGTGTCCCTTGTTTTATTGCCTCTTTTGGTAGCAGAAATCTTCCTCATCCATGAGCCCCCACCCCCATCTCTGTAGTCTTCTGGTGTGGCAGGGTTTAAAGGTGAAGTACAGCCAAAGCTCATTTAGCTGTACTTCTCCAGTGGATCACAGGAATGCAGTTCGTTCCGCAATCCTGGGACCTGTTTTCAGCAGAGAGCGGGCTGAAGCCCGCTGTTGGCTAATGTCACAAAGCCAGTCCAGGCTCATAAAAGATCATGGCCATATGTTTGGGATCTGCCCACATGCCTGGACTGACACCTTGCTCAGCCTCCCAGCGAGCCATTAAGAGCCTGAGCTGGATACTCCTGCCCCTTCCACAGCCCAACGCTCCAGTGAGCAGAGCAAACAGCAGTGACTGACAGTCACCAGCTCTCTGCTGCATATACCTAGGTAAGTATGATTAAAAAAAACATTTCCATACTTCTCTTTTAAAGGAACTGTAAGAGCTTTCACAGGCTCAAGAGCACCTGACTATGCACACCCTTTACACCCATTCATAAAAGTTGTACTACAACTTCTATGAAAGAAACATGATCTATGATTCTGACTGTATGTTATATCCCTTGTGCTAATTGTTAATTTCCTCAGTTTCCATAACAGAATTAGGTGAGTACCAAATATTTTGCAAGGTGTGTTTAATTAGGTCCCCCCGTTTCTACAGTGTTACAACCATACAGTATCTTATGCAAATGCACAAGACCATAGTGTCCAATAAGCTGCTCTTCCACATGCCATCTCTAGTTGACATAAGCAGTAGACAGTAGTAAATATATAGAATCTTCCTTCTACCTTCTTTATATATAAAGAAGGTAGAAAACCATTATTTCATTAATCGTATTTGTGATGAGTTTGAGTTATAATTCTTAAACTGAACTGAAACTCTAGACAGCACACAATAATTACATGTTGTCTGCTATAGTATATGACTATCTGATATTTAATTATTGGAGAGAATCAACAGTAGTGGTCCTGTCTTTCCAAAATGCAAACAATACACAATGATTTAAAAATCCTCCCCATGTGATGAATAATATTTAAACATGAGTGAAAGGCTTTCCAATGCTAAAGAGGTTCCTTCTACTGGGTAACTTTAGGCCTAGAATATGTGGACTGATCACTTACGGCAGTTGTCACAGAGAAGAGTGAACATGACATGTTTCTGCCAAGCACAGTAGAAGAGCGCATTGTGGCAGAGCAATAATAACATGTAATATGAATTTGAACCTCCCCTATCAGGGTTGCATAAACATGCTCAGTTAATAATGTATTGCAAAGTGCAATAAAAATGTGCAAAGAACAGCTCCTGTGTCACTGTGGATCTCCTCCAGGCCCAGGCTGTAGTTTTGACTAAGTTGGCACAAAGCCACACCCCCTCCCATTGCTAAGTCCTTCCCCTGCCATTCAACAGTTCAATAACAGAGCCCCTGTAATAGAGTGCCCATTCACTCATCGTGCTCTAATGCAGGCGCAAGTTTAACTCAATTTCCAACAACTCTCTGGGTCTTGGACATGCCAAGGGAGGATAAGTTCTTCAGTTTTCCACTTCAGGAGCAGGGAGAGGCCACACTCAATGGGGCAGAGTTAGCTGGTCAAGTGATCTGCATCCGGTGTACGGGCAGTCAGCCAGAAGCCTAAGAGCACGCAGCTTTTCCAAAAGACCTGTATGCGGGTTTCAATTTGGCCTCCATCTAGTAGCTGGCTCTGTGCCACCATACAGATAGAACTAAATCTTTAGAAGAAATTTCTTGAGAAATTCTGTAGTTGTCACAGAGGTTGCAGCTGTCTGATTGGACAATGCAACTTCTGATGACCCCTGTCAGACATCTTGATGGAATTCTGTAAATTGGGGAGCCACCCCTTTTTGGTCGGGCCTGGAGTGAGAGGTTAGGTGAGGGACAAAGAACTTGTCTTGTTAGGGAGAGTGACAGTGCAGGGAGAGGTTCCTGGTTGAGTAGGGACAGTGCTTGTGCTCAGCAAGCATTCTGATTTCTGGATCGACATCTAGGGATCTCAGTAGTGCAGAGTTCCACTACATCGCCTTACAGTACACGACTGCTCCAACAAAACCCATTATCTAGTAAGGCAGGCTCAGCCTGAAACACTGTTTAACTACCATTATTGAGTGAAATACCACTGCAATACAGGGCCCTATTCAGTGTGTTATTGCTGCAACACTATGCCATTAATGACTGTTCTAGTACCACTGTATGAGCATCCACAGTGTGTTAATTACATTCTAGTGCCAGGGCCTGGACTTGAAACTGGGACCTCTGCTGTGTCTGTGACTTCTGCTAAACCTTGAACTCTTTGCTCCTCCCATAATCTTCCTGATTTAAGCCATGTCTCTGCACTTCCTGTTTGGCAGATTATGTGCTCTCTTCAGCCAATATCTCGCTCTGTCTTCCCTGCTGCCGTCCCTACCATTGCAACCACCCTTGGCTTGTTCCTTGACTACACTTCTGCCTGATCCTGACCTGCAACTACTCGTTACTGACCTATCTTGTTTACTGACTAGGCTTTTGTTTGATCCTTACCTGCTATATCCACTTCTGCACCCCGGATGCTCATAGGGTGGCCACCTCATCCCTATAAAAGCAAACACATATTAATTACACAGGTTCTATGGCTGATTAAGGTGGTAATTAAATTCACTTAGTACCTTACCTGCATTGAATTAGCCCCAGAACCGATGTAATTAATGTGTGTTCAGTTTTAAAGGGATGAGGTGGTAACCCTACTTGCTCACCTCCCGGTGGGGCAATCCTGAGGGCCGCAACCTGGTACCAGGGCCGTTTGAAGGAATTTGGGGGCCCCAAGCAAAATGGACATGGAGGCCCCCCAACCCCCCGTGTTCTTTTTAACCCCCTTCCCTACCGCGTACCGCGTGGCAGGAGATTCAGTTTTCTGTTCCCGGCCGGCCGGACTGAAGGGAAGTGAGCACTCAGTGTGTGCACTTCCTGTCAGTCCGGCCAGGAACAGGAAACTGAATCTCCTGTACCGCGCGGACTGCAGGAGGAAGGAGGAGGAGTTCGGCCACGCTACAGGCTGTAGCTTATAGGAAGCGGTTGGTGGCGAGCTCGGGGCCCCAAGCAATTGCTTGTTTTGCCTGTCCTGTCACGACGGGCCTGGCTGGTACTAACACACAGCTAAATCCATCCTCACCATCAGGAGCTTTAGTGAACACTGGTTAGTACTTAGACCCTGCACCTCAGGGTGACCCGCTTGTATAACTATCCCGCTTGTCAGTGGAAGTCCTGCTATTGCTATAGCAACTAGTCTTCGAGCCTGACCCCTGATTGTGACAGTGTGTGTGCTGCCTCCCAGTTTGAGTACCTCAGCCCCTGGCCTCTCGTACAGACTCAGCTACTATGGGGTGTGCCTCCCCAATTGCTACCAGAGTACTTCCATTTAAGTGGGATGACCCTTTGTCCTTGGGTCTTGGATCCCTCCAGTTGTTTGTCTGTGTTACCAGAGGTACCCTGGGCTTCACTGTGAGGAAAAAACTCTGCGCTAGGGAGACATCTATCGATGTTCGTTCGCCTGGCGGCCTCAACGAGAGTATAGAGATAGCCACTGTTCTATAAGTTCCCACTGATCAGATGTTTCCCTGACTCTTGATATCATTATATATATTTTTTTTAATAAATATCTATCTTTTTCCTCCATCCCTTATTGTTTACTACATTTTCCACTATTATTCAATTATTGTCTTCACCACAGGTTCCTCACATATGTGTGTATATGTGTATGTGCGGATGTGTATAGATTGTCCCTTTACTTATATGTGTGGGGGCGGCGGGTTCGCAACCCTGTAAGTATTATTACTCCTTCCCCTTTGCCCATTTCCTTTCCTTCCCCTCCCCTCCTTTTTTGTCCCCCCTCCTCTTTTTTCTTCCTTTATCTTTTCCACCCTACCCCCCTCTTTCCCCCCCCTTTTTTCTTCTCCCCCCTTTCCTTCCACACATGTATTATGCTTGTCTTGGCAGCCTTTGCACATGTGGTTCGCATCCTCCCATCCCTACATGTGTTTGCACTTGTGCCCTTATCCCCAACATGTTGTTATTGATGATAATATGCCATATATCCACCTTTTATTACTTTTAATTACCATTTTAACAATCTTATTCATTCCCAATTTATTGATTTTTTATTATAACATTATCATGCTCCACAATTATTACACTTACACAGTGACCTTTTTTTGCCCATCCATTTACTATTAATTACATCCATGTTTCATTATTATGTGACCTTTTTTGCCCATCCATTTACTATTAATTACATCCATGTTTCATTTGTGGCTAATGCACATTTTATCTGTGGCTAATGCATGTTTTATTGATCTAATTGTATAATTTTGTTTATCTCCCTTTACATTTTATATATTCTATATTTATGATATGTTATTGCGTGTTGTAGCCATGTACCTATAGAATAACGTATCTTGATTGGTTCAGTTACATTCCCCATAACATTTTCTGTAGTGTTCCATCCTTCTGAGCGCCTGAGCCCCGCCCCTGGATTGATTATAAAATGTCACTGCCCAGCCTCCCTTCCCCATGCTTGACAAAGGAGTGCCGCTATTTTTTCCATCGATAGCGAGCTGACTCGGAAACGCTTTGCACAGTAGTGACGTCACAGCCCGGCGCCACTGTGTTTGCCATTCAAGCCTCGGTCTAGCTCCGATCACACGGCCGTGTCATCTTCCTATCACGGATGCCGGACGAAGCGCCGCTCTACACTGCTACACAGCTGAAGACCGGCTCTGACGCCCTGATCTCCCCTTTCCTGGAACCCACACCATTTCTGACGGCTCCCCTGTGATCTCCTCTTTGCTTTTTAGTGTGTTTTTGGCTACCATGTCAACTTACTGCAGCCCATCACGAGATGTAATGTCAGTACACACGGATTCGCTGCTACCTGTAGTCCTCCTCTCTTTCTCCTGCTGGAGATGTACCTGAACTCAACATTTCAGCTCTACATGTGAGTGGATATTGCTTTTTAACAATAAATTGTGTTTGATACATACTCAGTGGTGCCCCTTTTCCTTGTGTTTTTTTCCAGTACATTGGACTTGGCTTCCGGTCCTTTTTGGTGGCTGCCTTGATAGACTGACCTTCCACTTATGTATATGGTTTATATATGTTTGTGTGGATTCTGCCCTTGCACTTATAGGAACAGTTGACTGAAGTACTTTGTACTGCGCCTTTTTTACTTGTGTAATTCACTGTGAGGAATGCTATCTATGGGGTAAGTGCCAGTAGCTGTTCTGTTTTATTGAAGTAACGATTCTTAGCTAGGCTCTGTGTTATTATAGAGATTTTGCTATGCAGCCACATGTTACCCTGAATGGGACAGAAACATTGCTGTAAAGAGTCCATGTTTTCATAATGTTTTGTATTATCCAGTGTGTATTCATCCTAAACCTTTTTTTTCTCCCCGAACTTTTCTTCTGTTAAGAAAACCATAAGCCACGCCATATATGATGATTTTTTTATTTGTTCAGCCAGCATTGTCCCATCAACACACTCGATATTGATGAGGGAATCCCTCCCATGGAACTATTGTATTCTAACAGCAGGGAGAGTTCCCCACCATTAGAGTACATTGATCAGTATTGCCAGCCATATTTTTGTTGTTTAAGGGCTTGAAAAAATGGGAAGAGGTTTGTGGATTTTTTGCATTGGCAGCATTATAATGTTAGGAGGGGGTTATAAAGTTATATCTGTGACCACAGAGTCGCTGAAAGGACAGGCAATATTACAAAAGGAGGCACTAGTTTGCAAAGTTAATATTCTTTTCCATCTGAGTTCCTCTGGTTTCTAAAGTCCAAATCTTACAGCATCAACAACACTACTGCACACTAAAAGCCAAGCTTTTTTTTTTCCATATCAGGGGATATGGCTGGTTGTATGTCATACATTGTAACTAAGTTTTTAAAATCAGAGGAAAGTGGAGGTGTTTCGCATAGCAAACAATAAGGGGCTTTCTTTTTAATTGCTATCCTAATAACTAGATAAATAGCAGCTGAAATCTAATTAGTTGCTCTTGGCAAAGCCTCCACTTTTCTTTTCCTGCAGATTTTATAAATTAGCCCAATTTTCACTCAGCATCTGCTATGACGCTGTATATTGGCCTGGATTGTGGCAAAACTGTAGAGCTCCTGACTTAGGATGACAAAGTCTCAGGAGGCCACACACTTATCACATTTTATTTATTTTATATAAGCAAACAAGCACACAAATTAAATGAATTTAAATTACATGAATTATACCATTGTGTTAAAGAAGAAGTTCAGTATTCAGTTCCCGATAGTAAAAAGTACATGTAGTATTTTGTCCCATCTTCCTAGGGGCCCTGTACTGCTAACTGCAGTGTTGGATAGGGCAACCTCCTGTTGGCAAATGGCCACCCAACACCGTAGCTGGCAAGGAGTTGGCTGCTTTGCTAGGAAGCCTGAGGAAAGCACTGGCACAAGGAATGCAGAGGGAGGTAATGCTGACATGCCTCACCTCCATCTGCATTTCTTTTGCCGTGCTTGCCTTGGGGAAGTGCTGGGAGCCGACTTCAAATGGGTGTGCAACAACACCAAACAAAAGTATAGTGGTACAATGAAGCTGGTTGCTGACAAACATTTTTTAGAATGTTGGATATCCTTTAATGTAGGGCAGCAAAAAAGTACATGTGGCTTTTAATTACTCTCTCCAGGGATATAGATCACCTCCTATTCATATCTTCAGCAGAATGATCTTGCACAAGAACAGATATCCTATTACTAGAACTACCAGTCAGAGAACAGGACCTCTGTTACTTAGATATGGTGGGAGAGAAAAGGCCAAATTTAGTAAGGGCCGTTTAAGCCATAAACACATCAGTCCACGGTTATACAAGTAAACCATCCGCTGTCAGACCACTCAGCTGCAACACACTTGAATAGTACTTGCCTTAAAACTGAAATCCAGTTCAAGTGCATCAAAACAAAATGTGTGCAGTTAGTTTTATTTATAAAGAAGTTAAAATACTTGTCTCTGGCCAGCATGCTTCAGAGAAGGACTCTAAATCTCTCCTTTCAGCATAGCTTCCCGCTGATTGGAGAGCTGTAGCACTGAATAAGCATGGGGCATGTTGGACCTCTGCAGAGAGCACTGTTTTTATACAGAGAAAAGTGGTCCTTCTCTGCATCGGTGTTAATGAGGCCTAAAACAGCTATAGCATGAGTAGGAAAGACTATCTCTTGCCAGCAGCTGCAAGGTGGGACCCTTGCTCTCTGTGAGAAAGCAGTGGTCCCATTTAAGAGATATGGCACACACTTTACTGTGTCAGATAGGAAACGCTGCAATCAGCAAAGCTCATGCTCTCAAATTGGAGAGCTATTGCTCTGATTTAGCAGGGGGGGTGTGTTGGATATTTACAGAGAGATCACTGCTTCTCCGCAAAAAGCAAGGGTTCCACTCTGTAGCATACTGGCAAGGAACAGGCTTTTAAACTCTAAAGAAAACCAACTGTACTTTGCACACCAATTGAGCTTTAAAGTGAAAGTCCAGGATAATACTTTCTAAGCTTAAATCTGCTCCCACTCCAATTCTAAGTCCTATACGAACTATCCTGTGAAGGAAAGATGTGAATACTTACCTGATCAAAGAGTGCTCTGGTCCGGTCAAACGATCTCTTCAGAGGCTAGCTTCAGGTAAGAAGAGAGAGCAGCAACAATGGCTGCAGTGCCTTTAGGGAGAAGTCACCCATAGGATTACTATGGAGCATCAGTTGTCCGCTGTCCCTCCTCTTCCCTGAAGTCTGCACTGGGAGCATGACCGGATGTGACCGGACTGGAGCACCCTTAGATTTGGTAAGTATACACATCATTCCTTTACAGGGTAGTTAGTGTAGTTAGGGTAGTTAGTGTAGGTCTTAGAATGGGAGCAGGTATATGCTTAGACATTATTAGCCTGGACTTATACTAAAGCTAGCCATACACTATACAATTTTCCTGTTCAACTTTCCTTTAGATTTACCAAAACCATATAATATGAGGTCAAACCTAAACCCTTTCAATTTGTATGCAATCAGACAGGCCCTTGCACTACATAGTTGAAGGTAAATCTAAAGGAAATTGAATCAGAAAATTGTATAGTGTATGGCCAGCCTTAAAGTTAGAATGAGCTAAATATATTTCAAGTGCATCAAAAGCAAAGTATAACAGCTGGTTATCTTTAGAAGCAAGACAAAGTCCAAGTTGAAAAGCTTGTCCGCTGTCATTATGCTGCAGAGAAGGACCCTTGCTCCCTAAGGAGAAGTAGTGTTCTCTCTGCGGACATTTGAAACACCCCCTGCTGGGTCAGACCAATAGCCATCCACTCAACAAAGCTTCCTGCTGATTGAAGATCTCCAGCACTGAAGAGTGATTGAGTGTTGGAATGTTGAGGAGACCACTCTTTTTATTTTCATCATACAAAGTGGTTTTACTGATTTAAACTTAAAGTTAAATGAGGCTTTATTTAGAAAGCCACCATTGGTTTGATTCATGCCAACCAGGGAGGTCCAATAGACAGCAAGATGGCTTTCTCTGTGAGACTCAACCTCCAGGTTTATTCTGCAAAAGATCACCAGGAAGAACAGTGCTGCTCTTCTTTTTCCACCAGGACAGTTGCCCTACAACCAGTAATGACACTTGCTTCTGTTTTCTAATAAAATAAAAAAATAAAAATATTATAAATATCTAATTCAGCTGGTGGCCATACCTGGGTAGATCTTTATAGATTTGGATGATCAACCCCACAACCTTTCTGACACATGCATCTTAACCACTTCAGGCCCAGAACATTTAACTGCTCAATGACCAGGCCATTTTTTGCGATACGGCACTGAGTCGCCTCAACTGACAATTTGTGCAATTTGTGTACCAAAACAAAATTGACATCCTTTTTTTCCCACAACTAGAGCTTTCTTTTGGTGATATTTGATCACCCCTGCGGTTTTTATTTTTTGCGCTATAGACAAAAGAAGAGCGACAACTTTGAAAAAAACACAATATCTTTTACTTTTTGCTATAATAAATATCCCAAATTTTTTATCAAAAAACTAATTTTTTCCTCAGTTTAGCCTGATATGTATTCTTCTACATATTGGTAAAAAAAATCGCAATAAGCGTATATTGATTGGTTTGCGCAAAAGTTATAGTATCTACAAAATAGGGGATAGATTTATGGCATTTTTTAATTATTTTTTTAACCAGTAATGGCGGCGATCTGTGATTTTTATTGGGACTGTGATATTGCGGCGGAAAAATTGGACACTTTTGACACATTTTTGGGACCATTGACAATTATACAGCGATCAGTGCTATAAAAATGCACTGATTAGTGTATACATGTCACTGGCAGGGAAGGGGTGAACACAAGGGGGCGATCAAGGGGTTAACTGTGTTCCCTGTGTGTGTCCTAACTGTAGGGGAGATGGGACAGTCTAGGAGGAGAGAGAGATCGGTGTTCATACTTAGTATGAATGAAGATATTTGCCAGCACACCATGGAATAACGTTGATAGCGTCCAAACATGTAATTTATTGCATGATCACAACACAAGGAGAGTGCAACGTTTCTGAGTCACGTAGGACCCCTTCGTCACATGCCTGACGAAGGGGTCCTGCGTGACTCCGAAACGTTGCACTCTCCTTGTGTTGTGATCATGCAATAAATTACACGTTTAGACGCTATCTACGCTGTTCCATGGTGTGCTGGCAAATATCTTCATTGTGACTTGAACCGGTATCCAGCTGGTTGTTGCTGCAGCACCCATACTCGTGAGCTCATCCAGGAATGTGTGCGATGGAAATATGAAGTATTGCATACTTAGTATGAACACACGATCTGTCTCTACTCTCCTGAGGGAACCGGGATCTGTGTGTTTACACACACAGATTCCGGTTCTCACTCTGTCACGAGCGATCGCAGGAGCCTGGCATTCATCGCACCGCCGGGCACTCACATCAGCTCCGGGCACACCCTGCGGGTGAGCGCCCCTAGTGGCCAAAAGGCAAAGTGACGTAAGATAACGCTGTTTTGCCCAGCTGTGCCATTCTGCCGCAGAAAAGCTGCGGCAGCTGGTCGGCAATTGGTTAAATAGGTAATTAACAACAGTCATTAAAGTGATGACAGGCTCAGTGTATTGTTCGGTCATCCATAACCCACACGTGCTCAGATTTTTACTCACTACTCTCGAACCTTTCACATTTCTAATGAATATTAGGTAACCCATGGCTACCTTTATTAAAAGTCCTATGTCCTGGACTTCAGCCACCGTCTTTCATTGTTTAGTTAGTAATATTTTATGGTCATCTAATCTAAAGTGAGAACACATCCTATAACTTATCATGCATGTATATACATTATTGTTTTGGTAATAATTTTGACTTGTAAGGTCATTTTAAACTATCCTAAATTCCAGTGTTCACTCACCAGACATCTCAGATCAAGTTACTTCTTCTCGTTAGGAGGGTCTTATTATGAGAATTTTATTGCTATTACATGTCAAGGCAGAGGAAATGACTGGAAAATATTTACTTTAAATAAATCTGATCGTAGTCAACTTCACAGCAGGCCTTGTGTTTTTTCTCTTTAAAATAAAAACATGCAATTTAAACATAAGAAGTTTACATTAAACAGCATACACATGTACATTTACTCTCTCTGCACAAATATAAGACGCAAATGGTTTGTCTATTCTTATTCTCGGGAACATGCCAAGAATAGGAAACATGTTTGTTTCTCTGACATAGAAGTGGGTGTATTGCTCAAAAGAATCATAAAAATATAATTTTGGCAAGAATATTATATAGAAAACATCACAAATCCCTAGGAAAATATTCACTTTATCCTATGGTACACATATGCAGTACAAAGGAGTCTCAGCTATTTATTAAAGCAACAATACACCCAAAAGTGATATTGTAGCTACAGGTGGAGCCTAATGGACAGGGGTAGTCTATAACTTATTTTATGTCCAATGTAATCTCCCTACTGTCATTCCTGGTTCTGTCCCTGACTGCTTGTGGTAGGCAACACCGATTAGGAGGTACTGACAGACATTACTGATGGGCATCTGTGAAGGGCACTGACAGGCATTACTGATGGGCATCTGTGAAGGGCACTGACAGGCGTTACTGATGGGCACTGATTGGCACTGATTGGCGGCTGATGGGGACTGATTGGCATTGTGGTGGGCACCTCTGAGGGGGGCTGCGCTGATAATCAATGTGTTGATTATCCCCCCTCTGACAGGAGAGCCGCTGATCAGCTCTCCCTGTCAGTGTGAACCGAGGAAAGCCGATTACTGGAACTTCCTGGTTCAAGCTGTGATCAGCTGTGATTGGTCACAGCTGATCATGTGGTAAAGAGCCTCAGTCAGAGGCTCTTTACCACAATCGGAGATACGGTGTGTCAGAGTGATGCACCACACCACCGATCGCGGCTTAACCTGCTGGATGTCATATGACGCTCAGTCAGAAAAACTGAATCACTTCCCGGCCATCATTTGGCTATAGGCCGGGCAGGAAGTGGATTTGCAAGTCACCATTATGTCCTCATGAAGTTAGAGAACTAAATGAAACACAATTTTTATCTAAACAGCCCAACAATATAAATTACCTTTAATGTTAGAAAACTGTAAATTCTTCATAAAAAAAAAAATGATTTAACCACTATACTACCCCTGTACATTTATGAACAGCAGAGTGTGATGCCGCGTACACACGACCGGACTTTCCGGCAGAAAAGGTCAGACGGAACAAATCCGTCGGACAGTCCGATTGTGTGTGGGGTTCATCTGACCTTTTCTGTCGAAAAATCTGACGGACCTTAGAAATAGAACATGTTTCAAATCTTTTCGACGGACTCAATTCCTATTGAAAAATCCATTCGTCTGTATGCTAGTCCGAAACTACGCAAGGGCAGCTATTGGCTACTGGCTATTAAACCTCCTTTTCTAGTCCGGTCGTACGTCATCACGTTCGAAACAATCGGACTTTGGTGGGATCTTGTGTAGGCAAGTCCGTTTCGTCGGAACTCCGTCGAAAAGTCCTTCGGAGTTCAGTCCGACGAAAAGTTCGCTCGTGTGTATGCGGCATTACAATTTAGTTTCTCGAGTACCCTTTATTAATACTGCTAGAGAAATCAAAGCCGCTGTGTCCGTTAATAGCTGTAAACTAAGCCTTCATTAGATGGCTCGATTCACAGGCAGTGTACAGAGCCGATCCAAATGGCTCTGTATCATGTAATCGCTGTGATGAACAATCACTAGTGTTAACACACTACTGTTTACATTGTTGATCTCTCCCTTTCCTCTTAAAATGGAGGAATTATCTGCCTAACAATGACTGTCTGAATACAACAGCAAGCAGTATAGATTCCTTCATCCACACTGTTTTGTGTAGATGAGGATTTATTGATTTTCTCTCATTCAGCTTACAAGCTTGACAAGAGACACCTAGCCATGTAATGACAACTTAAAGCCTCCATGGAGGCTGACCCACCTCCTGCTTCCATGCAGAGCTAATAATTGTGAATTGACAGTTTTTTTCTTATCCAGTATCCTGGACTGTATATCAAATATGGCACTACCTTAGCCTCTATTTAGATCAGAGGTACAGTATGCCTAGAATGTAACTGTTTAGTTACATTCTAGTTACATTAAAGTTAAATTGCTGGGTTTAAAGTGGAAATTCACCTTAAAGGGGAGGGGTTACAGCACTAGAAGCTTGGATAAAGTGAGGCTTAGACAGCTGGATGTTGGGGTGGTTATAGTGTAGCTTTTTAACTCCAGATAGCAACTGATGCGTGTATTCCTCTGGAACTGCACAACATTTGTTGCTACTGTCTCTCAAATATTACATTCCAATGTGTATATCAAGATAAAACCTGTGCTCACATACTATCCAGCCATACTGTTCTGATGCTAGCCAGTTTTTACAAAAATACATACCTGAGGTCTACATTCTTAATTAAATGGGTATGGGCGGGGGTTCGGGGAATATGAGATTGTGGTTTTGTTTTTGTGTACTCTGTTTTGACAGTTTATTAAATTTTGAGACCATGCATTGTTATACTGTTTGAATAGGTAAGCCCACCCTCCCCTTGCTCTCACAACAGAGGAAGGGGAGAAGGAGGATTTATTAAATTAATCTATTAAAAAATTCTCCTGGTTTCAGTGAGAAAAGAGGTTTAAAAGGGACAATAACCACCAATGTTGTGGGATTGTTTTGATTTAAAGTACTGCTGACCAATGATGATAGGGTGTTTTGTTTTTTTGTTTTTTTTTTTGTTTTTTTTTAAAAAAAGCTTTTTGAAGTAGATGGTTAAAGTGCTCCTGACCACAAATGATGGGGAATTAAAATGCCACTGGTCACCTTTTGATTGTGGAATTGTTTTGGGAGTGTTGAATTGCCACTGACCCCAAATAATTGTGGAGTTATTGGGTAGTGTTTAAAATGTTTTGGCTTTATTGCCATGCCCTTACTCAGAATGACTGCTAAGCAGAAATGTATGTTTTTTTAACTAATTGAGCAGCAATAGGAAAGGAAGCCGCCTTTGCATTCATTTGATTTGTGTCAGGGCTGGGCTCAGCCCTTCCTTCTCTGAGCTAGCTGCTCAGCTGTCGGCTAATTGCCAGCTCCTATCTCTCTCCACAGTTACTCAGCTGTTGATGATATCCTGCTCGTCAGCCCTACCGACTTAAGCCATCCAGTCCAGAGGAGCTCTGCCTTCGCCTTGGTCAACATCACAGAAACTGAGACGCTCTCCTGCGATCCTGTTCAAGACTTCCTTTGCTGACATCCCTGGCTCCAGATCCTGCTTGCTGTTCCACTACATTGATCCCTGACTTCTGGCTTGACTGACTATCCGTTCCGGTTTCTGAACTTTGGCTATGTTTTGACTATGTTTGTTCTTTTTACTTTTATTAATAAACAAGTGTGATTTAACTGTACTTCTCTCTCGGCCTAATTTCATGGTTTCTAACAATTTGACTACAAGCTCTGTGTAGAGTTATGGGAAAATCAGAAAGCCATTTTTTTTTAGCAAAAGAAGATTTCCTTTAATTAGACTAGGGTTACTCTTTAATATACTGGTCATCTATAATATATGCACTGTATAAACATCAGGCAATGCAGTGATATGCAGAACTTGCCAGAGCTTAGTCACTTGATGTTGATCCAAGGTAAGTATAGTGGTTGGTCTAGGGAATTTATAAACGTTTGGAGTCAGTGTTATTTTCACTGCATTTTATTTCAGCGAATACGTTTTAAAACAGATGCATTTCTCTTTTTAGACTACATGCATTTTTGTAGTACAAATAAATATTTGACACATGACAAATGATGTCCAGAGTACTATGAGTTATCTAAAGAGATAGCAGAGCAGTAGCAGCCTGCCTTCCGATAATGATAAGTAATTGTGATAGGTCATTCTATTTGGTGTGCAAATTGCAGATACAGAGCTCTGGAAATAATATTCTGTTTACTATACATTGTTTAGAAGACAAGATATGTGCAAAATTACTACATGTGTGGCAGCTGCTTTTGATACTGGGGTCTTTTCAATCATGGACAAGCTATCCCTTTAAGATCTTTCAGATTTCGTCTCCCCCCCCCCCCCCCCCCCACACACACTAATTTTTGACATTTAGTGAGGGTTCATTTGCCTACCGCAGACAGAGTGAGCAAGTGTTTTTTTCACTGCTATCCAGAAAAGAAAAAAACATTTTGGGTGGAGTTACACATTTTAAGTGAAATTATTTTTCTCCTAACTAAAAATGAAGTAAGGCTGAGACATGCCAGGAGCTCCCACATGCTTGAAAATAGTCTGACACACCAGCCTTTCTAGCAAGTGGAACAATAATAAAATTAACAGTTTAGACTAATGTACATTGTCTGCTTGGTTTTTATCTATTTTCACTAAACGGCCGTGCAACATGTTAGTGCCTGTTGACCATCATTGCATACTCTTTCAACAGTTGTATTCCATTTACTAAGACAGAATCTACTAATGCAATTTACATATATTGCATGAAACATTAAAAACAAATGCAAATGTGCAGGAAGATGTTAAAAAGGCAATCCCAGTTGAGTCAGTCTATCTTAAATTGCCTCTAGTATTTAAGTGATTTAATAGTAGGCAAAGAGATAACATATATTCATTAGCTCACATCGGTGAATAATATGACAGCTCCTGAAAACATGTAGCCATTTACTAAAATAATGCAAATCACAAGAGACACATAATCTTCAACTTTAAAATATCTAAAAATAACCTTTCCTCGAACTCTTGCAACAGGGGTGACCTAATATAACCTGGTTAGTATTAAACACACTGTCTTCCCAGGATTCGGGTTCATAAATCCTGGGATATGTCACATTAATCTTAATCTGTAGACTAGATCACCGACACAAATAGATACAGTACCAGTAATATTGGATTCATGCCACCCTCACTTCATGGCATGTTGCCTTCAATTCCTCTATGAATTCTCTTAATTCATTGAATTTCCTCCTTCTATCCAGATTCATTTTAAATACCAGTAGAGTGCCTATTGTATTGCCAAGGAAAACAATAAAGTCTATACATCACTACTTTATCAGTTAACATAGTTCATATACTTTATTACAAATCAGTAAACTAGAATGCTGATATTTCAACTGAAATCATATTTACTAAGCTATCTATTTATTATTAAAAAGAAGCATGAAAGGGCTTAGTTTTCTGTAATAATAGCAATCTACTGTATGGCATATCATCTAACCTCAAAATTTAGTCTACAGAACATATTTGAAACTGGACACTCAGTCATTTACAAACACAAAAAGAACTTGGCTGCCTAAACATCCATGAAAGTTAGTTGACAGCTGGGACAAGATATATTAAACACAGGCCTGGACTGATAACCTGGCATTTCTAGCACATGTCGGAGAGGCTAGTCCGTAGGAAAGTGCTTGTGGTCTGGTGCTCATTCATTTGGACTTTACAGGCTAAAAGCAAGGCTTAGTGACGAGGTGGGGTCTATTTATTTGGCATATATATATATACTGTATATATATATATATATATATATATATATATATATATATATATATATAATACATTATCCCACTCATTACACACTAACAAATTGGTTAGATTTTTCTTTTTTCTTTCAATAAAGACTATATTCATTAAACAGAATGTGTAGAGAGTGTAAAGATACATATAGTGTCTGTTTCAGCAGGGGAAAAGGTTGTTGAACAGGTGAAGGTAATTGAAGAACTGGGTGTTCAGAATATTCCTGAGTCAGTCTTGGCTCTTTCTTGCTATGGGAGTAGCTTGGAGCTGGACATGTGGGGAGCACCTACATAGACAGTCTGTTGAGCCAAATTGACGTCTGAGAGAGGCTGAGGGACAGCTTTGTGGCTAAGGAACAATAGACAGATTTCAGTAAACATAATAGGAACATTCTAAGATGACCCTTAGCAAACATCCAAACATCCAAACTATGACTTGGTTCAACAGGCTTTGAGATTGTGTCGATGGCACTAGTTTGCGATGCTACTGAGATCATTTAGAAATCATGGACAGGTGCATTTGTCCTGCAGCTGAACTCTAAACTGCATTTGACCTACTTCAAGCGGGCTTTGCTTTCCCATAGACTTTTATGGAAATGCAAAAGCCCAGTCAATACAGGCCCTAAACTTACATTCTCTACGGCTAGGTTCGCACATATGTTGTTGGTGTGGCTTATGTTTGTGCTGGCACAGCAGATCAATCATTTGATTAATTCGCCCCAAGCCTGACATCACTTCCAGTACGTGCGTTCCACGTGGCGCACGTGCATTCCGCAGTGGTTTCGGAAGTTAGCCGGGAATACCAAAACAATGTGCCTGTTATATTACTGGATCCTGTAAGTATTTTTAACTATACGTGTATTAAACTTTTGGAATCATTGCATTCTTGCTCTTTATGTCTTGTATCAGAGTTGCTTCTGCTCTCTGAAGTGATGCTCCAGGGCTATTCCAGGTCTCATATACCGTTCCCATGATGAACCCCTGATACAGCTTACTGGAAGAACTTTTGGCAGAAGTGCCCTATTCTCCTACTCTTTTCCATTCATGTAAATTGACTAATGTACCTGTTAGAAATGCAAGGTCTCCATGTCTTTTTAAAATTGCAGCCGAACAGAAATCCCATGGTGCTTTTGCACCATGCGATTTCCCGCACCTGAAAATGTGCTGCATTTTCAGATGCATGGAGTTGCTGTTAAGAATTAAAAGTACCCCCTCGCATCTGCTAAAAAGCAGTGTGTTTTGCCTGTGAGTGCCTGCAGGTGCGGGAATGCATGTGATTTCCATGCATTCTACATGTATGTAAACAGACAGGCAGTCTGTTTACATCCGACTGTCCATAGAGGAAAACAGGCTGTGTCTGTGTTCACTGCATAAGCGGAGCCATCCTGTCAGGAACATGCTGGCTATAGTGCAGCTATAGCTCCAAGGCACACGCAGATGCACAGGTTAGGCTCAGCCTCAAGGTCAGCCGTGACACATCTTGTGGTCCCCGTTGCGCAGGTGGACTCCAATGGAGACTGACCCGTGCATTAGGGGCCTTAATGTCACTGTAATTTTATGGAAGATTTGATAATAAAGGTGATTTTGGAAGCGTGGCCAACCAGATTACTTTCCTTTTCTATGAAGACAGCTTGTAAAAGATCTGAGAAATTGCTATGTTGCTGTGTTGCTGTGAGGAAGCTGGCTGCAGTCCGGGTAAGCTGAGATGCCTGGAACCAGCACAATAAATACACCTACAGGCAATATGCACACTAGGGTGGAGGTCAGTGTGGAAATGAGCAGTTGAGATACAAGCAGATATAAAGGTCTCTGTAACTCCAAGTAGTTAAGAAAGTTGAGTGAAGTGATGAGGATTCAGAGTCTGGCAATGTGGATGATTTTTGAGGGTTTGTATGGCTATTCATAGAATTGAGGTACTAAGAACAGTACAAGAAGACACCAAGTTGTCAGGAAACTATAACCTGAGGAGCACTGATGTGAACAATATGGACTTTAAAAGGCAGTAATTAGGAGTACATAACTGAGGATAATTCATAGAATAAGTAATAAAGACAATAAGGACCACAGTGGCACCTTTCTTTAAGATAAACAAGGGTACAAATTTGAGGAAATTTGGGTATTTCTTCTGGTATGACTGGGCCTTCAAACTGGGTTATGTGAGGATTTTCTGACAACTAATTTTATATTTTCTGTAGAATTTAACCTTGCCTGTTGTAACCATTAAAAATTAATTTATAGTTTATATATATTGTCTTTCTTTGTTAATAATATAGTTTATAATAGTTTTTAGTCAGAGACATATGACAAAATGTATAGTAGTATTTTGCATTCTAATCAGCAAATGGAGATTTAGGCTCCATTTCAAACATTTACATGCTCTGCTTTGTCCCTGTATTGAAAAAAAAAAACTTAGCTTAATACACTTTCAATGGAAAATAAATGTGACAAAAGTGTGGACAGAATGCTTCTGCCCACAACAACATTGGGGGGGGAGGGAGTCAATGTCCTTATTGGAGTGAATTACCCTTAATGCCTGTGAAAACGACACTTAAGCCTTGTACACACAATCGGATTTTCCTCAGACAAAACCTATTTATTATTGGCCTTGGAGTTATTGCTTTGACCCAAGTCCAGTCCAGGAACAGGAGGAGGAGGATTTATTGGACCAAAAATTGGTTGCTTTATTAATCGTGACCAATTATGTCATATGCCTTTGCTGCGGGAGCTCCAGGAGAATAATCCGGATGATTTTCAGAATTATCTCCGGATGATGGACCCCTGCTTTCACCAACTCTCGGCATTGTTGACCCCCTATATTAAGAAGCAGGACACATGCATGAGGCTTTTATTTTACTTTTTGGTTGAATAATGATTTAATTTGGTATATTTTCTATATTTTTGGATGCATAGAATGCACTTTTTGGTTAATTTATATTGGCAGATAGCATGTCTAATTTTATTTGTTTTCCTTTTTAAATCCACAATAAAAAAATTGTGTAGAATTATACTTTTTTTCACTTAAATATTCTTTATTGACATTTCTTAAAATTTACATCCCTTCCAACAGACATGTTATGACACACCGGATTCATGTAAACAAAATTCACTAGGGAGAAGGCTACATACCCCACACCCATACATCCTATATTCCCATAACAACCAGCCTGCTCTATCCCCAAATTAAAACTACATACCCTATGTTTAGGCACGAGGTAACTGTTTCCCCAAACCCTCCCTCCTAGCCCCTCCCCCCCTCCCACCCTAACCAGGATCTTAATTTAATTCAATTAATCCTTACATCCAATGCTAATTAACCAGGGGTTCCACATTTTTTTCAAATTTTTTGAGGTTCCCTCTTCTAATATATAGAACTCTCTCCTTCCAAATTATCTCATTTACTATTTTTGCCCACTCCTCAACCGTCGGGGGCAGGACTGCTTGCCATCTTTGCATAATCAACTTCTTGATAAAGACATCTCAAAACTACTGTTTTTAACATTACCCCCTCTGAACCCCATACTCTATATCCAAGGATGCAAAATCTGACATCTGCCTCCAAAGATATCCCCCACTTGTCACTAATGGCTCCTACTACCCCCAACCAATATCGAACTAGCTTGGGGCATCTCCAGACCATATGTATCAGATCACCCTCCTCACCACACCTAGGACATTTGGCGTCTAATTTTAAACCAAAATGAAATAGTTTTTTTGGAGTATAGTATGCTCTATGTACCAGCATTAAGTGAGAGACTCTCTGTGCTGGGGATACTGAGACCTCCTGCCCTATCTCCAGAATTTTTCTCCATTGTACATCTGTTAACTTCCCCACATCTGCCTCCCATCCCTCCCTACAACCAAGGTGTTCTGGCCTTACGATACTTTTATTACACAGTTGCGCATATATTCCTGAGATAAAGCCCTTTATCTTCCCAGGTTTAACCACTTTTTGAAGCAATGCTGCATCAGTCCATACTAGGGGGCATGCCCTAAATTGAGCATTTAAAGCAGCTCTCATTTGTAGATATCTGAAAAAAGTTTGTCTCGGAATACCATTTTCCTTTTGGAGTTCCCCAAAGGTTTTTTAATACATTCCCTTTATACAACTGGGATAATCTATTTATGCCCCATCTCTCCCATTCTTTAAACTCCCACATGGCCATCACCTCCTGTAGATTCCTATTGTGCCACAAGGGGGTATATTTTGTGAACCCAACATATCCCATTAAGCTCTTTGTTGCCTTCCAAACCTTTATTATCATCCTGATTGTGGGACTGCTACCAGGGAGAGAGTCTGCCTCCAATGCCTCCACCACTGTCTTATGTGGCGCCTCCAAAGTCAGCAAACCTCTGTCAGCACTTCCGCCCCCTACATGCTGCAACTGTGCCGCCAGAAAATAGCACCTTGGATGCGGGAGGGCCATTCCTCCCTCCTTAACTGGCAGTTGTAAACTCTGGAGGCTAATCCTAGCCTTACCCCTCCTCCATACCAGCTCCCTAAATAGCGTGTCAATTTTCTTGAACCACCTTTTATTCACCCATACCGGTGAGTTATGTAACAAATACAGCAACTGAGGCAGCCAGACCATCTTGATTAAGTTGCCTCTCCCTGCTACAGTTAAGGGCAGCCAGTTCCAAATGTCTATTTTACACTTAAATTTACCCAGTAGTGGGGCTAGATTATCTTCAATATACTGATTGGGATCTTTTGTCATATTTATACCCAGATAACAAATTGTTGAAACTACTTTTAATTGGGGGATTCCCAATATCAAGGGATTATTAGGGGTATCTATTGGCAATAGTGCTGATTTCTTCCAGTTCACCACTAGTCCTGACAGGTTACCGAACCTTTCCATCATGTCCATTACCTGCCTAAGGGAGCCCTCCATATCTCCAAGAAACAACAGGACATCATCGGCATATAGGGCAATCCTCTCCTCTCCTGTTCTTCTTACAAACCCCTCCATCTTTGAACAGGACCTGATATGTATTGCTAGTGGCTCCATGGCGAGGGCGAAAAGCAAGGGGGACAGAGGGCACCCCTGTCTTGTCCCCCTTTCTAAACATATTTTTTCTGAGATTTCATTATTAACCTTAATCCTCGCGCTCGGGCCCTTATACAGTATTTTTATCCATTTTATAAAAATGGGACCTAGGCCGAATTCTTCCAGAACCCGCCAGGGATAACCCCACTCCAGGCTGTCAAAGGCCTTAGTTATGTCTAAGGACATCACGGCTCTTGACCCCATATTCTCTGTCGGGGTCTGGAGATTCAAATATACCCTCCTTAGAAGTGTAGAATTATACTTGGCTATGTGTTTTACTTCAAATGACAGTTTGGGAGTAGGCAGTTACATTTTAAAAAATACAATGTAAAATTGACAAGGGACACCAACATAGTTGTATCTTTGATCTTAAAAACTATGGGATAATGGTGTTGTGGTAACTTGCCCAAAAAAAAAAAAAAAAAAAGCATAATAATATTAATCTTGATATCACTAGAAAATAAAAGCCTTTTAAAATACGTTTGCCATAACTCCATCAGTATCACCAGCAAAGCAGCTTCAATATTATCCCGTTAAATAAAGAAGGAGGGAATGTGTGCTGCATTTCGAGCTTTCATAATTTGCCACGTCACGAATGTTAATTCTCCATTACGAATGTTAGTTTACAAGACCAACCACTTCCAGCTCATCCTTGCTACCGAGCATGCGTGTTTGTACTTTGGATTTTTGTCCGACGGACTTGTGTACACACGCTCAGAAAATCCGACAACAGACATTTGTCCACGAAAAATTTTAAAGCCAACATATGTCCACGGAAAATCTGACAAAAATTGTCCGATGGAGTGTACAAACGGTCGGATTTTCCGCCAACTGCCTGTCATCACAAATTTCCCGTCAGAAAATCCGATCATGTGTATGCGGCTTAAGACATGATATGAAGGAGAGTAAAGCCCTATCAAATGTTCTACCTTCTCCTCACTCAACTAAAGAAAAGTGCTTTTGTTATTTTCTCTGTCCCCATCACAGATATCCTATTATCTTCTGTCCTTTTGACAATCTGTGACTAGGAAAAGAAGTTAAGGTAAAGCTCAACAACCTCAGGTAGAGGAAGGCCAACAAGCCAAATAATGTTTTAATGCCTGAATGTTGATTATTTTTTCTCATGAAACTTTATTAAAGCATTGAAACTTATTATTGGTGTGCTGACCTTTCTCTACTTCCGGTTTCATAAGATACCACTGTAGGCGCTGCACCCACCTTCGAAGGGCAAATAGGAAGCAAGTACAATGCAAATTGACTGTATGTAGCAATAGCAACCTAACAGAAGTTCTAACCCTTTCCCGCTCTGTAAAACACTAATGCCTCGTACACATGATCGGACATTCCAACAACAAAACCATGGATTTTTTTCTGACGTATGTTGGCTCAAACTTGTCTTGCATCCACACGGTCACACAAATGTTGTTGGAAATTCTGAACGTCAAGAACGCGGTGACATACAACATGTACGACGAGCCGAGAAAAATGAACTTCAATAGCCAGTGCGACTCTTCTGCTTGATTCCCAGCATGCGTGAACTTTTGTGCATCTGAATTGTGTACACACGATCGGAATTTCCGACAACAAGTTTTGTTGTTGGAAAATTTGAGAACCTGCTCTCAAACATTTGTTGGCGGAAATTCCGCCAACAAATGTTTTATGGAGACTACACATGGTTGGACTTTCCGACAACAAGCTCACATCCAACATTTGTTGTCAGAAAATCCGATCGTGTGTACAGGGCAGAAGGCTGGTTTCATACTGGGGCTTCGGTGGCATCGGCGGTAAAGCGCTGCTATTTTTACCATCGTTCTTGCAGAGGTTTTCGGCCGAAAAAGGGTTAAAACGACCTGCAAAGCGCTGCTGCAGAGGCTCTTTGCCGGCGGTTCTGCTGCACTGCCCATTCATTTCAATGGGCAGGGGTGCTTTAGGAGCAGTGTGTACAGTGCTCTTTCATGGCTCCAAAGATGCTGCTTGGAGGAGTTTTTGTAACATCCTGCCAGCGCATCGCCTCAGTGTGAAAGCGCTCAGGCTTTCACACTGAGACTGCAAGGGAACCGTTTTTCAGGCGCTTTACAGGCGCTATTTTTAGCACAAAAGTGTCTGAAAAACGCCTCAGTGTGAAAGGGGTCTAACAAAATGTTTTGGCTTGTGTTGGGCTTTAAACTTATGCAGAATAAAAGATAGACTTGTGCACTGATATTGGCAAGGTCTTCTGAACATAACAGTAGTCAAGGGCGTAACTATAATCAAAGCAGACTATGTGACTGCTTTGTGGCTCAAAAGCATAGGGGGCCTTTGATATATGTAAAGTAGCCATACCATATGAATAATATAAAATGTATATAAAGTTGCACATGGTTGTATGCAGTTGAAATGCGGCATTTCAAAACAGAAGGAAAAACTGTAAAGGCTGGTGTTCTTCCAGTACCAGAAAGAAAGGAGTCACTGCAGGAAAAAGATGCCATTTTAGAGATCTGTCTTGTGAAAGGCTAGAAGGTGGAACCAACTTTTTTTTCTACAAAGTCAAAAACAGAAAGGGAATTCACAGTCTTCTTCAAAATGAACTTTAACTTCAACTCTGGTCCTCCAACTACTATCTGATGTCATTGTCAAGATTTCCAACTTACCCAACCATCTGAGAATTAACCCAGCTCCTATAGGATTTTTTTTTAACCAGCAGTACAGTTACTTTTAGAGGTTATATTAAAAAGAATATCGAATGATTTGAATTTGTTCTAAACTGAGTGTAGAGTAAGCGCTTATTGCCAGTTTTGAAACCACTGACCAGGAAGCCTATAATCCAGTGCTGAATGTTAAATCCAATTAGCCAATTAGTGATATGTCAACAACCTAATGTGTAACTGTCAAGAAATGTATTGATTTCCACAAGAAACTTTGCTGTGTTTTGCTCTGCAAATGGAAACAAAGACTAACTACACATACATGAAAGGCATAGCTACTTGTAAATTGTATCCATTCTACATCATTAATAATGTAAATGATCCACCAACTTTTATACAAGTCCATTTGTCTAAAACTGAAATACAAGTTTGGATCTAGAGTGATACCATTTAATGGATAAATAAATAGGTTGTAGTGCAGGCTTTTGTGGCATGCAGGCCTCTTCTTCAGGCACAGAACTGGTAATAAGATACATGAATTTTATGCATTAGGCAACAAAGATATGCTGAAATTATCAACTTGATGCCTGATGAGGAAGAGACCTGTATGCCTTGAAAGTGTGCACTACAGCCTATTTATTTAGCCAATAGATATATTTTCAATGCCTATTACTTTCTACCCCCCCATGCAAATGGTCACCAAGAAAAAGAGTGTTTTATTACAGACTGTAATAAAACATGACAGAGGTTCTAAACCTTCTTTACTCTTAAACATATCAAATGGATATAGACACACTTTAATAAATGATAATGAAGCTGCATTTCCTGGAAATACCTGAATAAAAAGCATACCGTCAGGGGTCACAACTGTGACCTGGCCCCATGCTCCAGAGTGCCCGTGCGGCCTCCCAGTTTTACACCTGTACAGGAGGGGTGGCATATACTGTACATGAACTGATCCTCTCCATTTTCTTCCTGCAGCCACTGAAAGCCTAATTCTCCTCCTATCCCTCCTGCCTGCATTCAGCAGCTGCAGGAGGAAAATTAAGGGGATCGGTTCCTATATATGCCGCCTATCCTGTCTGGGTTACTTATCTCTGCTGGCTAGGTCCCCTGTGTGCTTACCCCTTCTCCCGCCTGCTGCTGCGGGAAATGTGTCAGGATAGGGAGCTGGGGAAGGGGCCAGTAATATGTAATTTACCAGCCCCTTCCTTCTCTGAAAAACACAGTAAATGAGCGGTACCGATCACTCACTGTGTCCCTCCATAACTGAAGCATAGTAAGCTGTGTTCATTATGCTTCAGTTTGCAAATGAATAGGAAGCTCTGTACAGTTTCTCCAAAGTCTTTTGAATTACCTTTTCAATATGTTGTCAGGAACCATGAAACAGACCGAGACAGAAAATGCAGTTAAAATCACACCTTTTAATAAAATTGTAAAAATGGTACCACTGGTAAACGTAGTCAAAACATAGCCAGGGTTCAGTAGCCAAATCGGGTAGTCAGAACAAGCCAGGAAATCAGGAAGCCAGAGATCAGCGTAGTCAGAGGCAGCAGACAGGATCAGGAACTACGAGGGACGTCAGCCAGACATGTCTTCAACAGGAACACAACAAATAATCTCTAGATATGTTGACCAAGATGAAGGCATTGAAGAAATGAACCAGGCAGTTTGAATAGCCAGAAGGGGCTGGCTGTGGGCTTGACTGATAAGCAGGAGTGAGCCACTGTGGAAAGATGACTACTGGCGATTAACCGACAGCTGAGCACAAAAAAGGAAGGGCTGAGAGCCCAGCCCTGACATATGTAAATTAATTACAAGGAATTACAGTCAGGTCCATAAATATTGGGATATCAACACAGTTCTAATCTTTTTGGCTCTATACACCACCACATTGGATTTGAAATGAAACCAACAAGATGTGCTTTAACTGCAGACTTTCAGCTTTAATTTGAGGGTATTTACATCCAAATCAGGTGAACGGTGTAGAAATTACAACAGTTTGTATATGTGCCTCCCACTTTTTAAGGGACCAAAAGTAAGGGGACAAATTAACAATCATCCATCAAACTTTTTCTTTTTAAAACTTGGTTGCAAATCCTTTGCAGTCAATTACAGCCTGAAGTCTGGAATGCATAGACATCACCAGACGCTGGGTTTCATCCCTGGTGATGCTCTGCCAGGCCTCTACTGCAACTGTCTTCAGTTCCTGCTTGTTATTGGGGCATTTTCCCTTCAGTTTTGTCTTCAGCAAGTGAAATGCATGCTCAATCGGATTCAGGTCAGGTGATTGACTTGGCCTTTGCCTAACATTCCACTCCTTTCCCTTAAAAAACGTTTTGGTTGCTTTCGCAGTATGCGTCAGGTCATTGTCCATCTGCACTGTGAAGCACCGTCCAAAGAGTTCTGAAGCATTTTGCTGAATATGAGCAGATAATATTGCCCAAAACACTTCAGAATTCATCCTGCTGCTTTTGTCGGCAGTCACATCATCAATAAATACAAGAGAACCAGTTCCATTGGCAGCCATACATGCCCACGCCATGACACTACCACCACCATGCTTCACTGATGAGGTGGTATGCTTTGGATCATGAGCAGTTTCTTTCCTTCTCCATACTCTTCTCTTCCCATCACTCTGGTACAAGTTGATCTTGGTCTCATCTGTCTATAGGATGTTGTTCCAGAACTGTGAAGGCTTTTTTAGATGTTGCTTGACAAGCTCTAATCTGGCCTTCCTGTTTTTGAGGCTCACCAATGGTTTACATCTTGTGGTGAACCCTCTGTATTCACTCTGGTGAAGTCTTCTCTTCTCTTGATTGTTGACTTTGACACACATACACCTACCTCCTGGAGAGTGTTCTTGATCTGGCCAACTGTTGTGAAGGGTGTTTTCTTCACCAGGGAAAGAATTCTTCGGTCATCCACCACAGTTGTTTTCCGTGGTCTTCCGGGTCTTTTGGTGTTCCTGAGCTCACCGGTGCGTTCTTTCTTTTTAAGGATGTTTCAAACAGTTGATTTGGCCACACCTAATGTTTTTGCTATCTCTCTGATGGGTTTGTTTTGTTTTTTCAGCCTAATGATGGCTTGCTTCACTGATAGTGACAGCTGTTTGGATCTCATATCTAGAGTTGATAGCAACAGATTCCAAATGCAAAAAGCACACTTGAAATTAACTCTGGACCTTTTATCTGCTCTTTGTAAATGGGATAATGAGGGAATAACACACACCTGGCCATGGAACAGCTGAGCAGCCAATTGTCCCATTACTTTTGGTCCCTTAAAAAGTGGAAGGCACATATACAAACTGTTGTAATTCCTAAACCGTTCACCTGATTTGGATGTAAATACCCTCAAATTAAAGCTGAAAATCTGCAGTTAAAGCACATCTTGTTCATTTCATTTCAGATCCATTGTGGTGGTGTATAGAGCCAAAAAGATTAGAATTGTGTCAATGTCCCAATATTTATGGACCTGACTGTATATAGTGCAATCAATTTACACAGCACTTTACATATGTATCATACATTCACATCAGTCCCTGCCCTCAAGGAGCTTACAATCTAAGGTCCCTAACCCACATTTATAAATACTTATAGGGTCAACATGGGCAGGAGCCAGTTAACCTCCCATGATGTCTTTGGAGTGTGGGAGGAAACCGGAGTAAACCCACACAGGCACAGGGAGAACATGCAAACTCCAGGGAGGTAGTGCCGGGGTTGGAATTCGAACTCACGACCCTAGTGCTGATAGGTGGAGGTGCTAACCACTTAGCCACTGTGCTGCCCATAAATAAACATGTGAAAAAACTCTTTAGCCATTTGGAGTGTTTTGGCTCATGGTGAGAGTTTCTTGGCACGCAATGGAAGCAGCAGATGGTATTCCAGGGGCCACAGATCAAGTTTTGCATCGGGGCCCACAAGCTTCAAGTTACGCCTCTGACTTAAATCCAGTGTTATTTGCTGTGCAGAAGACAGTTCAATGGAATGGCCCTCTGTACATACCAAAATGTTCTGTGGGTTTCACTCAATAAATACAGCGAGAAAGCTTTTCTTTACAAAGATTTTGCCTAGGTAAACACATAGGTTCTTTAAGTGGTTTATTGCTCAGCCTTGCACCCTGAATCCTAGGTGTAAAATACTTTTAAATTAAAAAAAAGAATTTCCTGTTATATATGGTTAAAATTTATACATCTTTGTCAAATGAATTATTAGCTGCTCTCTGTGATTCCTTGTGAAAGAGATACACAGGCATTTATTAAAGCAATGAGATATAGCAAGAATACCATTTTTCATCCTTTGGAAAGAATCAGTAGTACAGGTAAAAAATACATGATATATCGATAACTATGACTTTGTGACTGTTAGCCGATCAATATGACCTCATTGCCACCCTTCAAATTATTGAATTACAGATCATAAACAGATAGAATGGCAACAGCCACCAGATGTGACCCCATAGTAATGGACATGCTGTTTTTAGGTCTGAACATAAATGCAAACACATATTTCTCATAGAAGACACAAAGTGAGCTTACAGGCGCATCAGGCTTATGTTCTTGTGCAGGATTTTAGAGATGAATTTGATTGGAAAAACAATAATCGGCTTTTGTACACAACAGACAGAAGACAGTAAATGATTGTAAGAATACTAGAGATCATATCTTCTCATATACTGTAGAATGGCAGTGAGCAAAGCACTGCAAGAAATTATAAATCTCTGTGCACAACTTACAACTCTGATTCCTCCATTCAAAGTTGCAGAAGCATAACGGAAATTGTCCAAGGTCATACAGAAATATTTGTATCTATTGTGCCAGTGGAAGTATTTACTTTAAGTTACACATGTATTATTAATAAGGGAACCTTCTATGCATCCCAAGACCTGGATAGCATATTATTGATACATATAGAGAGCAAAATCTAAACAATAAAAGCTTATATACAGTAAAAAAAACTTATTTAGAAAGACAATTCATAGAGCAGTGATGATGTGAGAATTGAAGAATTCCACAGTAAGATTTTTTTTCATCTCACATCAGAATAGAGCAGTCTGAACAATAAAATATTACTTTTTAGTTACTAAGTGTCACTGCATTTTGTCAGAAGTACAAGAGTTGCCATTGCTGGTCCCCTAATGAAAATGCTACATGCTTGGCTGTGTCTGACTTCAGCAATTTTGAGTCATATCTGGAACAAGTAAAAAATGAGTGTCATAAAAGTGTCAGAATTCCTTATCTCTATACTTGTTCCAGGTCAGCATTCTCAAAATGAGAGGTCAGCAATGGCAACCTTCATTATTCTCTCATGATAGATTCCCTTCAAAAAAGGTCATTGATTGTAATTTTGACTTACTTATTTTTGTTCATACATGCAAGAATAAAAGAGTAGATATAAAAGGCTCCATAGTGATAACTATGACTGTCCTACTGATTGTATATATTGGCTTTTGCTGTAGCAGTTATTGTAATTGCTATGAAATAGTAAAAGAATAGCCACAGTCAGGTGAACACAACATATTGGTAGAGTAAGGGTTTGTTTGTAACCGTAATGCTGCGTACACACGAGTGGACTTTTTGACCGGACTGGTCCGACGAGTCCGGGGGACAATTCGACCGTGTGTGGGCTTCATCGGACCTGCAGCGGACTTTTTCGGTCGAAAATCTGACGGACTTTAGATTTGGAACATGTTTCAAATCTTTATGTCGGAACACCCCCAGACCCAGTTCCTATCGAAAAATACGCTCATCTGTATGCTAGTCTGACGGACGAAAACTGACGCTAGGGCAGCTATTGGCTACTGGCTATCAACTTCCTTATTTTTGTCCGGTCGTACGTCATCACGTACGAATCCGTCGGACTTTGGTGTGATCGTGTGTAGGCAAGTCCGTTTGTTCGGAAAGTCCGTCGGAAGTCTACCGAAAGTCCGTTGGATAGACCGTCGGACCAGTCCGGTCGAAAAGTCCCCTCGTGTGTACGCGGCATTATAGGCACAATTAATAAGCAGTTCTATTTGGTATTTTGCAGTTTACTTGCATACATTCAGACACATTTATTTTCTTCCCTCAACACTTGCACCCACAGACACATATACTATTTCACATAAACATGAGAAAAATCATAAACACAATGGACTAAAGCAGTCTTAAATCCAAAACTAAAAATGCAATCTATTGTAGCTTAAGATGTGGTGGCTGCATTCATTGTCTTTTTATATGATTTTTCCCTCTGTTTTCACCTGGTGATCTGGCGAGTAACTCACCTCCTGTATTAGAGTGCCCCCACTCTGGATGAAGGAACACAGGGGCACCTTTGGACAGAAGCATTGTTAATCTGGAGGTTGGGAAGTGTTAGATGTTTAGATAAACTAACAAATTGAAGCAGATAACACTTTAAAAGCAGTTACAGCAAATAGTTTCTTCCTTTTGGAACAATAACAATTGAGTACTGTCCATTTAAATTTTTAGGACAATCTTTCAAGGTGTTCCCTCTTTCTTCAAGGTCCAAACAGTACTAATAAGCAAAGAATGTTAAGACAAAAAAAAAAAAACACAAACAAACATAAACAGCAATAGTAATTAAACTTGGATAGTTAGTGACATATGGCAGGGAAAGGGCTTTAGACAGGGATGGGGAATAACAGTCACAGAGATGAGGGTGGTCATAAAGCTGTTGGATAGTGATTTAGAAAACCGAGGTCCAGATTTAGTCCATCATCTTTTGTGTCAAATAGAATTATCATTCCTTGTTCAAAAGTTTTCCTTTCCTGAGTAGTTTTAAAGTTCCCTTTAAGGACTAAAACATTCATATCGTCTATAGTGTGGTTTGGTAGTGAGAAGTGATGTCCTACAGGTGTGCAGATATCATCTTCCTTATGCTCTTTAATGGGCAGTCTGTGTAAATTAATCCTTGTTTGTAATTTCTGTCCTGTTTCGTCGTAAGGAACGCAAGATCCTTTGTTGTATTTTGTTTTGCATTGGATGAGGTATACAACAATAACTGGAGGTGCAGCTGCATGATCTTGTGATATTAAAAGTCCCTTTTGTGTGTGACTTTCCTTTAGGGATAAAGGTTTTACATAATAAAAAAAAAGCTGATCATTGTAAATACACAATTGTAACTACTCAAAATATTAACAATCAAATAAACATTATAAACAATTGTTTTCCTGACATCACTTGTTCGATTAGTCTGAGAAAGATTTTTTAGCATTTTGCTGTCGTTGGGAAGTTCCATGAACAGGTTATCTCTACCTTCTGTCAGGCAAGTATCCTAACATCTACAGCTATCATGATCATTATCAGTCTAGCATCTGGCACAGATGTGGCCTGCTGTAGTTTCCCTGGTTGGCGACTCATTAGGTGGAGTGTGAGCTGTGACTTTAGGAGTCACTATAGTTAAGAGCCCTGCTCTAAGAGAGAGGGACCATGGGAAAGAGGTGAAACATATGTTGCTTGGCAGGAAGCTGGTAGAACAGTTGCCATTTCTGATAGAAGTGGTCACCTTTATTCCCTGCACTTGGAGGTCACAAGTCACAAGGCTTTTGCTGTAGTGCTTCCCCTTTGGAGGTGAATAGGGTGATGCTAGAGAGCTTTAAATTATGGGACAACATACATCCCACTGTTTGGGGGTGCTCGAATCTGGGACACCCCTCCCTTAGGTACGGGCCTCTATGTCTAGCGTATGGTTTCTATACCTTACATTGTGACTTTGCTCTCACTGTACATTGATAGAAAACTGTTTGGTGGCAGTATGAAGCTTACAGTTTATCTTGTACTTTACATGTATTAACCTAGTAAACCTTAGCAAAATATATCTCTTGTGTGGACTGCTCCTTCCTCTAACTTATATAAGAACATCTGCTGCTAATAGCCCTTCGCAATGAACCCCACTGTGACTCCAATGCGGGATAAACTTGAGAGGATTCTTGAAAGTTCTGGTTATGCCAGCCTGGGTTGCAATGAAGGGTTTTCCCTGAATGATCAGTAACAGGATCCCACGGACTCCATGCTTATAGTACTCTGCCACAAGGGAATCACTCATGGACCAGGCAGGAATAGGTGAAAGGGCAGTTGCACTCCCCCACTACACAACATCTGTATTTGTAAAGCCACCAGGTGTTCATTGTCTCCCAACTTCTGTGCAGCAGTGTGTGCTTAGACTGAAAGATAGGTCACAAATGCATAGATGCTGATGTAAGACAATCATTCTGGCCTGACCATGTGATACGTGTAAACTGACATATATTTTGAAAGCTTAACAATGCCTTGAATATTCCCATTTATATAAGGGCTGTCCCATAGGTTCACAGCCTGACCATAAAGGAGTAATCATAGATTTGTGATTTTTTTTGGGGGGTGGGGAGGATAATAAATGCTTATAGATGTCTGCAGACTAGTCTTCTAGTTGTGTTTATTTATTTCTGCAAGTCCTAGAAGTTGTTAGCCAGCAACCACTGAAGTAAAACCCAAGGAACAAGAGCTTAGAGGTGTAAAGTATTTGCATAAAAAAGGTTTAGAACCAGAAAACATGAAAAGATTGCAACAGCAGACGAAGAAGCCATAACTATCCTTTGCCAGGCCAGGCCAAATTAAACATTCACGTAGCTCCCCCTCATCGACATATATTTACTTTTTATCACTCCCGCACCTATCCTTTCAGCTGCCAGGAGCGGGATAGAATTCCTGGCTGGTCTCAGCCAATTAAAAAGAAAATATAGCCTCAGCAACATGGGGTTGATGTCATTGTGTGCAAAAAATGTAAACATCAAACGTACACTTTAAAGCTCGGTTCACACTGCTGCAACATGGCATCCGGGCTTGTGAGACCCCAAGTCGCATGACATGTCAAATTCAATGTTTCCCTATGAGAGCGATTTTAACTGACACTACACAAGTCGCTCCGACTTTAGAAAAGGTTCCTGAACTACTTTGGTCTGACTTAGATGTTATTTAGGAGCCTGTACAAGGGCTGAAATCGCACCCAAGTTGGATCAAGTCGGAAGGAAGTCGCAGGGCAAAGTCATACAACTTTGCCATCGCAGCAGTGTGAACCAAGCCCTAAAGTCTGATTTCTTGTATGAGTTTTCACAGCTGCTATTTAGGGATTGTTAGGGAGCTTTTTTAAATGGGTGAACAGGAGGAATAGTGCAGGTCACTTTAAGTTTATTATGGCATTTCTAAGAAGATTCTGGGATACAGTGGGGCAGATTTACTTAAACTGGTGCAGACAAAATCTCATGCAGCTGTGCATAGTAACCAATCAGCTTCTAGCTCCAGCTTGTTGAATTACTGTAATCTTTGACAATAAAACTTAGAAGCCGATAGTAACCAGTGTGCACCCATTTTAGTAAATCTCCCCCAGTGTTTCTTTTTTACAATAAAGTTCCATAAAATCCTTCCAATATATACAGATACAGACCTGGAGGGGATTTATTCCCTCAACAATTTTTTTTAAACAGTAAACCTACAGACAAAAGTACTCTTGGTACAAAAGCCATAATGTTGCATAATGAGTAGACGACAGCTACTGTCTTTTACATTTTTAACAAATAGACAGTCCTATTACTGTACATGAATGTGTAAAACCGACAATGACATGCTGTCACTCTAAACTGTACAAGTAAGCAAGTTTTTTCCCCTTGTTGTCACCAGAAACCTTATTATCACACACACACATATATGCTTTATGCATGGCTCTAGAAACAGAAATGTAAGGCCAAGCTTTGAGACTAATAGATAATGTTATGCTAACCTAATCATTGCATTTTCTCTTCTGGATATCAGGTGCTTTTGACATTCTTCTTTTTTTTCTCTAGTAAAAGGTCCAAAATGAAAAGAAGATCACATCAAGGGCTGGAAATAAAAGAGCCAGGGGCCAGCAATCTGCCATTATTGCAATGAAGTCAGGAGATATAAATAAACATGCTTCTTGTTTGCTCCGATTAGTATGTTGAGATGCATACTAGCATGTTTATCATTAAACACATGAATATGTATATTGTGCTGCCATCCTGTGAATGCTGTTCCTTGTAGTTAGGGGCGGAATATCACATTGATGGGAAAAAGCAGTCAATTAAAAATTAGATAGGAGTCATTCAGCATAGGCATTTTTCTAGCTGTAATGTCACCCTGCATTCAATTATTTTCAAGCAGTGGATTAAATTAATGAAAACAAAGGCATCCGTTGCGAATGGAGACATAGGTACTTTATTGCCTAAATACAAAATGAAAATGTTAATCATTTGCTATCACGGCTGACACCGACAAATAATGCTCTAATGAAGAAGAAAATCCTGGAAGATTTTGTGCACTAATGACATATGCCCTACAGTGAAACAGCTCTAATATGAGAAACGGCTTTCAGCAACAGGCAACAAGCTATTTTCTATCATGAAGTGTGGTGCATTGAATTTCAAAATGTGCGTTTTTTTATTGGTTGTGGTGTGTTCGGACATGGGGTGCAAATAGGCCCTTAAAGTATATTGAAAGCCAAAACTTATTGTTTTCATCATATATAGCATAGCTAATTGTGAAAACTCCTGTCAGGTTTCTTGTTGACAACTGTGTCCCATTGGGGATATTAACCACTTAAGGACCAGCCTCGTTTTGGATTTTAGGTGTTTACATGATTAAAACAGGTTTTTTTGCTAGAAAATTACTTAGAACCCCCAAACATTATATATGGTTTTTCTTCTAACACCCTAGAGAATAAAAATGGCTGTCGTTGCAATACTTTTTTTTGCACCGTATTTGCGCAGCGGTCTTAAAAGCGCCCTTTTTTTGGAAAAAAATCACTTTTTTGAATAAAAAAATAAGACAACAGTAAAGTTAGCCCAATTTTTTTTTATATTGTGAAATATAATGTTACGCCAAGTAAATTGATACCCAACATGTCACGCTTCAAAATTGCGCCCGCTCGTGGAATGGCGTCAAACTTTCACCCTCAAAAATCTCCATAGGCGACGTTTAAAAAATTCTACAGGTTGCATATTTTGCGGTACAGAGGAGGTCTAGGGCTAGAATTATTGCTCTTGTTCTACTGGTCGCAGTGATACCTCACATGTGTGGTTTGACCACCATTTTCATATGCGGGCGCTACTCGCGTATGCGTTCACTACTGCACGTGAGCTCGTCGGGACGGGGGGGGGGGTTTAACATTTTTTTTTTCATTTTTATTATTTATTTTACATTATTTTTTTTATTTTTACACTGTTTAAAAAAAAAATGGGTCACTTTTATTCCTATTACAAGGGATGTAAACATCCCTTGTAATAGAAAAAAGCATGACAGGACCTCTTTAATATGAGATCTGGGGTCAAAAAGACCTCAGATCTCATATTTACACTAAAATGCAATAAAATAAAAAAAAAAAGTCATTTAAAAAAAATGACATTTGAAAAAATGTGCCTTTAAGAGGCGTGGACGGAAGTGACGTTTTGACGTCGCTTCCGCCCAGCAGTCTCATGGAGACAAGTGGGCACCATCTTAGCCTCACTCGTCTCCAGACACAGGATGGAGACAGATGCGATCGCCTCTGCCGCTACCGACGGCTCCGGTAAGCAGTGGAGGGCAACAGATCGCGGCGGGAGGGGGGCCCCTCTCCCGCCACCGATAAAAGTGATCTCACTGTGAATCCGCCGCAGGGACCACTTTTATCTGAAAGCCGGCCGCTGCACGAAAGCAGGGATACTGGGGTTATGGCAGCTAGCTGCTGCCATAACAACGATATTCGCCGCCAAAGTTTGGACGTACATCGTCGTGCGGCGGTCGGTAAGTGGTTAAAGGAGTTGTAAAGGCAGAAGTTTTTTTATCTTAATGCATTCTATGCATTAAGATAAAAAAAACCTTCTGTGTGCAGCAGCCCCCCTCAGCCTCCTAACACTTACCTGAGCCCCATCTCTGTCCAAGGATGTCCATGAGTCCCTCAGGCACCCGGGACTCTCCTCCTGATTGGCTGAGACACAGCAGTGGTGCCATTGGCTTCCGTGGCTGTCAATCAAAGTCAGTTAGCCAATTAGGAGAGAGAGGGGACAGGGCCGAATGGCAGGTCTGTGTTTGAATGGACACAGGGAGCTGTGCCTCGGCTCGGGTGCCCCCATAGCAAGCTGCTTCCTGTGGGGGGCACTCAACAGGAGGAAAGGGCCAGGATCACAGAAGAGGGACCCAAGAAGTGGAGGATCTAGGTTTGCATATCCACTGCACAGAGCAAGTAAGTATAACATGTTTGTTATTAAAAAAAACTAGACTTTACAATCACTTTAATAAAAATACATTTTTAATACCTCTCTAAAGTCATGTCCAGCATTCTAATCCATGTTAATCAGTGATGTAATCCTCATCAACTGTTGCCCGCCAATGTTTACACGCTAAAATATTGTCACTAAATGACAGGTTCCCTGATTTTGACTCTTTGGTCATTTACATTATGCACAATTTCTGGTTGTGAATTTACATTACCCCTAGGCTGAGATCTGTCCTCAAGTAAAGAGTGTGGTATGCTATTTTTTCTTTTTTATGTTGTATTTTATATCAATTGAAGGACTTTTTTGAAGGTGTGTGCATGTCTATTTACTTTTAATCCTTTGTTAAATAGGTAAGTTGTACTTATATACTTATTCCCCTGAACACCCCCTTATTGAAGTTCCCTTTATAATAAGTACCCTCCATTTTAACCCCACCTCCTCCTTGGGTGACTAGATCTGAGGAACAGGCCCTTGACCCTCAACACTGGGACAAGGGTGCCTTGAATGGGGGGGGGGGGGCTTTGCTGTCTCCCCCCTTGTAAGGCACTCCCCCATGTTGAAAGGCATGTGACCTAGTCTGTTACATTCTGGCACATTATTTGCCCTCCCTTTCCTGGTCAAATAAGCTGCTTTCCTGTATAAGGGTCTGGTTGTAATATTAAGGGGATGCTGATTCTGTTTTTTTACAAATACCTGTATGCACTGTCAGTGATTTTTTTTTGGATTGTCAGAATCTAGGATTGAACATGGCCAGCAGCAAACATATTTATTGAGGGAACATTAGCTAAAATGTACTAGAGACAAAGAGTACAGGCAGGCGTTTTTCAACAAGAATTAGGGCCCTTTCATATGGGCGTTCCGATCGTCCATTTTTCAACTGTCTGCTTTCAGATGAAAAAAAAGACAGTAATTAATTCCTATGGGCTTGCAGATGTAAATGGATGATCATCCATTTATATCCGCCTAAATCCATGACTGTTCGGGTGCATTTTTTTGTTTTAACAGAACAAGGCTGTGTCCTTTTCCATTTAGACAAATCTGAATGAATGTAAACGGATAGCATCCATTTACATCCATTCCATTTATGTCTGATTTTAGGCAAGAAATATTTTTAGTTTATACTTTTGTCACCTATGATTGGCTTCTGCAATAATTAAAAAATAACTAAAAAAAAAACAAATGTAAGCCAAGCTGAACTGAGTTGAAGATGGATGTGCAAACTGATGTAAATTCATGTAACCTGAATCCATATTCATCAGTTTTTTCTTAGCAAAAAATGTGACTGAACTGATGATGCTCATATAAAAGGTCCCTTAGGCCCCTTTTACATGACCATTCCGATTAGGTTCGCCTGTCAGTCTTTCAGGTGGACCAAATCGGACAGTCAATTCACCTGGTGGGTGTAAATGGACTTGTGTCCGTTTACACCTGTCTACCTCCAATCTGCTACTAAAGATTTTTTTTTTTTAAGGGACATCTTGCAAAAAAAAGTTTGCTATGGATAGGAGTCAGCTAATAAAAATAATGCATGGGGCAGCAAAGGGGTTGCTTGCTCAAAGAGCTATCAATTAAAATGGCAGTACAGCTTCTTAACTGACCATATGCTTTCCCTATCATTTCCCTACAGAAATTTTGAATTTACGGACATTATGGGGTTGATTTACTAAAACTGGAGAGTGCAAAATCTGGTGCAGCTCTGCATAGTAACCAATCAGCTTCCAGGTCTTTTTGTCAAATCCTAATTGAACGAGCTGAAGTTACTGAAGTTAAAAGCTGATTGGCTACCATGCACAGCTGCACCAGATTTAGCATTTTCCAGGTTTAGTAAATCAACCCCTACTCTGTGCCCTCCCCTTTAAAGTGTGGGGGGGGCGGGGCTGACACATAACAAAGCCCCCATTACTGGACTTACAGGTTAAGAAATATTTTTTTCTATGTAGATATGTTTTTGAATCCATCATCTCCCCTGTTTTCTTGATTTTAGGTATATTATGTAACTGCTGTAGTGCATATTTATTTTATGCTGCTATGTGAAGTGGTTTTTCTGCCGTACAAATTTTTGCTGTGTCTTGTATGCATCAACAACAAAGTGTCCTTTTGTCACGAGGGCCACGTACCTGATGTGAGACTGAAGTAGTGGGGAGGCCTCCCTTGCACCTTGGGTCCTTAAAGCCTCTGGAGATGGAGACAGAGACTTGGTGGGGACACCAAGTGGCAGGGGTGCCAAGGGTGCAGAGCACCGTGCAAGCATTAGTCCGGGATCCGAGCCGAGGTCAAGTCCAGTTGGGCAACAAACCATAAAAGGGTTAATCAGAAGAAGAATGGTCGAGATCCAAGCCGAGGTCGGTTCCAATCTGGCAGCTGAGTACTAAAGGGGCAAAGAAGTAGAATGGTTAAGGTAGAAATCCGAGGTCAAAGGCAAGCAGCAATCAAGAGTAGTCAAACAGGTTTCCAGGTCACAACAGGTTCAGACAGATCACACACTAGCACAGGAACAAGGGGGACTGAAGATAATCCAGCAATTTGTCATTGTCTGGGCTTATATAGGGAAGTTTGAGGTCACTTCTTCTGCGCCTCCTGGGCATTTTCCCGCCTTTTTGCATCAGGTTGTTGTCACTTCCTGTGCGCCTCCTGAGTATTCTCCTGCCTTTTTTCCATCAGGTTGAGTTCACTTCCTGTGTGCGTCCTGGGCATTTTCCTGCCCTCTTCCAACAAGTCTTCTGCGCAGGTGAGGGTTGGCGCCCTGAGGTGTCTTTGGCGCATGCTCAGTTGGCACGGATTTCCTCTTGCAGCAACGCGCCATTGGTGCATGCGTAGTAAACCATGGACTCTTACACATTTCCTATTTGAACTTAGGTCAACTGGCTTAGAAGGGCCATGACACATACAATGCATAACTGTTACAAATATTTCAGGCAATCAAATATCTGCATTAGTTTGCTGCAACTGTGAACTTCAAACAGGCATTACTAACCATGAACCCACGGTAGACTGGAACCTGAACCACATGCTCTCGCAGGAAGTGCACAGCTAATTTTCAGGATAAATTTGAAGGCAAAAGGAACATTTTTCAGACTAGTGCTTACACACAAGTTACTTTGTTTAGATGTTCCCTATCAGACAGCAAATTTACACTTTTTAAATTCAGATCTAATTTATTTAAGATAATATTTGAACAACAACTTAGATCTATCAGACCATAATTGGTGACTGCAGCCTACCTGTACTTTGGAACAATTAAGAATAAATAAAACCTATACTGAAAAAACTACTGAAGCTGACCATTGCTAACCTCCTTCTGAAAAGGCTATTTGTCTAGCGGTAATGCTTTTTGATACACCGATCTGTAACAAGCATGGGGCTAATGAAGTTGGTCAATACCTGAGAAGTAATAAAGTGAATTAATTTATATAGCTAGCAGACAACTAGCATTTTAAAAGCAATGTTTGGCAATGGCAGCCTACAGTATATATTTTATACTATCTATATACAGGTTTCCTTTAAGAAAGAAACAACCATACAGAAAGTAGCATTTCCAGTTGCTTTAATTTATTTTTGAATGAGTTCAAATTAACCAATTCTTATGAATCATTTCACTGTTTCTCTTCAGCTTGATGTGGAGCAATGGCATCAACAATAGAATATTGGCCTCGCTATTTTTTAATTATTTTGATTTCTCATGGATTATCTTTCTTTCAGTAAGACTGGCAGATAACTAGTTTAGATTTTCTGATTTACACCTTGTACCATAATAGCCCATGTCAGACTTGATCTAAATCACAGTAAATCTAAAATGTTCCAATAAGGCATGTTTATTGGTTCAAATGTACAAAGGACTTTGTTTCATTTTGTGCAGATAGATAACAGGTGGAAAACGCATAATGAAATATACAATAAGTCAAATATAGGATACTATTTTTAAAACTAAACCTATCATGAAAGAAATTTGAAGGCTGCCATAGCTGATCTGAAAATGTTAGTTGTCTGTTTTTTTTGACACACTGGGGTTGATTTACTAAAACTGGAAAGTGCAAAATCTGGTGCAGCTCTGCATAGAAACCAATCAACTTCCAGTTTTTTTGTCAAAGCTTAATGGAACAAGTTAGAAGACGATTGGCTACCGTGCACAAGATTTTGCACTCTCCAATTTTAGTAAATCAACCCAATTGGCTGCAGTACTTTCTCAGTCTCTGACCCAGAACAAGCATAAAGATCAGGAAAGCCAGTGAAAAGTCAGTAATCCTTCTAAGCTTGTGTACTCAAGGCTAGTGACTTTTTTCAGTATTGAAGCAAGAGGGTCAGTCTCCATACTTTTCTTCAAATGTAGTTCAATTACTAAACATACCAAGATACATTACATTATAGGATCTAGGGCAGCGGGAGGGGCTGGGGGTCATGTGATTCTGACAGCACATGAGAATTTAGAGGTCTCATATCCAATACTCCAGGATAGCACTACACTACAGCAGGCTGTGTGGAGGAAGGTTCTGGTAGCAACACATGCTGGCAAATCCTCAGAATGTTTAAAAAAATCTTTTCAATAAGAGAAGGGGACAATTTATCATTAACACAGGGCCAGTAAGAGTGTTGATCACTTAACCTATGGTGGAGTAGGCAAAGATTACTAGCACAAAGCCGTGTGTTGAAATTTGTGAATTTAAATCAGTGCAATGACTCTTTCAGATTGAAAGTGTTATACCTTGCATTAGATCTCTATCATTTTTAAAGGAACACCACTGGGGGACCCATATTACAGTTAATTGTATGTTAGCTTGGTGCAACTTTTTGGACTGATATTGAAATATTGTTTTTTGTATCAATTTTTTTGAATGCACAATGGATCTATTAGTGGATCCTGCAGTAGGGCCTAACAGTGGCAGTGGTTGGTGGATCAATTCTGTAGTTTCAGGGATGGATAACTGCAGCTAAAGTATATGTTACCACAATATTTCATATTCCTGATATGTGTATGTTGTACCATGCACTTGTGGTAAAAAGTAACCTGTTTTCTTTGTATTGCTTCCTTTGTGTGAAATGCAGTATATATATATATATATATATATATATATATATATATATATATATATATATATATACACTGTATTTATTGGCGTATAACACTCACTTTTTCACCATGAAAATCGGGTGCAAATAGCATGTGTGTGTTATACGCCAATACTTAAATTTTAGCTGCCTCGGAGGGGACAGGGAGGGGGGCGGGACGAGCGCCGTCAGATTACATGCTGTGAAAATCTCCTGTTTACTTGGCGGCCTCTGTAATAGGAAGTCCCGTCTCCTGGGCCACCATTGGACCACTGTTCTGTCTATCATAGGATTCTCACTGCATGTAATCTGTCGGCACTCATCCCGCCCCCCTCCCTGTCCCCTCTTGCTGCAGATGGGCATTGATCAGGCTGCAATGATGGCAATGGTGAAGCTGCTGCATTGAAGGCAATGGTGAGGCTGCTGCATTGAAGGCAATGGTGGGGCTGCTGCATTGAAGGCAATGGCAAGGCTGCTGCATTGATGGCAATGGCGAGGCTGTACTGATGGCACTTGTGAGGCTGCAGATGGGCATTGATCAGGCTGCATTGATGGCAATGGCGAGGCTGCAGATGGGCACTGACCCTTCTTTTGCTTCAAAGTTCCTTATTTAAAATTTTAGTTTTTTTCCTGAAATTTCCCTCTTAAAATGAATGTGCGTGTTATACGCCTGTGCGTGTTATACGCCGATAAATACGGGTATATGTATATATATACACACACACACACATTTTGCCTTTCATTTCTATTTTAACCCCCCTGGCGGTATTCCCGAGTCTGGCTCGGGGTGGATTTTCAATACCAAAAGCAGCATCCACGAGCCAGACTTGGAATCGCATCGCGGGATCCTTGTCGAGGTTACTTACCTTGTCCCCTGGATCCTGCGATGTCTCCCCGCTATGATCTGCGAGCTGCCGTGTCTCGCTCGATTCACAGTGCCGAGCTCCGTTCCCTGCGAGCGTTGCGACGCGCAGGGACGGAGTTCGGCGCCAAATTCAAAAAGTAAAACACACAGTATAGATACAGTATACTGTAATCCCACAGATTACAGTACTGTATCAAATAATTACACATCCCCTTTGTCCCTAGTGGTCTGTCCAGTGTCCTGCATGCAGTTTTATATTATAAAAAACTGTTCTTTCTGCCTGAAAACTGGAGATTGTCCATAGCAACCAAAACCGTCCCTTTACATCAAAAGCAAGGTTTAGACCAGCTAGAAAACAGCGATAATAAATTAGAATCACTTGCAGAATTGAGTGATAGTGATTTGTGGGGAAATCCGTCATCAAACACTAAAAGTAGCAAAAGCAACAATTCTGCAACTGAGCAAATTTCAGTGTTTTTGATTTGAATACATTATTGAATAATTTTTATTATTATTATATTATTATTTGTTATAATTATTTATAGTTATTTATTATATTATAATTTTTTATTTCGTTTTTCAAACTTTATCATACTCGGGATGTCTACTAGACTCTTGTTTGGACAGATTTAAGTGAGTTATTCCTAAGAATTACAGGCCTACAATATAAAACGCTACATTTCTGTGCAAAATAATTGTACCGCTTTCAGCATCAAAAATATGAAATAATCATACTGCCAGGGACTCGGGAGGTTAAACTGCATGCGTTATCTCACAATGTAAGGGTTTACATATACCTTAAACCTGAACTCTGGGATAGTAAAAAAAAACAACTCTTTAATATACTACAGTAAAAACTTAGTATGGAAATGTAAGCAATGTGCATTTGCCAGGAGTCTCCTGGCCTGTCAATCAAATGATGCAATTACAATGGGTGGATCAGACTGGGAGTCTAAGTCCCCCAGGTCCTCCCACTACAGTAAGCAAAGATGTATGTTGTAATTAAGTCACCAATCAGTGGGTATTTTACAAGACCAGTGGCTGGGGTAATAGCAGGGATAGTGGCCACCAGTCTTAATACAAAGACTGAGGTGTTCAGTCAAGTGTTGAATTATCAGTTCCTGGCTAACTATATATGCAAATAAAAAGCAATTCATTAAAGACAAGAAAGCACCTATACACAATTTATGCCCAAAGTTCAACTTTAACAAAGAAAATACGTTCTCACACCAATGCCACCACAACTATTATAGAGAGTCAATGAATATGTTTTTTTTTATTTAATTGTGTCTAATAATACAATTTAACTCATATAATAGTATAAAACTGAAGTCCAAGCAAACTGATAATCACACCTATTCGAGGCCTGTCTCGTCTGCCAAAAAAAGAGATGTAAAAATGTCTTTAGCCAGTTCCCTGACCCTGCAAGACAGAATTTCCAGGTCAGTGATCTTCTTTTTCAAATCCTTTATTTATATATCTAACATAAACATGGAAACAAATTAGTTTGAGTAAATACATAAATATAGTGAACAGAAACTGACCTACACAGAGGAGCATATCAAATTAATACTTATAGCCATAAATATATGGGCAGCCCTATCGGATCGCCCAAATGTCTCAGCATCTCTGATTCTTAAACTATAAAAAAAAAAAAATCGGCACTCTAAATACCTTTAGTCATTGTCACCATGATTATAAGGATAACATGACTTTTTAAACACCATAAAAATAGAAACCTAAGCCCAAACACCTTTATAAAGTGGACAAGAAATACCATAAGGAATAACAAACAAAAAAAAAAAAAAAAAAGGGAATCAAAACACCTGTAGCCGACAGCGGGGGGATTGGATGCCCTTGATTACATTCAATTACATTCACACCCCATTTAGGCAGTCTTGGGTTTCAAAAAGAACCTTCCCCTCCTCTGAGAGTTTAAATATGTTCCACTGAGCCCAAGTTTTAGAATACATCTCGTGCCGATTTTGGGCTGAGATTATCAGGTCTTCCATCCTATTTACCTCTTCCACTCTTGTATGCCATAGCAGAATAGAGGGGGGTCTTAAGTCTCTCCACTGCCGATTAATTTATTATATGTTTTTTCTGGTATGTTCGAAACATGTAATAAAAATAGGGCCGGGTCCTCCGAGAGGATGTAATCTGTAAATTTCTGAGATATACGCTGTACCTCTCTCCAAAAGTGCTCTAACTTCGGGCAAGACCAGAAAATATGAAGTAAAGTCCCCCTGTCTTCCAGACATCTCCAACATTTGTCTGGAATTGAGGGGGAATATTTATGAAGTATTGAGGGTATACGGTACCATCTTGTCAAAAGTTTAAAATTAGTTTCCTGCGCATACATTTGTGAGAGTGTATGGGAACAGGGGCCTATGTCCTCGCAAGTTTGTTCTAGAGGGGTCAGTGGTCGTTGGAATCTGTCCGGAGGTGGGAGAGTATTGAAAATGTGTTGAAGTTGTGCACCACTCCAAAAGTCTAGGTCGAATCGGTCCTTTGACAAGGTAGGTCAGTGATCTTCAGCGAGCTCAGCTTTAAACACTCCCCTTCCTTAGTACATACCCGTATGCCATTTGGAACAAGTGGTTATACCAATATCATGGCTGATCTGAGCAGCTCTACAGCCACATGATCACTTTTAAAGGTCTTCAGACCCCCCCCCCCCTCCACTGACCACTTCCGTTCCTGGGCTTTCCTGTTCCACAGGGGATCCCAGGGCTGGCTACAGACAGAGGACAGGAGGCAACATCTACTCCCCATCCTCTGTGAAGAATAAAGCCAGAAGTGATGACAATTTTGTCACTTCCAGTTTCGGTTCTTTGTTTACCATCCATTGAAGCAGCTGATCAAACCGAAAAAGTTATTGCACCACATGGATGTCAGAGTGAGAGCAGTACTTCTAGTGCCATAGCTCATGTTTAACTCAAAACTGGTAACCTGTACAGGCTTAAGGAGATTTTTAGGCCGGCAGTTTGTTGCCATTTCATAGGTGTGCACTTGAAATATTGTCATGTTTGGTATCTATTTATTCTGCGCAACATAACCTTTTATATTAACCAAAAAAAAAAAATGGGAACTATATTGTGCCTGTGTGCACTAAAATCTATTTAATTGTATTTTACTACTGAACATTTGCATTTTAAAAATGGCTGCATAAAAGTTTGTGCAATAACAAAAATGCAACAAGGTCCATTTTATTCTCCATGGCCCCTGGTTTCAGAAAATATATAATTTTGGGAGTTCTAAGTAATTTTCTAGCAAAAAATGCAGATTTTAACATACATGTGAGAAGTGTTGAAATTGGCCCGAACAGCAAGTGGTTAATAGATACCTTAAAGTGATTGTAAAGTCTAATTTTTTCTTAAAAAAAATAACAAACATGTTATACTTACCTCCTCTGTGTAGTTGGTTTTGCACAGAGCAGCCCGGATCCTCCTCTTCTTGGGTCCCTCAACAGTGCTCCTGGCCCCTCCCTCCTATCGAGTGCCCCCACAGTCAGCAACTTGCTATGGGGGCACCCGAGCTGAGTCAGGAGCCCCGACCCGGCCCCACCCCCCTCTCTCCCCTGATTGTCTGACTGACTTTGATTGACAGCCGCTTGAGCCAATGGCACCGCTGCTGTGTCTCAGCCAATTAGGAGGAGTGTCCTGGACGGCTTAGACATTAGTGAATATCGCTGGAGAGAGAAGGGGCTCGGGTAAGTAATTCAGGGGTGCTGGGGAGGCTGCTACACACAAAAGTTTTTTTATCTTAATGCATAGAATGCATTAAGATAAAAAACCTTCTGCCTTTACAACTCCTTTAATGATGCAAAGAGATTCACCAGCAAATCACGTATCATTTTCCAGTCAATTTTCCAGCCAATAGAAATCATTAAATGTTTACACTGTGCAACAATTACTAGCATTAGTCAGTATTACTATGGATGCCCCACAAAATTGATAGATTTTATAAGGACAATCCTGGACTCCAAGGGATTAGTTGATTCCTTTCATAGACCACCTAATTCTGAACTCAGTTTTGTCACAAGAGTGTATGCAGACACATTGTAGTAATATAAAGAGCTAAGAAAACAAATTTCCCCTACGGTCTTTAGCAACAGACTTTAGTAGAGCACTAACTGAAGCATAACTGCTGGTTCTGCTGTTGTAGGCAAAGACTTATGTGGCCTAAATACAAACCTCAGCTTCAATCAAAGGCATATCAATAGAACATTAGTTACTCAAGGGATTTGCGATTGTTCACTCATAATTCTCTCTTATGAGGGTTAAACATAGAGTTGAGTGATTGTTTAAAAATATAGTCCACTGGCAGTTTTCCTGATCCAATCTAGTTCACAAGTTCTGAATCACAGATCTACAGTTTTTTTATTCTTCTTATTCTTTATTTTAACAGTTTTGAAATTCAAAATAATGTGACCCTGAGGAATATCATTGCAGCACATCACACACATGAGCTGATATTCCTAAGAAGGCTGCATGTAGTAATACGTGAATGATCAAACTGCAATTTTTAAATCACCTTATTATGCATGCAAATTTGACCAGTCTGCAAGGAATCATACAGTTCATAAACCAATATTGTCTACATTCCTGGATCTTGCAATTCTTTGTAGATCAAACAAATCTCTATGCAAATCAAATATTTCTTAATCACCAATTCCCTTAATTTTAACAATCATCACTAGCTGCAAGCATATGAGCTCACCCTATATAGACCACCCATTTTAACAAAAACCCTTCCATAAAATTATATGTGCATTCAATGTATGTTATGTGTGTTATTTACCTGGAAAAGCCTCCCGTGTGTAGACATCTAAAAGCTCTGAGACTGCTGATTGGTGTCACCACCTTAGATGTGATGTCAGTAGTCCCAGCAGACACTGCTAAAAAGTACATTTGTTTTTAAAAAATGATAGTGTTGTTGTAAAATGGCTCAGTGTCCACCACCCCTCTCTGCCAATCCTTCCACTGGTTTCTGTTTACCCAATGAATAAAACTCAAAATACTAACAACATACCAAGCCATCTACAACTCTGCCCTGATTTAAACCACCAACCTTGTCTCGAAATTTCATACAAGCATTCTCTCTGTTCCTCCCAAGACCTAAAGTTTTTTAGTTCCCTTGTCACCTCGGGACTTCTCCAGAGCCCCTACCTCAGGAACTCTCTACCCCAATCTGTCTAGCTATCTCCTATTTTGTCTGCCTTTGGGAGAGCCATGAAAACTCATATGTTCAAAGAAGTCTATCTTGCCTCTGCCTAGCAAACTAACTTTCTTTTTCCTCATCAAGTCATCCTTCACAGTTATTACCTTTTGTATCACTTGCCTCTGTCTTTCAGATTGTAAGCTCTCACAAGCAGGGCCCTCCTAACCCTCTTGTCTTGAATAATATTGTAACTGTACTGTCTCCCTAAAATGTACCTGGTAGAGGACCCTGACCTGATGAGGAAGGCCACTCTTACACCTCTGACTCAGGGGCCCCCGATAGAGCCGACAAGTGGCGCAGGAGTACAGAGTGGCACGAGTGCCTAATGGCCTTGCTAGCAGCAGAAGGAGGCAGGAACAGACTGGCACTGGCGACAGCAGACAGGCACAGGCTGGTAGCAGGCAGGTGGTGAACAGGTGCCAGTGGAATATAGGCAGAGGCTCACAACAGACAGTCCAGCAGTGATTGAGACTGAGGCAGAGTCAGACAAACTGGGTCATACACAGGCAGATGGATCAGGTGCAGATATGTAGGTAGGAGCAAGGTCAGGATACAAGCCGAGTCGGTATTAGATCAGTGGAGCAGCAACAAAGGGCACAGGCACAAGCGAGGACAGAGGCAGGCCAGGGTCAGTGAAGGTGGGGTTCAGGAGTAGTCAGGATAAGCTGGGTTGGTAACAGTAGCCATATGCAGAGTAACAGGTTACAGATATGCACGGGAATGCTGTAAACATGACAGCACTGAAGCATAGCACAGGCTCAGTTTAAATATCCTTGGCTCTTTACCACGTGACTGGCTGTGTCCAATCACAGCCGGTCACATGTACTGCCCACGTACACGGCGCTCGTGTACGCCCCTAGGGCGTGCACAGAGCGGCGATCGGGGACGAGGCTTGTCACCCTGACACAGCCCATCCCCGATCGCAGTAAAGAGCCAATTAAATTGGCTCTTTACCACGTGACCGGCTATGTCCAATCACAGCCGGTCACAGAATGTCAACAAACCACGGTTCTCCTCCTCACACACCGATCGTGTGTGAGAAGGAGATTTCGGTAACATCTCGTTACTGCTCACAGTGTATACCAACACACACTGATTGCCCCCCCCAATAAAGAGGACCTGTCATCACCCATCAAAGTACCTGTCACCACTCATCAAAGTACCTGTCATCACCCATCAAAGTACCTGTCACAGCCCATCAAAGTACCTGTCATCACCCATCGAAGTACCTGTCACAGCCCATCAAAGTACCTGTCATCACCCATCAAAGTACCTGTCACAGCCTGAGCACCCGAGTACCTAAGTACCTGTCACAGCCCATCTGAGTACCCGAGTACCTGAATACCTGTCACAGTATATCCAAGTACCCGAGTACCCAAGTACCTGTCACAGCCCATCTGAGTACCCGAGTACCTAAGTACCTGTCACAGTATAGTCAATTACCCGAGTACCTGTCACAGTTCATCTGAATACACAAGTACCTGAGCACCTGTCACAGCCCATCTGAGTACCTGTCACAGTCCATCTGAGTACCCGAGTACCTGTCACAGCCCATCTGAGTACCCGAGTACCTGAATACCTATCACAGCCCATCTGAGTACCTGAGTACCTGTCACAGTCCATCTGAGTACCCGAGTACCTGTCACAGTCCATCTGAGTACCCGAGTATCTGTCACAGTCCATCTGAGTACCTGTCACAGTTCATCTGAGTACCCAAGTACCTGAGTACCTGTCACAGTCCATCTGAGTACCTGTCACAGTTCATCTGAGTACACGAGTACATGAGCACCTGTCACAGCCCATCTGAGTATCTGTCTGTCAGGGCTGGGCTCAGCCCTTCCTTCTCTGAGCTGGCCGCTCAGCTGTCGGCTAATTGCCAGCTCCTTTCTCTCCACAGTGACTCAGCTGTTGATGATCTGCTCATCAGTCCTGGCTGCTTAAAGCCATCTAGCTCACTTCATCTCTGCCTTCGCCTTTGGTCACATCTCAGAGACTTTCTCCTGCGTTCCTGTTGAAGACCTGCTCGGCTGACATCCCTTCTGGCTCCTGATCCCGCTTGCTGTACTACTACATTGATCTCTGGCTCTCTGACATTGCCATTGGCTGACTACCCGATCTGGTTACTGAACTCTGGCTATGTATTGACTATGCTTACTCTGTTTACCTTTTTATTAATATTAAACAAGTGTGTAACTGTACTTCTGTCTCGGTCGGATTCATGGTTTCTGACACTGTCACAGTTCATCTGAGTACCTGTCACAGCCCATCTGAGTACCTGAGTACCTGTCACAGCCAATCTGAGTACCTGAGTACCTGTCACAGCCTATCTGAGTACCTGTCACTGCCCACCTAAGTACCTGTCATCACCCATCAGAGTACCCGATTACCAGTCACCAGCCCAACAGAGTACCTGGGTACCTGTCACCAGGCCATCAGAGTACCCAAGTACCTGTCACCAGGCCATCAGAGTACCCAAGTACCTGTCACCAGCCCATCAGAGTACCCGAGTACCTGTCACCAGCCCATCAGAGTACCCGAGTACCTCTCTCCAGCCCATCAGAGTACCCGAGTACCATGCCTCATAGAATATATGTTGGGGTGTTTGCTTTCCAAATTGGGGTAATTTTGTGGGTAATTCCACTGTCCCGGTGCTCAAGGACCTTCAAAAGTGTGATAGGTAGGAATGAAATGAGATGTGTAGTTTATGCTCCTAGAATGCCTGAAGGTACTACTTTAATGTTGGACCTCTGTATGTGGACTGGCTGTGTAAAAGTCTCACACATGTGGTATCGCCATACTCAGGAGGAGTAGCAGAATGTGTTTTGGGGTGTAATTTTTGCTATATACATGCTATGTGTTAGAAATATCTTATAAATTGACAACTTTGTGTAAAAAAAAAAAAAAAAAAAAAAAAATTAACCGTTCAAAAGACTCATAATGCCTCATAGAATATACGTTGGGGTGTTTGTTTTCCAAAATGGGGTCATTTTGTGGGTAATTCCATTGCCCTGGTGCTCCAGGGCCTTCAAAGATGTGATAGGTCGTTAGGAAATTAGAGGTGTAATTTATGCTCCAAAAACGCCTGACGGTGCTTCCTGCATGTTGGGCCTCGGTATGTGGCCAGGCTGTGTAAAAGTCTCACACATGTGGTATAATTATACTCAAGAGGAGTAGCAGAATGTGTTTTGCTTTCCAAAATGGGGTTATTTTGTGGGTAATTCCACTGTCCTGGTGCTCCAGGGCCTTCACAAATGTAATAGGTTGTTAGGAAATTAGAGGTGCCATTTAAGCTCCTAGAACCCCTGATGGTGCTCCCTGCATGTTGGACCTCTCTGTGTGGCCAGGCTGTTTAAAAGTCACACACATGTGGTATCGCCATACTCGGGAGGAGTAGCAGAATGTATTTTGTGGTTTAACTGGAAGTATGCATATGCTGTGTGTGAGAAATAACTTATTAGGACAATTTTGTGAAAAAAAATCTTAATTTTCCAAAGAATTGTGGGAAAAAATTACAACTTCAAAAAACTCACCATGCCTTTTACTAAATACCTTTTACTGTCTACTTTTCAAAAAGGGGTCATTTGGGTGGTTGTACTTTCTTGACATTTCAGGGCCTCAAGAAATGAGATAGGCCGTCAGTGCATCAGGTGTGATCAGTTGTGATCAGGTGTGATCAATTTTCAATGATTTGCACCATAGCTTGTAGACTCTATAACTTTCACAAAGACTTAATAATATTCACTTATTTTGATTATTTTCACCAAAGAGATGTAGCTGTATAAATTTTGGCCCAAATTTATGAACAAAAATTACTTAATTGCAAAATTTTATCATAGAAACTATAAAAAAAGTGTTTTATTTTTCAAAATGTTCGCTCTTTTTTCACTTATGTCGCAAAAAAGAAAAAACCCAGTGGTGATTAAATACCACCAAAAGAAAGCTCTATTTGTATGAGAAAAATGAGAAAATTTTTGTTTGGGTACAGTGTTGCATGACTGAGTAATTGCCATTCAAAATGTCAGAGCGCTGAAAGCTAAAAATTGGTCTGGGCAGGAAGGGTGTATAAATGTCCTGTATTGAAGTGGTTAATGAGGCCCAGTTGTCACTGCTTACCTCCACCATCACAGGGGTGAGCTTTTTCTCAGATTCAAACCCCTTTGCATACTCTTTCTCTCCCCTGATGCAGTAGCTCTGAGCTCAGCATTTGAGAACTCACTCCTGTGATGGCGGAGGTGAGCCGTGATGACTAGACCTCACATAGCAGGCATCATAAGGTATGTAAATGGCCTACACCTATAGCAAGGGCTTTATTCAACTTTAATTAGAGCTGCACAGTTGTTTTTACTTACAGATGCCCCTTATCTGTATAGGCAGTTTTGTGTCAAATGTGAACTATCCCTTTAGGCCTCATGCACACTGAATGTTTTTACAGCTGCTGTTCTTGGCTTCAGACATTTTTTTCTCTAGTGAATATACTCCCCAGCATGGAATAGAGGTTTGGGAGTCTGGACCCCAATCAGAACTCACCAGAGACAAAAGAGCAAGCGGACTATCTCAGTACAATATATGAAACTAGAAAAGCTACAATTTCTGGCGAAATTGTGTGAAGTGTTCTTGCCTCTACAACTGGAGTGGGCGGAGTAACTGGGTGGAGTGGCTTGAGTAAGGCCCCTTTCACACTGGGGCGGTTTGCAGGCGTTATTGCGCTAAAAATAGTGCCTGCAATCTGCCCCAAAACAGCCTCCGCTGTTTGTTCAGTGTGAAAGCCCGAGGGCTTTCACACTGAAGCGGTGCGCTGGCAGGAGAAGAAAAAATCTCCTGTCAGCCGCATCTTTGGAGCGGTGAAGGAGCGGTGTATTCACCGCTCCTTCACCGCTCCTGCCCATTGAAATCAATGGGACAGCGCGGCTATACCGCGGCTATAGCCGCGCTATATGAGTGGTTTTAACCCTTTTTCGGCCGCCAGCGGGGGGTTAAAACCGCACCGCTAGCGGCCGAATACCGCAGTAAAACAGCGCTAAAAATAGCGCTGTTTTACCGCCGACGCCCCCCTCTACCGCCCCAGTGTGAAAGGGGCCTAACTGTTGTGTGGTTGGAGTGGCTGGAGTTACTGTGAAAAGTGTTAAAAAGCTTAATATTTTAAAAAGTATAAATAGTAGTAAAAAAGTTGACGAAGTCCCATCATTAGCTGAAAGAGCTGAACATTTTTTTCAAAAAATTTTTTTTTTTCAAAAATTTTTTTTTTTTTCAAAAATGAATTTTTTTTTCAAAAATGTTTTTTTTTTTTCAAAAATTTTTTTTTTAAAAATGATTTATTTTTTTTCAAAAATGATTTTTTTTTTCAAAAATGATTTTTTTTTTTCAATAATGATTTCTTTTTTTTCAAAAATGATTTTTTTCCTTTCAAAAATGATTTTCTTTTTTTCAAAAATGATTTTTTTTTTCAAAAATGATTTTTTTTTTCAAATATGATTTTTTATTTTTTCAAAAATGATTTTTTTTTTTTTCAAAAATAATTTTTTTTTTTTTTTCAAAAATGATTTTTTTTTCTTCAATAATGATTTTTTTTTTCAAAAATGATTTTTTTTTTCAATAATGATTTTTTTTTCTTTCAAAAATGATTTTTTTTTTCAAAAATGATTTTTTTTTTCAAAAATTTTTTTTTTCAAAAATGATTTTTTTTTTCAAAAATGATTTTTTTTTCAAAAATGATTTTTTTTTCAAAAATGATTTTTTTTTCAATAATGATTTTTTTTTTTCAAAAATTTTTTTTTTTCAAAAATACTTTTTTTTTTTTCATGGGGCGGTCATAATGTTTTGGCTAATCTTGGGGTGGTCATAATGTTTTGGCTGATCATGGGGTTGTCAGCTTTTGTCACCTCCCACTCTAGTTTTGATCATTTCGCCATTCATTCCTATGGGACCAATTTCACTGCAAAAACGACGATATTTCGTGAACCATTCGGCGAAACGTTCCACACAGTAATAGCACACCAATTAAATGACATTGAGGCCGGATTCACACTGGTATATTTCAGCTTTTCACAAAGTTCCACAAGGTAATAGCACACCAATTAAATGACATTGAACATTTCGCCATTCATTCCTATGGGACTAATTTTGCTGCAAAAACAACGATATTTCGTGAATCATTCGGCGAAACGTTCCACAAAGTAATAGCACACCAATCGGGAACAATCCGCACGTTTCGGTATATTATTTGTCTATGTAGTGTAAAAACTGTGGGAGGAGTTAGGGTGGTAAATTTGGCTATAATAATATATATGTGAGATAACAGTAAGTGGTCTTGCTATGCAAGATCACTTAAATACAAATAAATACTCTCTTGCATGTTATCCTATGTGTCCATGCACACTTAGGCTGTTATAAGCAGTTTTTGGCTGGAAAACCCCCCAGAACAAGTGGGTATTGAGAGGAGTTTATCAGCTGTAAAAATGCTCTAACTGAAAAAAAATCAGAAAACAGCTTAAAAGTGCCAAAAAACATGGCTATTCTGCGTTTATCAGCGTTTTTGAGCCATAGGCTTTTACGGGAGTATAGTTTTGCTAAAAAAAAGCTAAAAAACGGTACAGCTAAAAAACACCAAAAAAACGCTGAAAAACACTACTACAGAAATGCTGAAAAACTCACTCTACAGCTACAGCTTTCTACAGCTAACGTTACTGGCTTTATTATAACGTCCAGTGTGCATGAGGCCCAAAAGTTACTGAAAGGTCTATTTTAAATCACCAAAGTACTAATCCTAGATGCATGGAAGGACCAGACGAAGAGAGACACAAGAAGTTGCCGGGCCCTTTAAAAAATGATTTGAGCTTCAAAAAACATTAGGCGTCATTCGCTTGCATAACAATAACTAAAGTCATACCCCATGAGTAAGCTTAATGCTTAAGTCCCAGATCATCATCTTTGCTGAAGAGTGCTGCAGCACTTATCGACAAAAAAATATTGCTACTTAATTTAAGCAGTCATGATGCATGGTGACAAAACTTACAACAGAAAGCTCAATATATATCTGAATCAACTATCTGAATAAAATGTGAGGTTGGATAAATGGCTTGAGTTCATCTAGAGTTTATATGCAGAATTATTTGCTTTTGAGGGCACATGTAGGAGCTAACACAATTGTATTGACATGATTGAAGTATAGTCCATAACACACAGCATTCATAGGGTTTCATAACCTTAATAGACTTATAAGCTTTAGTTTTATCCCCTCAGGCCTGCTTACATATTGCAAATGGTTTCAAACACTTAATTATGACTCAGTCAAGTAGACACAGCAAGACGCTTAAGATGGGGATAAGTTAATATTGTAGTGGCACCCTCCCACTCCTAAGATGAAAATATATTTCTGCTAAGTTGTATCTGATATCTTAAGCTGGGCAACTATTGAGTATATTGTATGTCTTACCATTCATATCTGATCAAATCTCAAATCAGATAATACTTTACATTTTGCTAATGTTTTCATTGAATGTAGAAGACACAATGGATTTTTTCCTTAATATATACCTTTCACATAATACTGGGGCCACTAGTGTTGCCATCCTCCTAAAAATATCAGCCTGGCTATGCCTGGCTTCAATAATTCCAAGTCACATACCCAGCACAAGCATTTAGCAAATGAAATTCAGAATTCCTGATTCCTATACTTGTTCCCGATTAATGACTTGCAAAATATTGCAACCAAAGCATCAGCAAAGCCTCCAGGAAATTAGCATTCTCAGAGGGAGATGGTGACAATGAGAGAAATTTAGTTCATGATGAAATGTTTTCCCATTTAGAGCAACACTGTGCAAAAAGTTGTTCTATTAACATTTTCATTAACATTAACCCAGTGGGATGGACAAAAAAAACTGATGAGCTTGCAAGGAGCTTGATGTACTAACTATATGATGTTAGTACAGCAATTTCCCTGCTGGGCTATTGTGTTCTAACAGGGGGAATGCCCCCCCCCCGGACGCCAGAACACTTCGGACAGATGACAATCGACAGCGCCTTAGCCCCTTTTAGGGCTGAATTTGAGGGTTCACGATAACAATAATACAAAGGGGTTGATTTTCCAAAGGCAAACAGGCTGACCACTTTGCAAGGAAATTCTCCCCATAACTTAGTGAATGTGGTTAAAATTCCTTTTGCAAAGAATACCCAATCACGTGCAAGAAAAATTAAAAGCAGTATTTTTACTTGCACATGATTGGATGATAGAAGTCGGTAGTGCTTCACTTCATTCACCATGCAAAATTCATTTGCACAGTGCAAATTCCCTTACAAAGTGAACAGCCTATTTGCCATCAGTAAATCAACCACAAAAATGCTGTGCTTTAGCGCAAACACGTTTCCCATAGGGATTAATAGAGCTGTAAAAGTGAAGTGACCCTGCCCCAAACCAAAGAGTTTTATTTAACTAGGTGTCTTTTTGGCTTGGTTCAGCCACTACCAGGCTAACAGTACCAAGCATCTTCTTACCTAATTCCATGTTAAAGTGATTGTAAAGGTTGTTTTTTTTTTTTTTTTTAAATAACAAACACGTCATACTTACCTGCGTCCCCGGTCCTCCTTTTCTGGGGTCCCCCGGCAGTGCTCCTGGCTCCTCCTCTTCATTGAGTGCCCCCATAGAAAGACACATTCCATGGGGGCACTCGTGCTGGCGCGCTCCCGAGTCCTGTTGCTGCTTCCATTGACACAGACAGCAGGGCTCGGCCCAGCCCCCAACTCCCGTGTCACTAAATTTGATTGACAGCAGCGGGAGCCAATGGCTCCTGCTGCTATCAATCTATCCAATGAGGACCCCAGACTGCGGCTGGAGTTGCTGGGCTCGTTCTTGTCGCTAGAACGATCGGGTTCAGGTAAGGAAAAGGGGGGCCCCCGGGGGGCAGCTGCAGCACAGAAGGTTTTTCACCTTAATGTATGGAATGCATAAAGGTGAAAAACCTTGAGACTTTCCAACTCCTTTAAATTTTCACTTTTAATTTATTTTTATTTTAGAGTATACCTTTAACTGTATGTGGTGTTTTCTACTACAAAGAATTCCATCCTACATTTTTTCACTAGCGAGCAAAGTAAACATAACTGCAAAATATAACTAGTGATGCATACAGTATTTAGAAACAAAACTCTGTGCATATTTTATAGCTTGACAACTAGAGGGCTGCAGTTCCCATTGAATGTCAATGCTGCACTTATTGTCAAAGCAGTTTTTTCTTTATAGCTGCACTACATAATGTGATATGGTTTGTTCTGAAAACAGAATGTGATTTTTAAATAAATGTTTTGTAAAACAGTAATAGATCCACCTTAGATGCCTTTTCTTCTTTCCGTAGCCTTCTATATCCCCTTATACGATGTTGATTTTTATTATTCTGGCATAAACATGAGATTCCAAAGGGAATTTCACAGATTAACACAACCATTCCCAATAGCTTACGTGGAACTATTTTAGGCTGGTAGTCTAGGGTAACTGATGCAGGTCATTGTGATTATTTTCTTTCCTATGGCCAAAGCTTTTTTGGATTTACTTCTCCTATGAATCAGCTAAAGCCCACTGTCGGCTAAAAACGGGTCACAGAAGTGCAGAATGAACTGCACCAAAAAAGCTTTGGCCATCTTTCTCCTTTAATTTACACCTGAACAGAACAATTTTCAGGCATTTTTATTAGAGCATTTTTGAACATTTTTTGCATATATTTAGGAACAATTTGCAAGTGTTTTACTTGTGTATTCTAGTTTCAGGATGTAGCACCCTGATGTTTAGGCAGAGTTGCTATTATATATTTATTTGCCAATGGATAGTTGCCTTGGCCAGTTGTTAGGAGGTCAATTGATTTCGCCCTAATTCTGGAATTGCTGCACTTCTTTCTTCTGTTGCTAGATGGCTGGGTATCTGGTGACATTAGATAAGACAAGGGCATTGCAAGGACAGATTAGGAATAAATGGGGTGTCTAAGCCAATGGGCAGGGATTTTCTTGGGTCCCTTGGCCTGCTGGGAGAGCCTATTTATTTGAGTGGAGTCAGGTGATCGGGGTTCTATGCCACCTGGACAGCTGTCTGGGTAGACGTGTGTCATTTTGCCCCAGGCTGCTAGCCAGAAACCCAAGGCCTATCCCGGGGGCATCTGGCTGCTAGGCTGTCTGAGGGCCTATCCAGAAGCAAGAAAGCAGCATAGGCTTGGGACTGCAGGCTTGTAGTCCAACCAGAAGTAACGGTTACGCTGACCGGGGAACCAGTCATGGTCGGAGGTAGCAGGAAAGCTGTTGCCACTAAGGGACCATCAACCTTGCTACCAGAGACCATTGTGAGTAAGCTGAGGCCAGTACCAGAGCAGACTTCTCGCCAGCCGGGGATGGTGAAGAAGTGGAAAAACCTCAGCAAGTGCCAAGTCAGGGACCCAGTGGGACAGCAGAGGTGACGCTTGTGGAGTGCCAAGCCAGGGACCTAACGTGTCTGCAGGAGTGAAGCTTGAAGAGTGTCTGTGGGTGCCAAGCTAGGGACCCAGCAGGGAAGCGGGGGCGAGGCTTGAAGAAGATACTGTGGTATAGTGTACAGTAAAAGAGCTCAGGGGATCCAGTGGCTAGTGGATCTGAAGTCTAGTGAGAGAGACTGGGAGCTCGTTGAGTGAAGACCCACAGTGAGTGAGTGAGTGAGTGTGGGGTAAAGAGAACTGTTCATGTTGCAGATAGTTGAATACCTTTACCGTTAGTAACAGCTACAAGATTGTTGCCATAGGAGACAGCGGTCCTACCTACACAGAAGTGGTGTCCAGCTAGAGGCCTTCACGTGTATGGCTGTCTACCTATAGAAGTCTCAGAGTCTGCTAATTATCTTTGCATCTACCTAAGGGTGTCCTGGCCCTAACCCTCTCTCCCACAGTTCTGTTTAAAAGACAATACATTTCTTTGCATTCAAAAAGTGTCTGGCGCCCACCTGTTCATCTTGCATTACACCCACCATGCCTGGTAACCCACCTTACACTCAATGATGTCAGCTCTCCCTAAATCTGGAGGTAACTATTAGGCCAAAAGAGGCCTGGGACTTTGCTACAAGGAGTTTTTGTTTTATCCAATGGAAGGCATTAGAGGGAAGAGAACACTTCTTACATAAGAACTCAAAAAATGCCTGAAATAAGCCAGAGAAAAAAACACTCAAAAGTGCTTGATTTATGCATTTACGGGCTTCCTATTGAACTTTATGGGCCCAAAATGCCCAAATCTGCCTCAATAGTAGCTTTTAGAGCATTGAGCATTGAACTACAGGTATCAAAAAAGTGAAGAGACCGCCATCGTCACCCACAACACACTGCCTCTTACCCATAGATAGATGTTAACAAGCATGGATATAAATCACTGACAGCTCCTCAGCAGCACGGGGATGACTCTGTATCTTTTTCACAGTCTCAATACCCAGTTAAGAGAAAGAAAAGACTCCTCATAGTGCAGACATCCAAATGTTAGTTTATTGAAAAAAGCTTAAAAGTTTTGCACTCACATTTCAGCAGATTAATATAGGCATTGTAGGAAATGTCCAGCGTTTCCAACCCACAAAATGGCTGCCACATGCTTGGGACGCATGCACCTGACCTGCATGCTTTGGCCAATCACAGCGCAATCTGCTGTGAGAGCCATGATTGGCCAAAGGCAGGGTGCCTTTGGCCAATCATGGCTCAGGGGGCTAAGTCCATGCCCCACACTATATGAGGCTGCTTACACGGCGGCTGTATGTAGTGTGATACGTGGAGGAGACTGAGAGAACTTGAGCTAGATTAGGTAGGTTAGTTAGTGGCGTGCAGGCAGTTTAGTATATACTGTATATATATATATATATATATATATACAGTGTAGATTATATTGCAGGCACTATATATATATATATATATATATATATATATATATATATATATATATATATTGTGTAGTGTATGTATATATATATATATATATATATATATATATAGTCAGTGTGCAGTATATAAGTGCAGGCAGTGTACAGTATATAATATAGTGCAGGCGGTGTACAGTATATAATACACTTCAGGCTGTGTACATTATATAATACAGTGCAGTTGGTGTACAGTATATAATACAGTGCAGGCGATGTACAGTATCTAATACAGTGCAGGCGGTGTACATAGTACAGGCGGTCCCCGGGTTGCAAACAAGATTGGGACTGTAGGTTTGTTATTAAGTTGAATCTGTTTGTAATTTGGACCAGGTACATTTTTTAAGTCTAGTTCCAGCCAAAAAAACTATTTTTTGGATTGCATATGGAAGGGTTAACACCCCTGTAACGTTTGTCTTGCTATCTGTGTCCCTGTTCAGAACATTTCATCTCACTTTCTGTCCCAATGACAATTGGATTTTTAAAATTTTAGGTTGTTGTGGAAACAAAGATTGGTGATAAAGCATCAGTGGAGACACCTTTTTCCCATGATGACTCTTATAGGAGTGAATTTCCTCTCACTTCCTGTTGTCTGCCTCCATTTGTAAATAGGAGTTGTTTGTAAGTCGGATGTTTTTTAACTAGGGGACCGCCTGTATATAATACAGTCTGTATAGTATATAATACACTTCAGGCAGTGTACAGTATCTAATACAGTGCAGGCAGTGTACAGTATCTAATACAGTGCAGGCAGTGTACACAATAGATAATACAGTGTGTACAGTATATAATACACTTCAGGTGGTGTACAGTATATATTGCAGTGCAGTCGGTGTACAGTATCTAATACAGTGCAGGCAGTGTACAATATATAATACAGTGCAGTCGGTGTACAGTATCTCATACAAAGCAGGCGGTGTACAGTATCTAATACAGTGCAGGCGGTGTACACAGTATAAAATACAGTGTGTACAGTATATAATACACTTCAGGCGGTGTACAGTATATAATACAGTGCAGTCAGTGTACAGTATCTAATACAGTGCAGGGGATGTACAGTGTATAATACAGTGCATGCAGTGCGGTGTGAAAAAAAAATCCCTATCATGTCCGGAAGGCCACCAAGGAGAGGCAGACGCTCACAGGCCACTAAAAGAGGGCAAGCAGCCTCTGTGTCTGCAGTGAAAAGTGGTGGTCGCGGACATGGTGCATCCACAGCAGGTGGGGCACACTTGTCCAGAAAAGTTGGTGGAGTGGATAACTAAGCCGTCCTGATCCTCCTAATCCTCTGTCACCCAGGCTCATACTACTTTGCGTTCCAACAAGGCTGCCAAAGCGGTCTATTCCACCGGCTCATTGTCCACAGTTACTCCTTCCGTAGCCCCACCATCATGCACGGAGGAGTCACCAGAATTATTCGACCATAGTGTCAGTTACATCCTTCTGGAGGATGTGCAGAAATTTGAAGGCTCTGATGTTGGTTCCTGGGTTGAGGAAGGGAGTAACGTGAGCCTAGAGAGGGGGTACCACAAAAGGACAAGAAACTAGCAGTCATCTTCCCCCAGCTGCAGCATACTGCCAAATTTGCTCCAGTGATGAGGAGAGAGGGGATGATAAGGTCACTGACTGTACTTGGGTGCCTGAGAGAAGAGAGGAGGAAAGTGAGGAGGAGGCACAACTCCAAAGAGGCAGGATGTCCTCCAGGGGCATTTGCAGTAGACACATGTGCAGTAGATCGCCCCATTGCTACTTGCAATCCATGTCAGAAGCGGATCAAGTGTGGCCAGAACAGCAGCTGCTTGGGCAACACATGCTTGACAAGACATTTGACGACCTGCCATGCAATCCATCAGCAACAGCACCTGAAAGACCCACATCATAAAAAAAGGCGGATTTCTCCTTGCTCCTCATCTGAACCGCAAAAAAAAAAATACTGTACCAGCCATCCACATGCTCAGCGTCTAAATGCTAGCTTGGCCAAATTGCTAGCACTACAACTACTGCCTTTTCAGCTGGTAGACTCTGCCCCCTTTCATAAATTTGTGGAATGTGCTGTACCACAGTAGCAGATTTCAAAAAGACATTTCTTTTCATGCAAGGCCATTCCAGCTCTCTACCATCATGTGGAAGGCAATGTTTTGGCCTCTTTGGACAGGGCGGCCAGCAGCAAGGTTCATATTACCACTGACGCATGGTCCAGCAGGCATAGTCAGGGACGTTACCTTTCCTTCACGGTGCACTGGGTAACTCTGCTGACAGCTGGGAAGGATGCAGGACAGGGCTCAGTGTTGGAGCTTGTTCCGCCACTACGCCTCCAAAAAGCCAGTGGTGATTTTGCTGCCACATCTGTCTGCTCCACCCCTTCCTCTTCTTCTTACTCTATGGCCTCTTCTGCAGAATTGTCCTCTGAACCAATAGTGCTCCGTAAGCGTTCAAGGGGCTACGCAAGCATTCAGGCTAAAAGGTGCCATGCAGTGCTTCAGTTGGTCTGTCTAGGGGACAGTAGCCCCACTGGGCAGAGATTCTGTGAGGTCTGCAGGGGCAGGCTCAGAGGTGGTTGATGCCACGGCAGCTTGAGCCAGGAATGGTTGTATGCGACGATGGCACCAACCTTCTCTCTGCCCTCCGACAGGGACACTTGACACATGTTCCATGCGTGGCACACGTCCTGAATTTGGTGGTGCAGCGTTTCTTGACCAGGTACCCAGGCTTACAAGATCTGCTGAGGCAGGCTAGAAAAGTCTGTGGTCATTTCTGGCAGGCATACAATGCCAGTGCTCGGCTGGCTGACTTTCAACAGGAATTCAACCTGCCCACCAACTGCCTCATTTGTTACATGCCCACCAGGTGGAACTCAACATTGGCAATGCTGCAGCGGCTGCACACACAGCAGAGGGCCATCAATGGGTACCTGTGTGAGTATGGCACCAGGATAGGCTCAGGGGAGCTTGGCTTCTTTTCGCCACGTCATTGGCTACTGATTAAGGATGCATGCACTGTCCTGTCACCATTTGAGGAGGCCACAAGGATGGTGAGCAGCGACAATTCATGCAACAGTGACACTGTCCCTCTAGTCTTCCTGCTGGAGCGCACGCTTCATGGAATCATGGACAGAGCACTTGAGGCAGAACAGCATAAGGAAGAGGAGGACTTCCTTTCCTCTCAAGGCCCCCTTTATGCAGATAGCATTCCTGCGGGGCCACCAAACACACATGAAGCAGAGCAGTAGAATTGTGTCAGCATGGATGTAGAGGATAACAAGCAGCAGTCTTCAAGGGATGGTTTTCAGACCCCAGAAACCCAAGGAGTTGTACGTGACTGGGAGGTGGTAGTCCCTGACAACGCCATCCTTAGTGACCCAGATAACTCAGAATCTCGTTCCTCTGCGAACTTAAGCTGCATGGGCTCCCTGATTCTGCAAAGCCTACGAAAGGACCCTAAGATTCATGGTATCAAGGAGAGGGATCATTAATGGTTGGCAACCCTTCTTGATCCACGTTACAAGGGTATAGTTGCAGAGCTCATTCTGCCTTCGCAGAGGGAGCAGAGGATGAAGCATCTTCAGGACACCTTGAAGAAAAGTTTGTGTAACGCCTTTCCAGACCCTGGTTGGTTACCATTTCCTGGTGCTGGACAACGTGTTTCTGAGGCTTTGTTTGGTCAGAGGAAGAGCGGTGGAGAAGGTGATCGGCTGACCGATGTCTTTAACCACTTCAGCCCCAGAAGAATTGGCTGCTCAATTGCATCACAGCGCTACTCACAAGATTCAGGGTTGCAACCAGGCATTTCTGCGGCGATTGCGGACGTTTTTCTGAAATGCCTGGTTGCAACCCTGAATCTTGTGAGTAGCGCTGTGATGCTCAAGTGATATCTTTCTCCACAGTACTTCACCATATTATTTCTCCTTGTCTTTTGGGTTGGAATTGATGGTCAACACCTCCAAGCTTTTATCCCACCTACCACGATTTAGAGCCATCCTTTCTGCCTTCTGAACTACAGCATATCAGAGCCATCTAACCGCAGTACTTCAGGTGACTGATTGTCAGCATAGGCTGAAGAGATGCTATTATCCAGTGGTATTGCTACCAAGAATTTTGCACAGTAGTTCAGCTTATGGCACTTATCTGTGATCAATCACTGTCACTTTATTAGCAATAACATATATCCTTTGTCAGCATATTTTTATATATCAATTTTATATGTTTAGCACGTATTTTATAAGCGTTATGTATCTATGATCACAGGATCACCGCACAGTTCACTTTTCACTCAGTATTACAATCACGGCTGTAGTACTTGCTCTATTGCCAGCGCTGTATGTATTTGTTTTTCATTATTTAAGTACTAGTACTTTCTTTATAGCAGCGGCAACACATTTCGTTTTTTTGGTTAATCACTAGTGCTGCATTTATTTTTTCTTTACATACCAGGCCACTTGCCCTCTTCTCGACAACCCTGACCATTGGTTGTTGGGGTCTGCGAGTGGGGGGCTTATTGGAATCTGGAAGCCCCCTTTAATCTGGAAGCCCCCAGATCCTGGACCCCCCATGTGATTGTACCCCTACCCATTCACTAAAAAAAGTGTCAAAAAGAAAAGAAACCACAATAGACAGTTTTTGATAATTCCTTTATTAACCACTTCAGCCCCAGAAGATTTTAACCGAAAGAAAAAGAGAACAAGGGCGCACCAGCCTTGTGCTTTAAATTAAAACATTTATTATATAAAAATAGTAAAAAGAAACAACTCACAAGCAATAGATGACAGAAGCACAACATAAAAGTGCACCGACAAACAGCATGCGACTTGGGATGAGCGAAAACCTTCCAAGGGTCATGGAGGAATGCACAGACATCACAATCAGCTAACGCGCTTCGAGGGGAACGTCCCTTCTTCGTCAGAGCAAGACGTACGCTCCAAGTCACTCCATGCTGCCAGAAGATTTTAACCCCTTCCTGACCAGAGCACTTTTTACAATTTGGCATCTCTTTAACTAACAATTACGCAGTCATGCAATGCTGTACCCAAACTAAATTTGAGTCCTTTTTTCCCACTAATAGAGCTTTCTTTTGGTGGCATTTGATCACCTCTATTATTATTTTTTTAAACAAAAAAAGAGCGACAATTTAGAAAAAAAAACAATATTTTTTATATTTTGCTAGATTATATAATAACTCCAAAAATATTTTTCTCAGTTTAGGCCAATATATATTCTACACATATTTTTGGTAAAAATAATATATATTTTTGCTAAAAAAAATCGCAAAAAGCGTATATTGATTGGTTTGCGCAAAAGTTATAGCATCTAGAAACTATGGGAAAGATTTATGACATTTTTATTTTATCTTAATTTTTAATTTTTTTTACTAGTATCGGTGATTTTTAGCGGTACTGCGACATTGCCACGGACAGATCGGACACTTTTGACAAATTTTTTGGACCATTGACATTTATACAGCGATCAGTGCTATAAAAATGCATTGATTACTGTGTAAATGTCACTGGTAGGGAAGGGGTTAACACTAGGGGGCGATCAAGGGGTTAAGTGTGTTCCCTAGTTAGTGTTTCTAACTGTATGGGGATGTGACTGACTGCTGTTTCTACCTACTAGGAACAAACGATCTGTTTTCTCACCTGACAGAACAGGGATTTGTGTGTTTACCCGTTCTGGCTCTCGTGCCCATAATCGTGGGTGACGGGCGGTGATCGCGCCACTGGCCACACACATCGGGTCCACCACCGTGCAGCGAGCACGCGCCTCCAGTGGCTCTTAAAGGGAATAACGTACCCATACGTTGTTTTGCCCACCCGTGCCATTCTGCCAATGCATATCGGCGTGAAACGGTCGGCAAGTGGTTAAAAAAGAAAAAAAAAGTGTCCTGTGATGGCCATCCATCTTCAATCACGCCACCCGACCCAAAAAATAGAAATATAAAAAAAAGCTCCACCTTGATGGGAGGCCTCCCGGCAATTGCTGTCTTTTGGCTGTGACAGCTGTTATATAGGCGGGTGATGTGACCCCACCTTCTTCTGACGTCACGATCACGGGAAACTTTTTTTTTAAATAAAGGAATTGTCAAAAACTGTCTATTGTGGTTTTGACTTTTTTAAACTTTTTTTGGTGAATGGGTAGGGCCCCCGCCCACAAACCCTGACAACCAATGGCCAAGGTTGTCAGGAAGGAGCCCTTGTCCACATCAACAAAAAGCGCCCCTGCCCACTAAAAATCGCTTTGCGGGCGGTTTTAACTCTTTTTTGACCGCTAGCGGGGATTAAATGCGTCCCACTAGCGGCCGAAAAGCGCTGCAAAATCCACGGTAAAGCATCACTAAAAATGGTGGGGCTTTACCGCTGATGCCCCGGCGCTGGCAGTGTGAAAGTGCCATTAGGCAAATAGCTTCTGAACCATTCAAATGAACATGCTTTTTTCAGATATAAGACCAGGCCTTTTCTGTCACTTTTTTTTACAAGTAATCAGTATTTTGCTAGAAAATTTGTTAGAACCCCCAACCATTATACAGGTGTATATATATATATCTATATCTACATATCTATATATATATATATATATCTATATATATAGATAGATAGATAGATAGATAGATAGATAGATAGATAGATAGATAGATAGATAGATAGATAGATAAAATCTTTTAAGTTCATTTTTTTTCCTCATTAATGTACACACAGTACCCCATATTGACAGAAAAACACAGAATTGTTGAAATTTTTGCAGATTTATTAAAAAAGAAAAACTGAAATATCACATGGTCCTAAGTATTCAGACCCTTTGCTGTGACACTCTTATATTTAACTCAGGTGCTGTCCATTTCTTCTGATCATCCTTGGTTCTACACCTTCATTTGAGTCCAGCTGTGTTTGATTATACTGATTGGACTTGATTAGAAAAGCCACACACCTGTCTATATAAGACCTTACAGCTCACAATGCATGTCAGAGCAAATGAGAATCTTGAGGTCAAAGGAACTACCTGAAGAGCTCAGAGACAGAATTGTGGCAAGGCACAGATCTGGCCAAGGTTACAAAAAAATTTCTGCTGCACTTAAGGTTCCTAAGAGCACAGTGGCCTCCATAATCCTTAAATGGAAGACGTTTGGGACGACCAGAACCCTTCCTAAAGCTGGCCATCCGGCCAAACTGAGCTATCGGGCGAGAAGAGCCATGGTGAGAGTGGTAAAGAAGAACCCAAAGATCACTGTGGCTGAGCTCCAGAGATGCAGTCGGGAGATGGGAGAAAGTTGTAGAAAGTCAAACCACTGCAGCCCTCCACCAGTCGGGGCTTTATGGCAGAGTGGCCCGACAGAAGTCTCTCCTCAGTGCAAGACACATGAAAGCCCGCATGGAGTTTGCTAAAAAACACCTGAAGGACTCCAAGATGGTGAGAAATAAGATTCTTTGGTCTGATGAGACCAAGACAGAACTTTTTGGCGTTAATTCTAAGCGGTATGTGTGGAGAAAACCAGGCACTGCTCATCACCTGTCCAATACAGTCCCAACAGTGAAGCATGGTGGTGGCAGCATCATGCTGTGGGGCATAGGTGTGCACCTCAAAGCTCAAACATATATGCATGTGTGTGCATGTGTATATATACGGAAGGTGTCAGTAGAGCAGTGAATGGTGTCATAAGGGCAGATATTGGTGGTGTCAGTAGGGCAGTTACAATCTTAATAGTTTTTTTACAATTTTTTAAGAGAGAAAAAGATTTTTTATTTTATTTGGTGAAATATCAGGGGCCTAAACATTGGAAATATGCACCACACGGGGTGATTAGGGTGTGCCCAGGCACACCTGGCACACCCTGTGCGCACGCCTATGCTGTGGGGGTGTTTTTCAGCTGCAGGGACAGGATGACTGGTTGCAATCGAGGGAAAGATGAATGCGGCCAAGTACAGGGATATCCTGGACGAAAACCTTCTCCAGAGTGCTCAGGACCTCAGACTGGGCCAAAAGTTTACCTTCCAACAAGACAATGACCCTAAGCACACAGCTAAAATAATGAAGGAGTGGCTTCACAACAACTCCGTGACTGTTCTTGAATGGCCCAGCCAGAGCCCTGACCTAAATCCAATTGAGCATCTCTGGAGAGACCTAAAAATGGCTGTCCACCAGTGTTTACCATCCAACCTGACAGGAGTGGAGAGGATCTGCAAGGAGGAATGGCAGAGGATCTCCAAATCCAGGTGTGAAAAACTTGTTGCATCTTTCCCAAAAAGACTCATGACTGTATTAGATCAAAAGGGTGCTTCTTCTAAATACTGAGCAAAGGGTCTGAATACTTAGGACCATGTGATATTTCAGTTTTTCTTTATAACTGCTTGCCGCCCGCCAGCTGCCATATGATGGCCAGGCGGCGCGGCTCTCATTCTGGGAGGGCGTCATATGACACCCAAGCCTTCCCTACCCATCAGGGGGCTCGCGCGCCCGCCGTGTCACTGGGCACCTGATGCGTGTGCCCGGCGGCCATGATGTCTGCCGGGCACACGCGATTGCCCGGTAACACGGCAGGACGTGGATCTGTGTGTGCAAACACACAGATCCACGTCCTGTCAGAGAGGAGAGGAGACCGATGTGTGTTCTCAGTATACAGCAACACCGATCGGTCTCCCCCCTTGTGAGTCCCCTCCCCCTTCAGTTAGAAACATTCCCTAGGAACACAGTTAACCCCTCGATCACCCCCTAGTGTTAACCCCTTCCCTGCCAGTCACATTTATACAGTAATCAGTGCATTTTTATAGCACGGATCGCTGTATAAATGTGAATGGTTCCAAAAATGTGTCAAAAGTGTCCGATGTGTCCACCACAATATCGTAGTCACAATAAAAATTGCAGATCACCGCCATTACTAGTAAAAAAAAAATAATAAAAATGCTATAAATCTATCCCCTATTTTGTAGACGCTATAACTTTTGCGCAAACCAATCAATATACGCTTATTGCTTATAACTTGTCCCTCTTCTTTTGTTTATAGCGCAAAAAATAAAAACCGCAGAGGTGATCAAATACCACCAAAAGAAAGCTCTATTTGTGGGGAAAAAATAATAAAAATGTCATTTGGGTACAGTGTTGTATGACCGCGCAATTGTCATTCAAAGTGAGACAGCGCTACAAACTGATAAATGACTTGGGCAGGAAGGGGGTGAAAATGCACTGTATTGAGATGGTTAAATAAATCTGCAAAAATGTCAACAATTCTGTGTTTTTCTGTCAATATGGGGTGCTGTGTGTACAGTAATGAGGAAAAAAATTAACTTAAATGATTTTAGCCAATGGCTCCAATATAACAAAAAGTGAAAAATTTAAGGGGGTCTGAATACTTTCCGTCCCCATTGTGTATATATATATATATATATACTCATTACTTCCGGGTATCGCGGCTCCAGCGCTGTGATTGGCCGGAGCCGCAATGAAGTCACGGTAACAGCACACTCACTGAAGCAATGGCACATACATGCCATTGCTTCAGTTTGTTTCAGTGCACATGTGCTGATGACGTCGGTGCATGCAAATACAGGGGATGTCTCCTAAACCGTGCAGGTTTAGGAGATATCCTGGGTAGCTACAGGTGAGCCTTATTATATCACAAAGTGGTCTGTAAGGGTTTACAACCACTTTAAAATGGTTGTAGTAAACAAAAAACAAAAAATGTTTTCTTCCTTCAGCAAGGTAATGTTATAATGTGCTAGTATGCATTGCATACTAGCACGTTATGAAAGACTTACCTTGAAACAAAGCCTTCCAGAGGTCTGCTCTCACAGCTGACAGTGCTCCCATCTTCACCTGGTCTTCCTTCCGGGTTCATGGGCTCCGGCCTCTTGTGCATGGGAGTGATGGCCATGGTGTAGGATTCTGAAGGAACAGCATGAGTATGCCATTACTTCAAAGCGCAGGCACCGGTGACATCACCAGCTGCTAAACAAGCCAATATCTCCTAAATGGTGCATGTTTACAGATATTCAATTTACCTACAGGTAAGCTTTATATGCATACCTGTAATTAAAAACTCCACAGCGGAGTTTACTACTGCTTTAACACAAAAAACAGCATTATATATATATATATATATATATATATATATATATATATATATATATATATATATATATATATATATATGTATGTATGCATTTCATATTGTTTTTGTTGTTTTCCTAGAGTTTAGCTTTAAGATGGTAAGTATTATTGCTTTAATAAAAATTCATGCTTTGGCTTTAGTGGCTCCCCTAACCCATTTGTTTTTCCAATTCATTCTTGCATAACTAACTATAATATGCCATAAACTGATATTTGCAATGATTAAAAATGAACTTCTAAAATTTACTGGCACAAGAGCAGAAATTCACAGTAGAATGTTTGACATTTATTGTCTTACAACATGGTCTTTTAAGTCTGTCAAGTGTGGTTTTGACACTCCGCCGCAGTCATACAGATTGAAATATGTCTGTGTTTACTATTAAATGTGGTGTTACAGCATATATAACGTGAGCCATAATCTTTATAAAACAGTTTATATTTTTTCTTTCCATCTGCAAAACTAAACACATTCTTAGTTAAACAAGCATCTGGCACACAACATTGTCGCCATCTTCAAAATGATCTAACAATTCTCTTGACTTCAAAATCAGGCGTGAAATATCATTAACCTAGTCTCATTATCTTTGCACAAATTGCAGTTAAGATCAACATCAATGCGTTTTTTTTCTTTTCTCACCTTCGTCTTTTCCTCCAGCTATGTTAGCTAATCTCCTCCGTAAACCAGGTGTAAGCCCAATAGTAAGAAACAGGAAGTCTGGTAGCAGTTTGTGACCTGATTGCTGAGCTAACTAAACTAATTAATCATGGTAGACTAATCACAATGACAAGGTTGGGAAGGTGACATTCTCCAAAATCTCTGATTTGTCTTTTTTTTTTTTTTAAATCCCCATAGCAATGTATTTGCTAAATGTAGGCTATAGAATTCAACGTAATGTAGTCAAGGTTAACAGTGTTGTGTTTTACTTATTCAATATTTATGATTTTTTTATGTTTGCATTACTCATTTTTCCCATTGAAGTCCAAATGGCCTATTAATCAAACAAGTGACATTAGGAGCCAAGTGACAATCGTCTCTTACAAGCAAATGTTTTCCTGTTACAAAATGAAGATTAGTCCATCAATAGTTCCCTCTTAATTGTTGCCAAGTGACACCAATATGTTTTATTTGAAACTAATAATCCTTTTGGAGCTTATTATAACAATATGCTCAGTGATTTGGGGTTTTAGCAAGGGTTGAGTTCCATAGGAAGCAGTGACACAAATAGCTCAAGTGAGCCGAGGCACCTTTGTGGACAGTCTTCATGGAACTGACAGTTCTGAAATACAATTATCAGTGTGATCTGCTTAAGAATTCATCATCAGCTCCCGCTTCTGAGGACTTAAAAAATACAGACTTACAAAAGAAAGAGGTGATAAGAAGGTATCATTTCCCCCAGCCTCATAACTGTAAATTGAAGGAAATTATTTTCTTTGCCTGCAGCTCATTGGCATCTAGGCAATGGTATATTATAATTTCATAAGCATAAATCCTTTGAATACATTTCAAGAAGAATAAGTGGATTAGAAATGCAAGAAAAAAATACCTAAAATGCTACCAGGTATATTACGGATGATAAGCTAGTTAAGGAATGAATTTATCAAAAAAAATGAATTTGTTTAATCACCTATCTGTTTCCTAACTGGTAACCAGGGGCCAAGGGTCTGCTGGGAAGTAGCCTGGTAACCAAGTTCAAGGGAACATTTTACAGGGTAATTATGCAACTTCTCAGCAATGAGCAGATTTATCGGTGGAGTTTTTGGTACTGTTGACATGATCCATAACTAGCACTATCTACTGTAGTGTACCTTGTAAAACTGACACACTAACAGAAAAAAAAGAATGCACCATAAAGATAGCTGTAATGAATACTGAAAAGTAATAGTTATTTTAAAATAAAAAACATACTTTTTAACTGTTTCAATGAACAAAAGCTTTACAAGCCAACCTCGTTTTTACCCCCCCCCTATTTTTTTTCTCCCCGTTCTAATCCTGCTGCTCAACCTGCATCTTAAAATTCTGTTTTTTTGTCTGTTTTCACTGGCTGATTCTCTGGCTTCAATCATTTCTTAGGCCGGCCATACACAGTTCGAATCTCAGATGCTGCAGCTGGCTGAAATGGGCAAGCTGAATGTACCTAGCTGATCGATCAATCAACTTGGATACAAACAGCCTGCCGGCTTCACTTTTGATTATTGCAAGCGGCTACTATAGCTGCGATAATCATTGTCTTCTACCGCTCCCCGCCCCCCCCCTGCCGGGAGGAGACAACTGCTCGGATGGAGGGATTCCTTTGTCAACACTGTCTGTGTTGATGGGGGAATCATGCAAATTTATTTCCTGCAACCCATGTTTGCAGGAAAGAAAGTTGTACCGTCTATAGCCGGCCTTAGTCGATGATCCAAAACAAGTATCCTTGACAGTTTGGCACCTTCCATTACATAATGGTATGTTAGCAATGGCAGCCTCCATGTTTCAGGAACACGTTAATTAAAGTGTAACTCCACTTTTGTGGGGAAAATAAATTATCAAAAAAAAAAAATAGCATATACAATTGCAACAAGTCATATTGTAATTGAACTTTAATAAAAATTACATTTCCTTTTCAATCTGCAGCCACTGTAATTTTCTGTAAGAAGCTTTGAAATATGACTACATTTCTGGGGGCGTTCCATACACCATCTGTGTACAGAACGCCTGCAGGTAATTTCCTGCTTGTGTGATTGGTTCACTGATTTTCCCAGAAGTCTGTACTAAGATACAAACTAGATTTCAGGCATCCCCGCAACGAAAATGTCATTTTTGTTGAGATACTCTCAAAGGGAAATCACGTCTCTGGCTCCGTTCACATATATGTGAATCAGATAAAAAAAGAAAGAAAGGTCTGGTGTCACCAGTGACACACCTCCATCCCTAATAGTGTAATAAAGACATAGGTATCGCCCTTTGAGACTTTATATGAGGTGTGCACAATTGGCCGATTAAATTGACAAATATAAAAAACAATAAAATATTTATTGCAGAACTGATCACACATGAAAGAGTAGCATAAACAAAATCAAAGCCAATACAATTTTACAATTTTGCACATGGTTAAAGATTACATTGCATTTGAAATAAATGAGTATACTCTTTACCACCCGACGCGTTTCCAGAGATGTGACCCGCTCTTCAGGGGTGGGTGCACATAGGATATAAATGGAAATGAATGACCAAAAAGGTAATGTAACACATGAATAAATAATGGACAAATGGTAAGAGGGGCCTTGCATAGAAAGAAAAGACCCCATACTCACCAATCAGCAAGGCCTAGGTGCCATGTTCACTGAGGATGGCAGCAATATATGCTTGGGAAGGGAGCTGAGGGAGCGAGCCAACCAAAAAAACCCTGACCAAGGAACAATGTGCAGGCGGACATGGCATGGGTAGAAATGAGTAACTTCGGAGGTCTTAGATAATCTGTTCAGGTGTCAGCTATAATATAATATTTATATAATCAAACATTGCTAAATTGGCAAAGTAATCATAAAGTATATAATGAGGAATGCACGAATGCATGTGTAAACCAACCTGTTGCGATGGTAGGATGGATAATAAGGCCAAGGAGGAATGTGTGCAAGACTGCAGATATGTGAAAAGGGATGTCAGAAAAGGCAATCTTTAAAAGGAAAAGGGGAAATTTGAAAAAGTGTAAATATAAAAAGGCACAATGGAGTGCTCAATGTAAAGGATGAAAGATGTGTACAAGTTCCTCCACCCCAAAATCGCTCATCTATGTCTTTATGGACCTTGCTCTGTGCACTGGTCCAAATCATTTGGTGGAGGGGGATTATGGTGTGGGGTTGTTTTTCAGAGGTTGGGTTTGGCCCCTTTGTTCCAGTGAAGGGAACTGTTAAGGAGTCAGCATACCATGACATTTTGGGCAATTTCATGCTCCCAGCTTTGTAGGAATGGTTTGGGGATAGCCCCTTCCTGTTCCAACATGACTGCTCACCAGTGCACAAAGCAAGGTCCATAAAGACATGGATGAGCGAGTTTTGGGGTAGAGGAACTTGACTGAAACAGAGTCCTGACCTCAACCTGATAGAACACCTTTGGGTTGAATTTAAGCAGAGACTGCGAGCCAGGCCTTTTCGTCCACATCAGCGCCTGACCTCACAAATGTGCTATTGGAAGAATGGTCAAACATTTACATAGACACACTCCTAAACTTTGTGGACAACCTTCCTAGAAGAGTTGAAGCTGTTACAGCTGCAAAGGGTGAGTCAACCCAATATTGAACCCTACGGACTAAGACTGGGATGCCATTAAAGTATATGTGCGTCTCACATAAAACATCAAAAAACATGAAGTGACAGGAAATTCCTTGAAAATTAAGGAATTCCTCACTGTGATCAGGGTCACTTGCACTAGTGTCCCTGTTGGAAGATTTCCCCTTTATTTCTATTCTGGTGACAACCCAAATTATTTATTTTCTTTTACTGTTACTTTCATTGATAACAGTAAACAGGACAAATAAAGAGGGTGAATCTCACAGACTGCAATAAAAACCTGACCGGTGTACTAAACCTTTTATTTTTTGTAAAATAAAAAAAGGTTTTCCTTTAGTTATAGTTACAGAATTAATATGCAATAAAGACCAACTCTGTGGTAAATGTTTTTTAATGGTTCCTTTGGAGAATCAAAAAAAATGGCTGCAATACTCACCTTCAATCCAGAGCTATGCCTGCAGTTCCTTCTCTTGCTACAAGACGTCCTTGGTCTTCCAGGTCACTCAACCAGGAAAAGTGAGGATTGTGAGTGCAGGGTGTCATCGCTTGCTGCTTCAGTACAATGCCCTGCATTCCTGGTGTATAGATACAAACAGTGGCACCCAGCATGTCATTATTTACTGCACTGCTCTCTGCATCATCCAGGACTGCCTACAGCCTAAGAGAACTAAAGAGGAGAAAATGAAGTACAATAACAATAAAAAAAACTCCTGGGCTTGAACCGCTTGCCAACTGTATAACTTACATATATAGCGGCAAGGCGACTCTCCTGCACCTGGCTACGTACTAGGTACGTGATCCACCACTTCCTGGCAGGGGGTGCGCGCACGCAGCCAGCGGCCCGGCTCTGCTGTGATTTTACACACCAGACGCTGATCAGCGAGTGCCGGCCAATGGATGATCGCTGGCACCTTTGCGATCATTGGGAACACACACAGGACAGGGCTCTGCCTATGTAAACAAGGTAAAGAGATCTGTTCTGTCAGCGGGGAACTAATGTTTTTTTCTTTCCCTGCAAAGGAACAAAATCCAGTACTTCTCTTAATAAAAGCAGCACACCAAAACATTGGCTAGGCACACATTTAACCCTTTGATCACCCTAAATGTTTAACCCCTTCCCAGCCAGTGTCATTAATACAGTGACAGTGTATATTTTTAGCACTGTGTCATGTTCCCAAAAAGTGTCAGTTAGTGCCTGATTGTCCACTGCAATATCTTAGTTCCGTTATAAGTGGCTGATCGCCCCCATTACTAGTATTAAAACATTAAAACATTTTTTTTTAATTAAAAATAAATAAATAAAAATTCCAGTATATATACCATAGTTTGTAGACACTGTAACTTTTGCGCAAATCAATCAATATACGCTTATAGGGTAAAGGTAAAGAGATCTGTTCTGTCAGTGGGGAACTAATGTTTTTTCTTTCCCTGCAAAGCAGGGAACAAAATCCAATACTTCTCTTAATAAAAGCAGCACACCAAAACACTGGCTAGGCACACATTTAACCCTTTGATCACCCTAGATGTTTAACCCCTTCCCAGCCAGTGTCATTAATACAGTGACAGTTGATATTTTAAGTTCCCAAAAAGTGTCAGTTAGTGCCTGATTGTCCACTGCAATATCTTAGTCCCGTTATAAGTGGCTGATGGCCCCATTACTAGTATTAAAACATTTTTTTTTTAATTAAAAATAAATAAATAAAAATTCCAGTATATATACCATAGTTTGTAGACACTGTAACTTTTGTGCAAACCAATCAATATACGCTTATAGGAATTTTTTTCCCAAAAATATGTAGCAGAACACATATTGGCCTAAATTTATGAAGAAATTTGATTTTTTTACATTCTTTATTGGATATGTTTTATAGCAGAAAGTAAAAAATATTGTTTTTTCTTTCAAAATTGTCGGTCTTTTTTTGTTTATAGCGCAAAAAAAAAATGCAGTGTTGATCAAATACCACCAAAAGAAAGCTCTATTTGTGGGGAATAAAAAAGAACATACATTTTATTCTGGTACAGCGTTGTATGACTGCGCAATTGTCAGTTAAAGTAACGCAGTGCCGTATCGCAAAAAATGGCCTGGTCATGAAGAGGGTAAATCTTCCGGAGGTCAAGTGGTTTGAATAAACTGTTAGAACATTTTTTTTTTGCAAGCAATATTTTAAGTTATTGCCATAGAATAGTTTCCATAGTGTGACAAAAGATACATAATAAATGATACACATAGGCAGTGAAAAGTAATAGGCTTTAGAAAGCAGTGTAGAAGATATAACGTAACGTGCAGCTCATCTGCCTTTGGTTCATTTTATGTCCCATGATGCTCATCCAGCCCATCAGGTCTAAAAGAACATAAATAACTGATGTAACATAAATGAGCTTATATTCAAACAAAGTGATTCACCCCCTCCCAAATTAGTGGAGCACAAGACATTTACTAAATAGTCTTTTTTCCTTCTCCTTAACACCTTACAGCTCATTCAAGTTAATGGGCTGCAAGAAGCCCTTTATTGCTGGAGCTGTCATATTGAAGACTACTTAATAAATATGAGCCTAAGGCCTTTGTATGAGTGAGAGGTGAGCAGTAATAATACTCTAGATAATGAGAGATATGTAATAATAAGAGATAAGATAAACTGACTACCCCTTGATAAATGTATATGCATATATGCTATTTTCCTACACGTTTATTTAAATCGTTCATATTTAAAATTTTTCAAAGACCTTATCTAACATATAAATGTAAAACATTGCAATATGATATTACAAGAAGCACCCACTTACGTTCCCTTCCCTTTTGTTTTCATTCAATCTTGCTTGCAGTAAACAATATTAGACGGTTTATAAACTATATTAGAAATAAATATATGGAGATTTATTTAAAAAGCACATACAGAAAGGAATCAATATATTCTGTCTATAAGGCAATACTATAAATAAGCAGGTTGTGCAAAGGACAGTCATTTATCTCCACCAATCAAACTTCAGTTCTCATCAGTTTAGGGCCGTTGTAATGCAAGTAAAGTAATTGCTAACTGGTCTGTATAGATTACCATTGTTCCACCCTTTTGTAATTGCTGTTGGGCTTCATACCCGAACCTAACTGTGTACGTTTTCAAATATGCTATTGGAGTATGAACTCTTCATAAGTTGATTGGAGAATGCATAGCGCATGTACGGTCTCATCTCAGGAGGTTTTGATAAGTGACTGTGTGGTCTCATCAGCAACATCTTGCTGGTTTAAGGACAGGTGAATATAAATATATTGTATTGAAGTGGTTGTAAAGCCACTATGTTATGTTCATGCAATAGCTTCTGTTTGATAACAACATGTACCCCACTGTATATGCTTTATAAAAAATATGCTGATTTCTACCTTATTTCAGAGCGCCTCCCGGTGCTCATGTGACTGCTTGTCTCTCTCCTCTCCCAGCCTGACAGCTACAGTGGGAGGGGCCGAGAACTCCCGCTAATGTCAGCTGGGAGGAGAGAGGCGAGCAGTTATGTGAGCACTGGAAAGTGCTCTTAAAAAAGGTAGAAATCAGCAATTTTTTAATAAAGCACATACAGTGTGGCACATGTTGTAATCGAACAGAGGCTATTGTATGAATATGACATAGTTTTATAGCAGCAGGCAGGGAAGGGGCAGGGAGCGGCACTGGTATGAGCTGACAGGCAGGGAGGGGGAGGACAGAGGAGATCTGCGGATGGCGGAGGCATGTAAACTGTCTTGGTGTCAGGGCTCAGCAGCCATGATAAACCGTGGTCAGTTTACAGAGGGAAAGGCAGAACCAGGCAGGATCAACCAGGTATTTTAGATGATAGAAGCGGCCAAAGTACACAGCACAAGCACTGTGCAGTTATACATGCTTCAAGGGAACATGATCCTTTTTTTTTTAGGGTTACAAGCACTTTAACTACTTGCCAACCACCCGCCAAAGATGTACTGTGGCAAGGTGGCTCGGCTGCGCAAATCGCCATACCAGTATAGAGATATTCGTACACTATCATTTGTGGGCGGCGCATGTGCACTCTGATTGGCCAAAAGGGTAGCCAGAGTGTCCCGTGGACTCGATGTTCACCGGCTGCCCGCGATTGTTCCCCCATAGAGACAGAATGGGGATCTGCCAAAGTAAACAAGGCGGATCTCCGTTCTGTCAGGGGATGACACTGTGATTTGTCTTTCTGCTAAGCAGGAAGATGGATCTGTGTGTTTCCTCAGTCCCACAGTCCCCCATACAGTTAGTAATCACAAACAGGGTACACATTTAACTTTTTGACTGCCCCTGATGTTAACCCCTTCCCTGCCAGTGCCATTAGTACAATCTCAGTGCATATTTTAGCAAGTGTCAAAAATGTCAGTTAGGTGTCTGATCTGTCCACCGCGATGTCGTAGTCCCGCTAAAAATCGCTGATCGCCACCATTACTAGTAAAAAAAAAAAAAAAAAAAAAAATGCAATGAATCTATCCTCTATTTTGAAGATGCTATAACTTTTGCGCAAACCAATCAATATACACTTATTGTTTTTTTTTTTACCAAAAATATGTAGAAAAATACATATTGGCCTAAACTGATGAATACATTAGTTTTTTTATATGTTTTTTGGATATGTATTATAGCAGAAAGTAAAAAATATTGTTTTTTTATCAAAATTGTCGGCCTTTTTTTTGTTTATAGCACAAAAAATAAAAACCGCAGAGGTGATCAAATACCACCTAAAGACAGTTCTATTTGTGAGAAAAAAAGGACGTCAATTTTGTTTGGGTGCAACGACCGAGCAATTGCCAGTTAAAGTAACACAGTGCCGTATCGCAAAAAATGGCCTGGTCATAAAGGGGGTAAATCCTTCCGGGGCTGAAGTGGTTAAGAGAGGTATTGACTCCAGAGAGAGAGATATAATTTTGCCCCTCTACAAATCATCAGCAAAACCTCATCTGGAATATGCAGTTCAGTTTTGGGCACCCATTAACAAAATGGATATCGGAGAACTAAAGAAAATGTAGAGAAGGGCAACCAAACTGATAAGAGGCATAGAGGAACTCAGCTAAGAGGAACTCAGAGGAAAGATTAGAGGAACTAAATTTATTCTCTCCTGAGAAGGGGGATATAATCAACATGTAAACACATAAGTGGTCCACATAGTGAACTTGGTGTTGAGTTATTCACTTTAAGGTCATCATAGAGGACAAGGGGGCACTCTTTACGTCTAGAGGAAAAGAGATTTAATCTACAAATAAGGAAAGGCTTCTTCACAGTAAGAGCTATGAAAATGTGGAACAGACTCCCTTTAAGAACTGATTCTGGCCATTGTTTTTTTTCTTTAAAGGCCTGGATTATTTCCTAAATGTACATAATATGACTGGATACTAACATTTATAGGTAAAGTTGCTCCAGGGAATATCCGACTGCCTCTTGGGGGATAAGGAAGTATTTTTTCCCCTGCTCGAGCAAATTGGATCATGCTTTATTGGGTGTTTTTGGCTTCCTCTGGATCAACTGTAGGTATAGAATTATATAATCTTTTTTTTCCCTTTTATTGGTTGAACTAGATGGACCAGATTAACTAAGTAACTATGTTGTGGCATATCGCATTAGGTAGCCCATTCGCTAAGCCAATTTTTACATCTCAACACATGCAAAATTCTTTTGCAGCACCATGCACCAACTAACACTCTGATCTGAACTTTGCAATGGTTACTAATAGCATAATTTTCTAAAACGAATAAATATAAGCTTGTAGCAATTTTCGTCTCAGGTGTGCTAATATGAAGTTCAAGGGGTTAAGGTAGTCGTTAATAGGCGATACAACACCTGCTCACTGCCTGTCAAATGCTCTTTGAAGTGATCCAAGCGTGGCCCTTTGTTTATCTCCCTTTGTTTAAATTATTGTCTTATACAAATAAGCATTTAATACATGACAGTGATTTCCTAGAGCGATATGGATTAGCTAAAGAGACAGCATGGCAAAGGTAGATCCCTTACTTGCATGCTTTGTCTCACTGAAACCTCAGACTCAGTTGTCTGACAAGGACTAAATCTAATGTACATTTCAGCTTGAGCTATAGACTTCTGTAAACAACTTTTACAAAGAGGAAAAGACAAAAAATAACCTAGATGCAGCTTGCTGTATTTTTTTAAGTTTTATAATTTTTTTATTTCTTTTGTAAAGAAAACATCTACAATACCAATTTGCACTACCACTGACAAGTAGGACATACAGAAGGGGCTATACACTGCTCCTGTTTTTTTTTTTGTTTTACTTATTCCACATGTATCTAAAGAGTGATTTACCTTTTGTTGAGAAAAAAACATGCTCCTCTGGGTGATCAATGTACATAGCAGGGTTTTTTTTTAACAAACTTTGTTGCAGGTTCCTACCTTGTTTTATTCTGAAGAACTTACTGTTTGTTTGTCAGTGTCCATGTGGAAATTGAATTTGTATGGGAGTGGTTTCATTTATCAACCAGCTGCTGCACCTGCATGACTAATGAGGAAAGTGGCAGGGTCTGCATCCCTTTCGATGTGATTTCCAATTGGGAGTATCTCACCAAAGATGAATTTTTTTGTTGCAGGGGTTGCCTGAAATTTGACTTGTATCTTAGTGCAGACTACTGGGAAAATCAATGAGCCAATCACACAAGCAGAAAAAGATGTTTCCAGGGGCATTCTGTACACATTCTGTGTACAGAACCCCTCCAGGTAGCCATATTGCATTGCATTTTACAGAAAATGACAGAGCTACAGATTAAAAAAGTAAAGATCAGTTTTAATAACATTCAATTACAATATGATTTGTGTTGCAATTGTATATGCTATATTATCATTTTTTTTTTAATTTGCTTTTTTTCCCCCACAGAAGTGGAGTTACCCTTTCATTCTTATGCTGCATACACACGACCGGACTTTACGGCATACTTTGCCCGGCAGACTTTACAACGGACTTTCCGAATGAACGGACTTGCCTACACACGATCAACCAAAGTCCGACAGATTCGTACGTGATGACGTACGACCGGACTAAAACAAGGAAGTTCATAGCCAGTAGCCAATAGCTGCCCTAGCGTCGGTTTTTGTCCGTCGGACTAGCATACAGACGAGCGGATTTTTCGACCGGACTCGAGTCTGTCGGATAGATTTGAAACATGTTTCTAATCTAAGTCCGTCAAACTTTTGAGAAAACAAAGTCCGCTGGAGCCCACACACAATCGAATTGTCCGACGAAATCCGGTACGCCGAATCAAGTATGCCGTAAAGTCCGATCGTGTGTACGCGGCATTAGAAGCACTGAAACTCAATAAACAATGTATGTTTTCTCACAGAAAGAAATGTATTTTTTGCTGAATTGACATATGGTGTATTTTTCTTTGCAAGTAAATAATGCTTAGCAGAATTCCTCATTAAGAGTCTTGACAAGTTGTAACTTCGCTTTCACAATCTATGTTCGTTTCCATGTGTCCATGTCCTCATTGTACCTTCATCCCTACTACTTTCAAACAACTATTATTTATACAAGCAAATGGGATTTAGAGGTACACAAACCTATTTTTATAAAATCAATAATTTATTATTTCTCTTCCATAAAAATTATACCCCATAAAAACATACAGTATGAATGCATACTAAGAAGGGTCATATGCCGACCCTTCTTAACCACTTGCCAACCGTAGGCCATCCATGGACGTCCTTAGTTTAAAGTGGTTATACTGGGATGATGCCTGTACCTGCAGGCATCATCCCGGTATCAAAATTTGCAGCCAGCAATTCCCTGTATGGTAGAAGTGATATGAGTGATTGAAAAGCCACTCAATCACATCTGCAGGTGGTGGAAGGGGGCCCCCCTCCCACTGCTGGCTTTGCTGGGTTCTGCTATCCAATCGCGGAGGAGCCCGGGAGCGATGTGACTGGTGGTGATGGTGGAACTACACAGAGAGAGAGGAACTGATGTTTTTCCTCCCTCTCTGTAACCCCGGAAACTGGTTCAGCTCTTTGTTTACCTGGCCATTAGCGGCCAGGAAAGCAGCCGGTCAGACCAATCTGTGTCTGATCGGCTGCATTGGAGGCCAGAGGGGAGATTTGCGGTCTAATAGACCTCAGATCTTTCCATAAAGAGGACCTGTCACAGCCCATGCTGGCACAAGGGATGTTATTCATCCTTTGTGGTAGCAATAAAGTTAATAAAAAAAAGAGACAATGTAAAAAAAAAGTTTTGGATAAGTTTTGGATAAAAAAAATACTAAAAAATTAAAGTGGATGTAAACCAAATCATTTGAGCCCAGTCTTGCCACAAAGAGTTAATCCATCTCTGAGCAATCCTCTTTTATTGTTTAGTGAGATAATTCTTGACAAACTGAAAAAAACTTTGTCAAATACTCCCCCTTGCTGTGAGTGACAGGTGATTTACATCTCGTGCATTAGCCTAAGAGACATGCAGTATTTTTTAATTCCCTCCCACTCCTTTCTTCAGCAGCTCTGCAAGGATTGGCTGTTCCACACCTCAGCATGATTTGGCATGCTGAAGTCATGTGGTTACTTTCCTGTCTTTTCACTGGATGTTAGAGATCATAGCAGAAGTTCAGTGTTAGAAATACACAGGAGAAAATGCATATTGACAAGGGGAGTGTAGAGGTGGGCGGGGAGATTACTGACATCACAACTCCACCCACCAAGCTCCAGACAACAGATCCGCCCACAGAAAATGCAGTTTTCGGGTCTAATAACAGACAGAGGGGAGACATTTGACAGGTAACGATACATGCAGGAGGCATGTATATCCTTATAGATAACCCCTATGGCAGTAGATTAGAAAGGATGGCATTGGGTTTACATCCACTTTAATAAAAAATAAAATAAAATTTAAGCGCCCCCCCATACCCCCGAGTATATGCTCAAATGCAAATGAATACATAAATCCCACACACATATGTAAATGCACCACCCATGTGGGGTATTGTTGTGAATGTCACATTGAGAGCAATAATTGTAGCACCAGACCTCTTGTGTATCTCTAAACTGGTAACCTGTAAAGGCCTTTAAAGCGTTGCTTATGTAGAAATGTAAGTATCGTAGTTTGGTGCCATTCCACAGGCCATCATTTTATTCTACAAGGCCTCTGCTAAAAAAAGATATACAATGTTTTGGGCCGCTTTAAAATTTTTTTTTTTATTGTTAATTTTACTTAAAATTTTTTATTTTGACACTTTAAAAAAAAAAAAAATTTTTGATCACTTGTATTCCTATTACAAGGAATGTAAACATCCTTTGTAATAGGAATATGACATGATCGGTCCTCTTTACAGTGAGATATGGGGTCAATAAGACCCCACATCTCACCTCTAGGCTGGGAAGCCTAAAATAAAAAATAAAAAAAAACGATCACCGCTTCTCCCAGCCGAGGCGGCGCCATTTTTTTTAATGCAGAGGCCGGGCGTGACGTCATAACATCGCGCCCGGCCTCCAAACGATCATAGAGACTCCATCTGGTCCGCCGGAAGTCTCTATGATCTACATCCGGCACCGGCGGATCCGTTCTCCGACTCACCGATCGCTGAGGTGAGTCAGTAGAAGCACCGGAGGGCGGCGGGAGGGGGGATGTCCCCTTTCGCCACCCATAAAAACGATCAAGCGGCGGAACAGCCGCTATGATCATTCTTATGGTGTACAGAATCGCCGGCTGAAAATGCCGGTATCTGAATGACGTCTGTAGCCTCAGGCATCATTCAGATATAACCCCGGAAAGTCGGGGCTGTCAAATGACGGCCTAAGGATATCAAGTGCATATATATATAAAACAGTAAAAGTGACATTCACCAAATGATCACTGTAGATTAATCAGTTACTATCATTTAGCATTCATGCACCAGGAAGAGACATCTTCACTTTTACACATCTCCCTGCTGGTGCTCTCAGTTTCTTGCAGTTGATTGCATGTGTGCTTGGAGCGGGGGGGTGGTGAAAACAGACTGTTGAGCCTTGGTTTTACCCAACCACCCCCTTAAGTCGCAAAGGCAGCAAGATACCAGATAGGGTCATTTACTTGCCTCAGCCATAATGCTTTACTTCAAAGGTGCATCAAGAATTTTGCTACCTGGCATGTTTGGTGGACCTACCGAACAAGACGCATTCAAGTGAATGGGGCTGCACAGCAACCACATGTAATGTAATGGTGGGGGCTTTTAGGGATTAAAACAGGTGGTAAGGAGGGGGTTAATGAGCCCTTATGGTGGCTTTGTAGTTGCTACCTATATATGCAGGTTATGAAATTAGAAACAGTAGAGGCATGTAGAGTAGAGTAAAGGCATGTGTTAGAACATTTCTTTGTTGTTTGTGCACTAGGTAAATACCTTTTCAATTGTGTTCCACCCATATTATTTATAAACTGACCAAGCAGCTGACATTTTTTTTACTGTTAAAAAAAAAATTAAGCGTTACTAAACCCTTGTTTTTTTTGTTTTTTTTTTTTAAACAAACATCTCATACTTACCTCCTCTGTGCAGTTGGTTTTGCACAGAGTGGCCCCGATTCTCCTCTTCTCGGGTCCCTCAGTGGCGCTGGTAGCTCCTTGTCTTCTTGAGTGCCCCGTCAGAGAAACGCTCTGCTTTGGGACACCCGTGCGGGCATGCTCCCAAGTCCTGCTGCTGCATCTATTGACACAGACAGCAGGACTTGTCCCTGCCCCATGGCGCCTGTGTCATTGGATTTGATTAACAGCAGCGTGAGCCAATGGCTGTGCTGCTATCAATCTATCCAATCAGGACACGAGACACCAGCCGGGGCTCAGGTAAGTAAAAGGGGGGCTTGGGGGGGCTGCTGCGTGACAGAAGGTTTTTCACCTTAATGCATAGAATGCAATAAGGTGAAAAACCTCAAGGGTTTACAACCCCTTTAAGAGACATACTCTATGTAAAAGTCCCACTGAGTGAAATAATTTTAATACACAAACGTTATTCCTTTTATATTCATCATGTGCACTTACTCTTTCTGTCGCATAATTTCCTTTGCCTGTTAATAAAACTCTTAAATATTAATTATACTGGTTATAATTTCTGTCTTATTTGTGTGTTTTCAATTGAGAAGGCCTAATAAACTTTGCACAAAGAAAAAACCTAGGTAATTACAAGTACCGTCAAATGAAGATTGCTTCTTGTTGTTTATGTAAACAGTCTATTAACGTAATATATGATATAATATCGTAAATAACTAGCTACAAAGTTTGAACCTACATTCTGCATTTTAATTAATGCACACACCTAGTTATTATGTGCTTTGTGAGCTGCCAGAAGGTTTGCAAAGACTTGTATTGTCATCTTAGTTATCTAGCACAGAGCAGCTAGCTTTTGGAACGATAGCTTCAGCTCCTGCCCAAGTGATTATGGTTCTTCAGGGGTTAATGTGATGGTAGGAGGTTAGGATAAGGTTGGGTTTAGGGTCAAACATTAGAGACTTGAAAGTCAGGTTTCTGTTGGTTTCTAACAGCTTGGAACATTCATGTTTATATTAAAGGGTTGACAGCCTGGCAATATTTTACTGCAATAGAAAGTAATATAGCAACAAAAATGTATTAGTCGGCTCAGTTGGGGCTATCCATGGGATGGGGGGGTGGCCTGCACTCTGTCTTTGTCCTTATCCTGCACCCAGTAGGACACCGGTTACTTCTCTTTACCAGGAAGCCCCAGGAGTGTTTCATGAAATCAGTGGGCTTGTGTGCAAGATCATAAGTTGGGCCCCATTACTTGATTTAAAAAAAAAATGTGATGTGCTTAGTGCATTGTGCCAAAGAGTGGGCATGGTTTTCGTTGAGGCTGAGGTGTAACTTTGATTGTAAAAGACCTAGGGTGTGCTTGGGAACCTTAAATAAAGAAGAAATGTGGCGCATGTATGGTGAGTGTGGCCAAATTTACAGTGGGAGGGGCTTAAATGGGCATGGTTAACTAAACCAAAAACCTTCTGGTACCTAAAAAATATGCTTAGATTTCACAAGCAAGAGTATCACAGACATGTATAAACCTCAGTACAATTTTTTTTTTTAAATTAAACTCTTCCATTACATATGATTCTGTGTACACTGAAAATAGTCAGAAGAGCTAAAACTTTGTCTGAGCCTACCTTACGAAAGACCTTCATTAGAATAGTCATGGATTGCTTAACTACCAGAACTACCAGCAACTGTTGAGACAATGAACACTTTAGTCAAAGGTATCTAATTTACAATATATTATATATAGTACAGGTGACTATAATGTACAATGTAGTGTATATAGCAGTGGCGGGCTGTAATGCAGGGTGCAGGAGCGCCACCCCCCTAATCCATGTGCCAAGCCCCTAATCTACATGCAAGGTGCTGGACGCATTGGATTCCAATGGGGTTTTTAAATTTTTTTTAATCCCATGATTAGAGCCTGAGGCGGGGGGGGGGTTGGGGTGTTTGCCGCTGTCCGTCTTTTGCAGGGGGGTGATCACCACCATCAGTCTCCCGTGCGTGGGGGGTGTTGTTAGTTTTCCACCCCCCCCAATTGATTGAGCAGCCGCCGTCACTGGCATATAGTACAGGAGTGTGTAATGTACAGTATAGTGTATATAGTACAGGAGTGTGTAATGTACAGTACAGTGTATTAAAGTACACAAATGTGTGATGTACAATATAGTGTTGTAGCAGAGTGTCTCAGAGGAAGCAGGGAAAAGTCCTGTTCAGGGTTTACACATCTCCCATTCTCCTCTTATACGCATTTAGGGACCTCTGATCGTCAGTCCAGTTTGGGTTTTACTCCCCTCCCCAGTGCCCATTCAGACTCACCTGGAACCTGCAGTCAGGGCTCTTAAATCTGGGAAACAGACAAGTCATGTCTGGGAGAGGTGAAAGGTTTGTTGTAAAAAATGTAAAACTGCTTTTTTGGAGACTGACAAGCACTAGGCTTGCTCAGCCTGATAGTCAAGATTGGTGTTAGTGTAGTTAGTGCCAGGACAGGGCTAGGATTTTGGTTTTGGAATTTTTACCCTGTTACCCAGACCTGTAATTGGCACAAATAAACACAGCACTCACTGTTTGTCACTACCTCAGTGGACTGGTAGCTCACAGTGTATATAGTACAGAAGTGTGTGATGTACAATTTAGTGTATATAGTACTGGAGTGTGTAATGTACACAATAATGTATATAGTGCAGGACTCTGTAATGTAAAATACAGTGTATATAGTACAGTAGTCTTTGAAGTCCTACCCCCTCCAGTCTGCACAAAGCCCCCCCCCCTCAGTTTGCACAATCCCCCCCCAGTCCACACATCTCTCCCCCCCAAAGTGTGTACCCCCGAGTTTGCACAATTCCCCCAGTCTACACAAATGCACCCCCCCCAGTTTGCACCCTCCCCACGAGTTTGCACAACCCCCCCCCCCAGTCTGTACAATTCCCCCCCTCACTCCACTCATTCTGCACTGGGGGAAGAGAAAATGGAGAAAGAAAGGGAGAAAGAGAGGGGAAAAGAGGGGGCAGAGCAAAAAGGGGTGGGGAAGAGAGGGGGTTGTTCAAGGTACAGAAGGCTCACTCACCAATTATGCCTCCCTCATCAGGCTGGTCCCCCACAGGTCGGCTGAAGCTGTGACAGCTAGCAGCCATTGTTTCAAATTTGCTGCCCACAGCAAAGTGTTGTAGTGGAGGATTGGATTGAGTGTTGAGCAAGAGTGTTGGATTGGACAGGTAGCAGTGTGAGGGAGAAGCTAAGAGGACAATGGAGACAGGTTGACAGGACAGGCGATGGAGCAAATGCAGCTGGACTCCTGGGCTAGCTGGCTTTCATTGTTCTGAGCATATCACTCCACGGTCAGAGCAAGAATCTCACTGTCAGTCTGCAGTGTGGCCTTTTTACAGGGCATCAGAGCAGCCCGGGGAAAAACTGCCCCCCTGCCCCCGACCCAGTCTGCCCCTGGTGCTGATGGACCCACCCTCCTTCAACTCAGCACAGTGCACATATCGTATGTTGTACAAAACTGCATTTAAAAAAGTTTTTTATCTAGGCCATAGAAAAATTTGCTTGCTATTTGTGATGTTCCACCCTTCATAGCTGTTTTAATCAGACCAGGAGCTTCTGTTTTAGATTTTTTTTCTAAAGCAAGTCATAAAAAAGACCTGCTGACATTTTTTCTGAATGAAGTAATATTGCTGCTATACATGGCTCCCACCAAATGGGTAAATGTTTTGGTGTTTGCCCAGACGGTCGAACAGCAAAGGTTTGCTCGAAAGCTTCAGCTCATCCCTAGGTACTATATATTTCATTGCAAGCTTTTCAAGGCAGAAAACATTTAAATATATTGATCATACCAAAAGTGTACTACACAATAAACAGCAATATTCATTTGTTTATTCAGCAATTACTTTTGCAAAATACTGTTAAGACTCTAAAAATGTAAACTACTGAAGATATTCCAAAAAGCAAATAACTTTTCAAATTTTTGGATTAGAAAAGAATCATTAAAACCAATGAAACATTGAAATCCTTGTGCAATCACGCTTATAAACAAATGTCATTTCAGGAAAGAGTTGCTTAGTTAATCTTATTTGTTTCCTAAGTGTGCTGACATTTTTGTATTCAAGATTTCCCCTCTCGTAATTACAGAAACAAAATATTTGGGTAAATAACACTTCAGCTCTGTTCAAGAGGAAATGTTAGTTGTGTTCTTTAAACAAATCTCCCAAAGGCTCTGCTTGTCTTCAGAGACTATGAGCAATGTCACCTTAGCAATATATTTCATATGTTCTTTGATGATAGCCAACTCAGTCTCTTGGATTCACAAGTCAACTTGTAGGTAAATGGGGCCTGTAACATTTTATCTTAATTATTTCCTTTACTCAAAAATCTAGTTTGAAAAATAACTAAACACTGGTGCTATTTTAGAAATTAGACAGCAAATAAACAGGCTCTACATTTAAGGGTTCCTTTGTATTGTAACAATTTACATACTTTTTTATATAGGTATATCTTGGTATGGTATTTATTAAAGGGATATATATAGAAACAAAAAATCTATTTAACACTGTGATTTGACTTTAAATCATTTTCATTTGTTTCTGCTTGCAGTAGGTCATGCAGTTTAAGGCTTCCAGGCACAGTCTCACATTGCTCAAATATACATACAGTCTGTGGAGGGTTCAGACTGTGTTAGGAGATCAGTATGATAATATTGTGACTTTGTGGTCCCATTGTCATTATTTATCCTTGAACCAGACCTTGGAAGTTTCTCTGGTGTTTACTATGTCATTCGTTGTGCTATCCCATATTATACTAACATATGGTTAAATGTCGTAAGCCCTGCATTGCCCTTTCTCATATCAAAACTCACTAACAATTGCTGGATTGCAGCTGTGAAGCTCTGAGTAAAAATCTACAATACTTAGTTTAACTTTCCCTTCGTTCATCCCTCCTTTCCTCAGCCAAATAGTTCCAACCAGGAAAGGGCAGATGATTTAAGAACCAGCGTTCAAAAGTCTGTTTTTCAGTTGAAATTTTAACAGCTACTATCTAGGGACTCTTAAAGAGCTGTGATAGGAGAAAGGGCTTAAAATTGTCTCTGCAAAAATATTGTTTGAAGGGTGAGTTTTTTTTTCTAGAGTTACTTTGATACTTTACTGGCAGCCGGTAAAAAAACTGGCCCTTTTTTCCCTACCAGTAAATGCTAGTGACCAGAAAAGGTTGCCAGTAATAAATATGGCTGTGACTGCTACAGTGTGTAAGGGCGGCACTGGCGGGCGCAGGTTTAGTGGAGGCAGTTCCTGAGCATTTTGTGTGATGTCATGGTGCAAGGGAGCTAAGCAGAGCTGCCGGAGCTACATGTACGAGTCTGCGGGAAGGGACCAAGGCAAGCCGAGAGCGGGACTGTCGGTGCTGTTTAGACTGAAGTGGACTGAAGGGACCACCTGGCGTGGAGAGAGACTGCCTTTGTGACTCAAAAGTAGTCGTGTCATGTCCATGAGCTGTCATCATCATCTGTCCTACTGCACACTGCTGTCAGTGTCACTGTGAGAGTCAATTGCATGTGTGTGCCTGCCTATTCTAATTTCTTGTCTTCCTGAGTCCTGTCCCTGAGCTACTTACTTACTATACTGAAAATAAACTAGGAAATATGTTTTTTGCCTTAATATCTACCTTAAATCACATTTCTAATTGCAAATGGTACTTATTTGTAGCCTAAATACTGAAATATGCGCTTAAACCTGTAATTTTGTAACTTTTGGAAAAGTCAGTAAAAACTTTGTTTTGACAGTAAGATTTGGGTGTTGAGTCAGTAAATTTTAATCTGGTATGTTGGTAACACTGTCTCCAGTTTAATCCATGCAAACATGTAGCAAGGTTTTGGGGTACAAGAACATCCTGTCCTTTTCTTTTTGTGGTCTGATATGGATTGCACACGTTAGTTGTGTGCCAAGAAAATATGGCGAGTGTTGCTCCTTCCTGCAGGGTTGGGACACAACCTCTCCCAAGTGACCTTCTTTAAGTCAATTACACATTGCCCTTCACAGCCCACTATACTTTTTTTAGCCCACAAAACATGAATGCCCAGTAAAGTTCATTTGCAAAGTAACTTGAAACTTTACTCTAGAAAAGCATTAATGTTACAGAAATCTTATTGTCAGAGAAGTCTTTCCTCAACAATTCCACACATTCTCCATTTATTCAGGTGCTGAATCAGTCTCTTGGTTAGGAAACATTTCTATCCTGCTTCCTCCAGGGGACATCCTCTCACAACTGGGCACAACCTTTCCCACTCAGGGTACTCACAACAGTTCAGTCTCTTGGCGCTTGTTCACATGTGCGGCAGCCTTTGGCAACCCTCTGACAGGCATTTGTGGTGGATTGTTTTCAGAGGTGTTTGCAGATGGTGGGGAGGCAATATGTTGCATGGGTTGCAGCTGGTGACGGTAATGCTCACCAAAGGCTACATGCTGTTTAATTTTAATTCAGGCTCTTTACCAACATTCATGCTGCTAATACCAACTCAGGCTCAAGAGTTGTTGCCTCCCTCAATGTAGAGAAGGCATGTCACATGGCCTTATTTATGGGACCTAATGTATAGAATGGGGTTCCCACATGCAATTTGTCAGTTGTATCCAGTTATTATACTGGGCACCTACTTCAACTATGTATTTGAGTAATTTGGTGTCACCAAACCCCCTCCCCCCCGTCTTTCCTTTACAGAGGGGTATGCAGTTGCCCTCTCTGCATCCTTGTTTGTAATTGTAATAGAGGTCCTCACTCACTACTTTAAGGTTTCTGGCCTCAGAGTGAACTGGAGGAAGTCACTATTGTTCTGCCTAGACTCAGAGGCTGCAACTGACATAGATGCCTTCCTTCTGATACAACGGGTTCCATGTTTTGCATATTTGGGGATTACCATCTCAGCTAAGACATGAATTTAAATCTAGTTCCAGTATTTGAAAAAATGAAAACACTGCTGCAGGCACGAGGAAACCTGCCCCGTCAGCAGTTCAGTGATCTTGGTAGTGACTTTTAGAATCTTCTTTTTATTTCTCTATTCTTCCTGTCTTCCATAGAGACTTTCTGTCTCAGTAGAAGTGAGACCACTACCTTTTGGTGCAATGAGGCAACCTGCTCCATTCAACAAATTCTTAAAAATAAAACAGACAGAATTCACCTAGAAAATATCTTCAGGAATAGTTCCAATTCAGTTCTTCCATTCCTTCCTCCAAGGCTCCCAGGTCCCGCTGTACACATTTTCCACTCTCACCAAGTGCACTAGCCGGGGAGGCCTTGTTATGCCAGACCTACATAAGTGACTAATTGATTCACAATTTAGTACTGTCTATTGGTGGCTCAACTCTAACCTGGGCAGCTCTTCCACAGTGCTTGAGATCTCAGTCTAGGGCTTGGTGGAGGCACTTGATCCATACATTGACAAGGTTCGAAAGCCCCTTACCCAACTACATACATGATGCTTACCACACTTAGGGCCTGGAGGTGGTCCCCTAAGGTTTTTAGTGGTTCCCTAGACCCTCAAGTGATTTTCATCCCATACCCTTCTATAGGGGATCACAGAAATCCAACACTCCCTCACCATACCTCCATTTGCAGTACTCCAAGCAACACACAGTCTTCATTTACTTTTATTCAGATATCTGCAGGTTGCACACAGAAATCAATTTTAGGGTAAACCTTTATCTCTCTTAAGCCTGGTACACACAGGCAGTTTTTCTTAGATCAGTGGATCAATGGTACAACCATTCTGTCCCCGCATGCCAGGGTGCTAGGGATAACCCTGGACTCAGAACTGTCATTCAAGCCCATATCCAAACCCTGTCCAAATCGTGCCACCTCAACCTCCTCAACATCTCCAGAATACTGCCCTTTTTAAACAAATTACTGCAACTCCCTCCTCATTGTTTTACCTTTACATAAGCTATCCACAGTTCTGTCCTCAGCTACATCACTAACCTGGTCTCAAAATATCATACAAACTTAGGTTCTCCCAAGACCTCCTGATCTCTGGCTTCCTTGTCACCTCCTCCCATGCTCACTTCCAGGACTTCTCCCAAGTGTCTCCCAACCTTTGGAACTCCCTATCCCAATCTGTTCGACTATCTCCTAATCTATCCATCTTTTAGACAATCACTGAAACCCCTTCCCTTTAAAAAAGCTAACTAATACACTGTGTTTTTATTTTCTCCATCAGCTCATCCCCCACAGTTAATATCTTATGTATCACTTGACTCTCCCTCTGAGATTGTAAGCTCTAACAAGCAGGGCCCTCTGATTCCTCTTGTACCAAATTGTATTGTAACTGTAATGTCTGCCTCCATTTTGTAAAGCGCTGAGAAAACTGTTGGCACTATATAAATCCTGTATAATAATAATAATTTTCAGCCTGTGTAATAATTTTCAGCCTAGCATGAGAAACAAACCTGGAAATTGCTCTAACAGCTTATCCAAGCTTGCCTCATCCATCTACTCGAGTCTATTCATATCACTTGACAGGAATTTACTTCATTGCTACATAAGTAATGTATACTGTATATTGTATTAGTTCATGTTAACAAATAAACATCTATAAATAAATAGCTTAACTGCTGAACAGATATCCCTAAAAATTTGGGTGTAAATAGATAAATATGATACAGCACTATAAAACGAACTATAAAACTTTTAGTGCAAAACCTATATCATTAAATACTTTGCATTAAGCATTTTATTGTTCGTTTTAATGATGTATCAAATTTATCTATAACTATGTAAGTAGCAACTGGACATTCCTGAACTAGATTCGGAGAACTGACCTGCCTTACTTTTTGGCTTGCTTACTTACTTGGTTATAACCATGTCCTGGAAGAAACATGTCCCTCCCACAACTTCAATAACAAAATATTGCACTCCTCTAAGTGCCTAAATCAAACCAGTATCATGTACTCTAAAAACCAGTACTTGTGCTAAACAATATAATAAATCACAAAACAAAAGCGTTTTTATAAACATATACAGTACATATCACATGGACACAACATAAATCATCTCCTGTGCCCATACAATGTGTAAAAACAAAGTCCAAAGTCCAAATACATTAATTGTGAACCCCATAAGAACTTGTGACATAAACCAGCCATAGACGGAGTGAGTTTCTTTCCTGCAGCCACGGGTTGCAGGAAAGAAAATAGCTTGATTACCCCATCAACACAGTCAGTGTGCTCTCCCAGCATAGACGGGGGGAGTTATCATCAGGGAGAACACAGTGATTACTGCTAACGGCTATAATAACTGCTAGCAATAATTGCATGTAAAATCTGACAGGCTGGTTGTACCCAAGTTGATTTTGCGATCAACTTGGGTATGTTCAGCCTGCCCATACATGGTTCTAATCTCAGTCAGTCCCTACTGAACTGGCCAAGATTCAAATCATCTATAGCAGGGATATGCAATTACCTCCAGCTGTTGTCCCATGAGGCATAGCAAGACTCTGACAGCCACAAGCATGACACCCAGAGGCAGAAGCATGATAAGACTTGTAGTTTTGTAACAGCTGGAAACTTAATTTAAACACTACATACCCTTATGTGCTTTAGTCACTTCTCTGCACTGCTGCATAGTACAACACAGCATAATGTGATGTGTGACATGGGGTGATTAGACTCTGAGTGGTAGATGCATTTGAGTGAGACATGTGATCCTGAACTTCAGCTTTAGGGCATGGCAGCTCACATTTATTAGGCAAAGTCTTAACACAAATTTTAGTTCACACTAGTTGCCCACGCAGGGGTTTTAGTTTCACACAGTAGGACATGTAATGAAACACCAAGCTACCTGGCTCTCACTTCAGCGGTACCTCTGCTCTTAAGCCTAGTACACACGGAGCGAATGTCGGGTGACATCGGTTGGTTCAATAAAAACCGGTCAACATTTGGCCCGTGTATATGGCAGCCGGTCTGACAGAACAGACAGAGCCAGACGTGAATACTAGTAAACCAGCGACCGACCAGGTCTCGATCAGCGTTCTCAGTCAATGGCTGAGATTGCTGACCGGAGTGTTCTGGTGAGTGGGTGTCAGAAAACAACAGCTCAACGCGGGAGATCGCTGCACTAACATTGGATTGTTAGTACAGTGGCTCCGACAGGAGCTGTCAATTTTTTTTGCTCAACTCTCTTGGTTGAACAAAAAAAAGGAATGGTGTGTACTAGGAATTAGTAATGGGTCCCTCCCCTTAGACCATCGGCTCTTCAATGCACACAGCTTTACTTTAATGAACATAGCTCCTTTTTAATGCACCCAGCAGCACACAGCGATAATGGCTCACACCTGTTTCCAAGGGTGAAGCCCTCTTGCCTCCTGGACAGGTCCCTCCTGACTCTCGGGTGGAGCCCTGACTCCAAAATAGGAGCCCTGAGCTATCCTCAGACTTGGCTTCTAATGACCCTGCACATCTGTCTACATGTGCCGGACACAAGATCAGAGGTTCTGTCCCACCCAAGACACTTTGGAACCTTTAAACTCCAGGCCCTGATTTGTGACTACAGAACCAGAGGAAACCTAAAACACAGCTTTCTCCGCTCATAATACACACTCCGGAGCTTCTTAAACTGAAACTGTGAGAATCCTGTGTCATCTTTACATCCCTTTCCTAAACTTGCATCGTGGCAGGGCTTCGCACTGTCACAGATGGTATATAACTGGTTTATAATTGTTGTGTTCCACTTTCCCTCCTACCTTTCCCTTTCAAATGTCCCCTGCAGTGAAAGCTTGGTACATATCAGATTAACAGCTTTATAAAAAAGAAATACAATTTAAATAATTTGATAAAGCACAATGTATCATAAATAATTATATAATTGTATCATAATTATTTCTTCCCCATTTGTTGCATCTCAGTGCAGTTGATCTCCTGCAGCCAGTTTGAAGTCACTTGCTGTCACTCCAGGGATGGCTGCACATTATTTCGTAGGCCTGATTCACACCTATGCATTTTTAGTGCTTTTTGCATTTTGCAGATTTGCACTACAGTCCTTTTACCATGGTTTTCTATGGAAAACGTTCTGTAGTGCAAATTTGCAAAATGCAAAAAGCACTAAAAATGCATAGGTGTGAATCAGGCCTTAGCGTTGATTTTGGGATAGTAACAACAATGAACCATACCTGTGTAGTGTGTTTCGAAATAACTAGTCTTATGCCGTGTACACACGACCAGACTTTTCTACAGCAAAGGTCAGATGGAATGAATCCACCGGACAATTCAATCGTGTGTGGGCTTCATCGGACCTTCGCTGTTGAAAAATCTCTATGGCAGGATCACCAACTATTAATTTATTAATAGCTGCAGATTTTGAAATAACATTAACAAGTTAAAGCGCATATAAGATTTTAGTGGTTGGGTTTATCTACACTTTAAGACTATGTATTTTCAATGTCTGTTGTCTTTGCTCCCAGTTTCACTTACTGGTATATACTGTAAACAGTTCCAAGCACAGTTTCCATGTAAAATATGGTGTGGGCACAGTACCTAATGTATCTTCATGCTTGGCTGCAGCTCATCATATGGAGCTTCCTCTGTAAGGAGCCTGGAATAAGCACTTCAATTAACTTATTTCCACAACTAGTGTGAAAATGTTTCCTGGTTAAAGAGTGAGTACATAACATTTTTTCATCTTTGCAAAAATGCCTATTCCCAGTAGACTATGAAGATCTTTGACATAAGTGTGTAAGCTATGTATCATTTTACCACAATTTTAAGAAGACTCAATAAAGTATACTTTAACATTTTATTATGTCCAGGATGGAGGTTCCTTTCTTCCAGCTGTTTGGTTTAGGTTTTCATCTTATATGGTGCACTGGGGGGCATCTGTCCAGTAGTAGCAACTGTCAACATTATATAGTACTGTTATGGAAATCAGACCTTGCCTCATAGTAACACAAAGAACCATATTGTTTCTTTTATAACTAAAGCCACATAAAAACATTGGAAATGATACTGAAATGCACATGCTATCTCCCCACATTAAAAGTATCAGTTTTGGTTCTGTAAAACCTGCAACCGTAGTTGGAATACTACAGGCATGAACCACAGATCTATTGATATCTCATCTTCAATCACGTGTCTATAAAGTGCTCTGAAATCCAAAAGAAGTATGAAGCTACAAAAATAAAAAAAAATATTACATGATATTGAAAAGAAAAGCAAACAGTTCTAAAGAGGTAAAATAATTAATAAAATGAATGTAAAAAATAGATGTCCTGGTGAATAAACACTCTTGCAAGTCCAAATTAACAGGTTCATTAATAAATAGCAAGGGAATACTCCAGCTAATTTAAGGAGGAGTGTGAAATAATTGAATGACATACCAAATTGAGATTCAACACTTTTTCATTTTGGCTGAGCAATATACCATTAGGGACTCAGGTGTCTAATGGTGCAGGTTTTTGTATCATTTTTTTCACATAAGACACATCCAAACTCTTTATTCATGCACTAATTATGAACTGTTTCAGCAGCTCCTTAATTGGCCTACTCCTCTACTGACCTTATCCAAACCATAAAGAATGTTACTGCTTATCTACCTTAAAGTTTTTCTCTTTCAAAGCTGTTTCACCTTGTCAAGTCCTACACCAGCTAGGTATATTTAAAAAGAACTGGATTAATAATACATTAAAGAAGCAATACTTAAAACTTGAATTTTCTAAAGCACTATACTTGCAATGCTCAAGGATTACATTTTCAGCTCTTTAAATTGTGTTAGCCTGTACAGCCAGAGCAGCTACAACTTTTTTCCAATTATAAAAAAAAAAGAAAACATTTTTAATGTAGACTCATGGGGCATAGGAACAAGGAGAGGTGTTATCATACATAATGAGAAAGTGTCACAAAGCCCTGGTTCGTACTTCACCTCAGGCCCAGAGCTGTTTAGTTATACCCCTGCATAGAGTGCAAGTTGTAAATCACTATAACAATTAATCAATCAAAGAAAATATTTACTTTACTAAAGGTGTCCAAAGATAAGAGATGATTGTTGCATGATTTGGCTCATAGCAGGAACAACTGTATTTGTTTGCAGTCTTTGATTTGTACAGCATCCCCACCATTCCTCCCCCAACCCCCGGCCTGTCCACCTCTAGCAAAAAACAAGCTAAGCTATGCTAAGTTGTCTTAGGCTGGGTTCACATATATGCAATTTGGATGAGTTTGTAACCGCATCCAATTCGCACATGTGAATGTGACCGGCTCTCAATGAAAAAGGTCCTGTGCGTTTTTGGGTCTGGTTCAGGTGCAAATTCAGGAAAATATTCACACCTGAATCAGTGAACAGAAACGCACTGGATTCCGGACTGCAAACTGCAGCCAGGCATGTGCCAACCCAACCTTACAATTGTTCTTCCAAGACCAGGCATGGAACTAGAGGTTTCTACACTGTATGTAACCATGCACTCTCAACGAATAAGGCTTCGTACACACAATGAGAATATCGGAGGAATTATCTTTTTTATTTTTTTGCTTGCTAGTCTCATGTCAAAAATTAGTAGGTTACTAAAGTTATTAAACTTCTTGCACGACAGAATACAACTTCGGACGTGATGTAACATGTTATATTGTATTGTAGTGTATTTTTTCGTTTCTGAGTATGCTGGGTCTTGGTCTAATGATTTTTTAGGACCAATACTGTGCTGATTAAATGAAAATCATTAATTCTGGTATCGTATAACAAAAATGTTCATGTCTTTTCCTTGCGGTGTGTACTAACGCTGTGTACTAACGATCATAATTTCGTATGCTTGCTTCGAAAGTGTTATTTTTCGTAAGATTTTCTGAGTGTGTGTACTAGGTATAAGAACATGCATGTTTATGCACTAATCAGTTCTTTACAGGAACTGTTCAGCTGTTAGATCATCCAACAGACTCATATCGTTAGGCACCTGAAAGTCTAAAAAATACATAAAAGTTGTGAAGTCCATATATAGATCCCATATGTGAAAACTCCAGTGTTGCCATATAGAGAGGGAGAGAGAACCCCTGAAGACGTCAAATGTAGGCTTACAAAACGGCGTTGGGTAGTGTTTGAGATACGTCATTTCCGGTCAGGTGGAACGCAGGTGGAGCACTAACCGGTCATTCCTATACAATACATGCTAACCCTTGTCTTTTTTGATGTAAGTGCAATACAACCTTATTTTTAAATTAATGATTCGAATTATTGCACCATAAGAGTATCCTTTTCTTTCCCTCTCTATATGGCAATACTGGAGCTTAGAATACGCTATTTATATGTATATACTGAATGGATGACAGCAGCAGTTTGGTTTCATTCCTGTGACCTCATGTATGACATCTTGGATTTTCCCATATATGCAATTTGACTCCCTGTAATAGGAGTCAATTAAGTCTGGTGAATGCATTGTTTGTCTGCATGAGGGTGGAGAGGAACCTTTCATATACTCACTGAGGATGTTTATTCACGTGTGGGATCTATATATAGACTTTACAATTTTTATGTATTTTTATAACTTAAATTAAGATTTATTTGTTTATTCACTATAGTGATTCATGATATGTAATTTATGATATAAGAGCGCAGTTCCTTTGTTTCTTTTTCACGTTGTAGGTGTTGTTTACACTTTACAACACGCAGCTCTTTATTGTGGCTTGTTTGTTTTTTGATTATTGGTTTGCGCAGGTTTGGAACATATTGGTTCCTATATTTTCTTCTTTCACCTGAAAGTCTAAGCTTATTTTTTAAAAAATTAAAAAAACATACAAGGTACAATACTTATACATGTGTCTGTCCCTTGTGCTGCTGGCTCCTGGATTTCTTGAAAGGGGCAACGGAGGAGGGAGGGATCCAGGAGCCAGCAGCACAAGAGGCACTTCGCACTGATTGAAAGTAACGTCCCTTGTACTGATTTTTTTTAATGTTAGTGCGCAGTATGAGACCAGTAAAGAAGGCCAGATACAATATACGGTATGTAACTACACTTATGTTTGCTGACCGTCTGCCATCCCTTACAAAATAAAGCACCCTGACAAAATGACATGCCTGGAAAAACATGTATTAACAGCAAAGTTTATAGTGTGATGTAAATATGAATATTTTGTATTCTCAAATACAGCCATCTGGTGGAAATCTTGGCTGCTTTTTGTATGTCTTCCAGGCTATTCTGATCTATTTTTGCTAAAAAATAGTCTTTTGTTTACAGAGCTCAATAGTTCAAGCTAAAATGTAAACACTGAATGAGTCAGAGCAGTTACTCACCCCCTCTCTGCCTGCTCTGTTCAGCTGACTCTGGCCAAAATTTCATTCAGTCTGAAAGGATACAGCATTTGCTTTGTTGCTTTGGAAAATCCATATGGAGTGTCTGATCTTCAGCTGTTTCCTGTGTCCTGAGTTTATCCTGTATGACTCGGCTTGCTCCTGACCTGATCTTGGATTATGCCTCTGATCTGTCGTTAATTTCTGACACGGCTCTGTTCCTGACTTCGGATTTGCTCATGATGTGGTACCTAGAGTCAGATCTATTTTTTTCATGGTAAAACTGTAAATGCATGTAGAGTAAGTACCTTAAAGTGGAGTTCCAGTCCCCCAATTCTAATTTTTTTTTAAGACTCCACTCTAACTAGGTCCACTTTATTTGCACTCATTTCCTGTCTGCAAATAACGCAAGATTTTGTCAGTAGATGATTCACAAGGACTCCTGGGATACATGACGCCGCTATCCCAGTAGACCTTGCTAATCGCCTAGTGGGGAAATAGCCAAGGCAGGGGGCTGCTGGAGTGCAGCTGAAACAAGACTATTAGAGGTATTTACATGCAAAAAAAAAAGTTCCATTGGTAAAAGTATGTTAGAAGGGGATACTATAGACAGCAAGTTTATAAGATGGGTGAAACTCTCCTTTAATTTCACTTGGTATCAGCTTAATGCCATTCCCCAATACTGCAGAGCTCACACTGAGACAGGAAGGGACAGTTTAGGGGCCTCTCAGTTGTTATTTAGTGTTAATATGATAGCAAGGAGCATTGCCGATAGGAGGAGAGAGCAGAGTGACAAAGATGAGCCCATCAGTCTGCTGCTTCTCCTTCACTGCTCAGTAACAATCTGGGGGCAGGAATAAGACCTGTAAGTATTACTCCACTGCATTAGCAAAAAAATCAGGTCACCTACCTTCCCAGACAAGTCTGTGCTGTGTGGAGGAACTGTGTAAATCTCAGGATTGGATAGGCAAAAACATATCTACTGTCAGATAAAAAAAAACTTCTTCCATGTGTGTACTTCATTTGTGTTTCTAACTGTTTGCCTGGAGTTTAGCTTTAAACATGCATGTGCTAACTAATGTGTTACTTATAGGTACAGTGGGTAAAATAAGTATTGAACACGTCACCATTTTTCTAGGTAAATATATTTCTAAAGATGCTATTGAGATGAAATTTTCACCACGTGTCGGTAACAACCCATCCAATCCATACATACAAAGAAACCAAAACAAATAAGTTCAGAAATGAACTACTTACAGACCGCCCGCCGCAGTTATGTCGGCTTTTTGAAGAGGAACATCGTTGTAATGGCAGCAGCTAGCTGCCATAACTCCGGTATCCTCTCCTTCAGTGGGCGGTCCGCTTTCAGATAAAAGTGGCAGATTTTCCGCGAGATCACTTTTATCGGGGGCGGGAGAGGAGCCCTTCCCACCACACTCCGGGGGTCTCCGCCCCTTACCAGACCCGCCGGTAGCGTCTGAGACAATCGCGTCTGCTCCCCTGGTGGCCTGGCTGCCGAGTGAGGGGAAGATGGCCCCCACTCGGCTCCATAGCATTGACTGGCAGAAACAACGTCAAGCGTCACTTCCGCCCAATGCTCTTAACCACTTGCCGACCATCCACCGCAGTTGTACTGCAGCAGAATGTCACGGCTGGGCTCCCTCCCCTGTGTTTCTATTGGCAGGAGGAGAAGGAGCCTATTACAGGAGCCAATCAGAGAGGGTCATTCCTCTGCTCTCCTCCTGCCTGAACTCATAGAGCCAATCTGAGTAGAGGTAACCAATCCGGTATAGGTTGCCATGTTGTGATTTATTGCTATTGAAGTATTTGCCTCTGCTCTTGAGGTTATTCTCAGGTGTGAAATCCCCTGAAAGCAGCCTGAATGTAGTATTGAGCTATATTGCTCTTTATCTCATTTATTGCTCTCCAGTTGTATTACTTGAATATGTACTGTTATTGTCTGTTATCCTTTTCCGCAGAAATATTGCAGTAAAGACAATTTCTGTGTTTTATCTTAACGCGTGAGTTTCTCATTGGTCTTTGCACTTACATTATTGCCAAGTGTGCCAGAGGTTGGCTGAGACTGTTATTGTGTTTGAGAGGCAAAGTACCCAACAAACATACTTAAGGCGCTCCTCTGGGGGTGGCGCTACACAGGTATCATTCAGGGTCAGCAGCTATCTCCTGGATTAAGATCCTGGCCCTGTCATGACGCAATCATGAGCTGTAAATCCTGATGCCTGAGGTGTAAATCCTGATGCCTGAGCTTTAAATTCTGATGCCTGTAGAAGGTTTATAATATGTATGTCATATACAGCTAAGCTCTCAGCTGATCTTTTTTTAGTCTGTGACCTGGCAGTATAAAACACCATTAGTGGCTTATACAATTACCACCCCCTCTATTGAACTGCCTTCAACCCTGTGACCTACCATAGTAAAGGTCCATCACAGTCTCACACAGATTACCCCGACCCCTCTGATGCCTCTTATCCTAAAAAGCACTACACTGAACACAGTGATCAGCAGAAGGGAGCTAAATTTCTCCAACCTGCAGCAGACTAAATTATCCTCCTGATATGCTCCTCCCAAGCCTAGGCACCATCACTTGACCGGAGTTCAAGGACCACTTTCTAATGATAAAAGATACGTTCTTTATTTTATTATACTGTTCCTATATATGGTTGCATATTAGGAATTTATTTCTGTAGACTAAAAAGCTATAGATAGGCCAATTTTAATCAAATAAAACAAAAACCAAAAAAAAAAAGTGAGTCTCGATTAAATACAGAAGAGCAGAACATTCCTGATAATAAATATTTTAAGATATGACTCAGTAAGTAGTCCAGATTATAATAATGTATGCAATAAAAGAACCGTGACACAGACGAAATAAGGTGGAATCTGCCGTTATCTTAAATAAATCCATGAAATGTTGATAAGACAAGAAAGAGAAGTAGATTTTACTTTGAACTGAGAAGTGGAATGTTAACTGTTTACATTTAAAGGTTTTCCTAATCAGATGAAAGTGTTGTCTCCTAATGGAAGTCATATTGTTTGTAGCCTTCGTTAATGATACATCCATCTCTCTTGCAAATGTGAAAAATGTTCATTGAAATAATTTAATGGAATTGTGTGATTTTGCTTTTGGGAAGGGCATTGAATTGCTATCATATTTCATTTTGTTGCTTTATGTTTGTTCACACATTATTTATTTAAATAATGAGAATTTGGATGCAGCAGACGGGTCGTTTATTTAAAAAAATTTTTTTATAAATGCGTAAAAAAATAGCAGTTAAATTCTTACTGTTTATACATATATTTATTTTTATTTTAAACATTTTAACAAAGCCTTTTTTTTTCTTGAACAAGGCAAATAGATAGCTAGATAGATAGCTAGATAGATAGCTAGATAGATAGCTAGATAGCTAGATAGCTAGATAGATAGATAGATAGATAGATAGATAGATAGATAGATAGATAGATAGATAGATAGATAGATAGATAGATAGATAGATAGATAGATAGATAGATAGATAGATAGATAGATATTATCCTTAAAAGCAATCCTGTATCTTTCAGTCAATCCAGTATGTTTGGCATCAAGCCTTACTGAATGGAGTTTTCTTAAGCCAATCATATTTTGTGATTCTCTTATAAAGTAATATAAGTTGTTTAACGAATAATAATTTGTAGCATCCCATGCACAGAATCAACCCACACAGCAGAATTGGGGTTTTTATCCCCCTGTTTGGGTAAGTTCCTGTGTCCATGATGTTTTTGCCTGTCAGCCAAGGTCAAAATCTTCACTTCCTTTTAACTACTTAGTGAATTCACCCAATAAGCTCAGCAGAAGGTAGACTACTGAGCAAGGGTTTCTGCATTTTTTTAACTGAAGACCTAAATAAGAATTTTTTTTAGCACTAAAACCCAAGAAGGGAATTTTTACCAAAATGTCATGCTCCTGTAATAATAAAGAAACAGTAATTATTGCAGCTCTTTACTACATAAGGGGAGAAGGAAGGGACTACACATGAGAATCACTGCAGATCAACTAGCTACCTACCTACAGCTGGTCAGATGGTCTGACAAGCTGTTTCTGCCTCAGAAAACTTACCATTAAAAATTCCTTGGGTTGGTTTCCTTGATTTTCTAGCTTAAAGCGAATCTATGCGCCAAACTTTTTTTTAAGTTTTGGATTAAATGGGGAAAGTTAGAACCCTTGTCAGGTCTTACTGCTATCCAAAGTTCTGTTATGCAGCGTACACACGATCGGAAACGCCGCCAGACAAACTCCGATGAGAGCTTTTTGTCGGAAAATGCGACTGTGTGTATGCGACTGTGTGTCTTTTGCTGGTGGAATTCCAGCCAGCAAAAGATTGAGAGCATGCTCTCTATTTTTTGGTCGGGGAAAGTTCCTATACCCGAAAATGCGATCGTCTGTATGCAATTCGGACACGCAAAAAATCTTGCATGCTCAGAATCAAGTACGAGACGGAAGCGCTCGTTCTGGTAAAACGAGCGTTCATAATGGAGATAGCACATTCTTCTCGCTGTCAATTTTTGGATCTTTTAATGCAGCGCATTATTTTCTTCTTTATAATGCTAGAAGAATGAATTTGTTTTGCTGCTGATATTCACACAGAGTTCTCACAAACTTATTTCTTTATTATTTCTCGTGATCTCCTGAATATTCTTTTTTGTTTTTAAAGCCAGATCTCCATAATAATGTTTAGAATGATTTTTTATAGTCATATTTTTTTTTTAATCAAGATCTCCTGTTTTTTTGATTATTTTTAAATTATTTTCTAGTGATCTCCATATTTTTTTTTTTAGTGTGTCAAGTTTCCACAACAAAATTATTATCTTGTATTTTTAAAGCTCAAGGAGGTTGGTTGTTGTCCCTTGTTAATTTGACATTGTATTTTTTAAATGTACCTGCCTACTCACAAACTGTCCTTTTTGAAGAAAAACACATAGGCAAGTATTTTCATATAAAAAAATCTACATTTATTCTGGCTCATAACAAAATAAAGAGGAAGGCAACGCTGGAGAAACTGCTTGAATTTGTGAAGCCTTTGTACCCCAGGGCACACATCAACACTTTGTAACTAAAAATTGGTAGCCTGAGAAGTCCATATAATAGGGAGCACAATCTGGTCCAGGACTCCCAGAGATCATGAACAGCAGCAGATGACATATATGTCCCCAGGCTGTGGTACTACCACAGCCTGCGTCTTCTGTCAGACCAGACTGAACTGTGATGGAATAGGGTGGCTGCTCTCTACTCTTTCTTGATGCCGACCTCCTTGGGGTTGTGCTGCCTCACCTTCAGTTTCCTCCTCTGCCCTATCTGGCACCCAAGTCGCATCAGTGACCTCATCATCATCATCTCTATCTCCTCCATCTTAATCATTACCACTGGGGACAACTTGGCAATATGCTGCGGCTTGGGGAACACGAATGCCAATTTGTCTAACAGTGTTCCTCCCTCTCTCTAGGCTCATGTTCCTGTCATCCTCAACCTCAGAACCAGCATCTGAATCCAGTAATGGCTGGGTATCATCAAGAAACAAGTTGCTGATGCTGTGGTCAAATAACTCAGCTGACTCCTCAATGGCTGATGTTAGGACTATGATAGGAATAGATGTGGACAAGGAGGCAGGTTTATCTACTCTGGCAACTGCAGGGGACTGCACACTTGTCCCTGCTTGTGTGACAGAAGATGAAAGGATGAGGAAGGTTTAGTAAGTCAGTCCACCACCTTCTCTGCATGCTGTGGCTGGATAGCATGGGCAAACTCATTAAACAGAGGAAATGATGCCCTGCCCGAGGACTGACCACCACGTCCACCTTTGCCTGTAGACACATTTGTTGCTGGCCCCCTTACAATGCCAAGGGAATGTTTGCCTCTCCTTGTTGTTCTCCCAGACATTATTGGGAGGGAGGGGCAGTGCTTTTAAGCAAATGTAAAGGAGAAGTTGAAATCTGTACATAGATGCACTTTAATCAATGTAAAGAGGTGTTTGGTGCCCTTTAATTTGAGTACTCACACTACACAGACACACTTCATGGATACAATATAATATACTGCAATATAATGCGCCAAACGTACAGTGATGCACAGAAGTAAATGGCGTTAAACTGGTAGTAACGCACACAGAACTATATGGTGTTAAACTGGCAGTAACGCACGCAATACGATATGGCGTTAAACTGACAGTAATGCATGCAAAACTATAAGGCGTTAAACTGGCAGTAACGCACGCAAAACAATATGGCGTTAAACTGGCAGTAACGCACAAAACTATATAGTGTTAAACTTGTAGTAACGCACACAGAACTATATGGCGTTAAACTGGCAGTAACGCACAAAACTATATAGTGTTAAACTTGTAGTAACACACACAGAACTATATGGCGTTAAACTGGCAGTAATGCACGCAAAACTATATGGTGTTAAATAGGCAGTAACGCACGCAAAACGATATGGCGTTAAACTGGCAGTAATGCACGCAAAACTATATGGCGTTAAATAGGCAGTAACACACGCAAAACAATATGGCGTTAAACTGGCAGTAACGCACGCAAAACGATATGGTGTTAAACTGGCAGTAACGCACGCAAAACTATATGGCGGTCCGACGGACCGAATTCGGCGGACAATCCGACCATGTGTGAGCTGCATCGGACTTCCGACGGACCATTTCAGTCGGAAATCGGACGGACTTTAGATTTGAAACCTGCTTCAAATCTTTATGTCGTAACTCCACTGGACTCAGTTCCTAACAGAAAGCCCGGTCTGTATGCTGGTCCGACGGACCAGATACGACGCATGGGCAGGGTACTACATCTCGCGCTCGCTGCAATAGGAAAAACAAATTTTCCTATTGCGGCGAGCACGAGGGGGAGGCGACGATGTCCCTTAGGTCTGGTATGGATTTTAAGGGGAACCCCCTATGCCGAAAAAATGGCGTGGGGTTCCCCCCAAAATCCATACCAGACCCTTTTCCAAGCACGCAGCCTGGCTGGTCAGGAAAGGGGGTGGACGAGCGAGCGCCCCCCCTCCTGAACCGTACCAGGCCGCATGTCCTCAACATGGGGGGGTGGGTGCTTTGGGGGACGGGGCGCCCTGCGGCCCCCCCACCCCAAAGCACCTTGTCCCCATGACAAGGGCCTCTTCCTGACAACCCTGGCCGTTGGTTGTCGGGGTCTGCGGGCGGTGGGCTTATCGGAATCCGGGAACTCTGGCCCCCCACCCTATGTGAATGAGTATGGGGTACATGGTACCCCTACCCATTCACCAAGGGTAAAAGTGTCAATAAAAAAAAACACACTACACAGGTTTTTAAAGTAATTTATTAGACAGCTCCGGGGGTCTTCTTCAGACATCGGGGGTCTTCTTCCGATGCCGCCGTGCTCTCCGGCCTCTTCTCCCGGTGTCCGGTTCTTCTCCCACTCTTCGGCCTCTTCTCCCAGTGTTTGTTCGACCTCTTCTCCCGGTGTCCGGTTCTTCTGCCGGCTCCTCCGCTATCTTCTGCCACTCTTTTGCTAGCAGTGGCCCGGACTTCTGCGACGTCTTCTTCCCTCTTCTCTTCTTCTGATGTTGGCACAACACTTTCTCCCGCTGTAATGCTGGGACTGTGATGTCATAAGGGGGCGTGGTCATCATCATCTGATGACCACGTCCCCTTATGACGTCACAGTCCCAGCATGCCCCGGACTGTGACGTCATAAGGGGGCGGGCGCAATGCCTATATAAGTCTTTGCGGAGCGCTCACACAGCATTACAGCAGGAGAGAGCATCGTGTCAACATTGGAAGAAGAGAAGAGGGAAGAAGATGACGCAGGAGTCCGGGCCACTGCTAGCAGAAGAGCGGCAGAAGATAGAGGAGGAGCCGGGAGAAGAACCGAACACGGGGAGAAGAGGTCGAACACGGGAGAAGAGGTCGAACACTGGGAGATGAGGTCAAACACTGGGAGAAGAGGCCGTAGAGCGGGAGAAGAGGCCGGAGAGAGCAGCGAAGTTGGAAGAAGATCCCCGAAGTCGGAAGAAGACCCCCGGAGCTGTCTAATAAATTACTTTAAAAACCTGTGTAGTATGTTTTTTTTATTAACACTTTTTCCCTAGGTGAATGGGTAGGGGTACCATGTACCCCATACTCATTCATATAGGGTGGGGGGCGAGATCTGGGGGCCCCCTTATTAAAGGGGTTCCCGGATTCCGATAAGCCCCCCGCCCGCAGACCCCGACAACCAGCGGTCAGGGTTGTCGGGAAGAGGCCCTTGTCCTCATCATCATGGGGACAAGGTGCTTTGGGGCGCCCTGCGGCCCCCCTCCCCCAAAGAATCCACCCCCCATGTTGAGGGCATGCGGCCTGGTATGGTTCAGGGGGGGGCGCTCGCTTGTCTCCACCCCCTTTCCTGACCAGCCAGGCTGTGTGCTCGGATAGGGGTCTGGTTTGGATTATGGGGGACCCCCATGTCGTTTTTTTGGCGTAGGGGGTTCCCCTTAAAATCCATACCAGACCTAAGGGCCTGGTATGCCCCGCGACAGGGCTCACAAGGTGTCAATCTCGCCGATAAAAGCGGCGAGATTGACTTCCTTTTCTAGTCTCGTCATACCCGAGTCACGTTCAAAATTAACGGACTTGTTCGTGTGTGGGCATGTCCGTTCATTCGGAAAGTCGTTACTCCGTCAGGAAGACCGGCGTACATAGTCCGCCGGAAAGTCCAGGCGTGTGTAGGCAAGTCCGTCCGTAGTCCGGTCATGTGTAGGCAAGTCCGTTCGTAAAAAAAGTCAGTCGGAAAGTCCGTTGGACCAGTCCAGTCGCAAAGTCTGCCCATGTGTACGCCCCATAACTAATAGCACTGAACAGAGCCCTATTCTGTCTCTCTCCACACCAAAATCTATCTCTCTCCACACCAAAAAAAAACTGAAAATGGCTGTCATTGAAAGAATACTTTTATATTGTGGGGCGGGAATGAGCCATGATTGGATAAAGTCATGATGACAGTGTCCAATCATGACTCTGACAGTGCTCTGTGCCCTGATTGGCTGAAGCTTTCACTGCTTCAGCCAATCAGGGCTTGCAATGCACTGTTCAACGCCACAATGCATTGTGGTCGGTTCGGGGGGCCGAACAAACAGTCGAACGACCCGTTTTTTCGGCTGTTCGCCAAACGTCCGAACAACGAAAGTTCAGCCCGAACTTATGCTCGGGCCGAGCTGTTCGCCCATCCCTAATGTCAAACACTTTTTATTCAATCATTCATTTGTTAGCAATAATAACATCTAGTTAACACCAATAATTTTCTGACAACAAATATTTCAAAAATACTATACCTGACTCCAGCTGGGCTCCTCAACTTCTTCCAGGATGGAAGGGCCAGATTGGTCCTCGGAAGCCTCAGCTGGGGTTGAGGGAAGGGTAGATGGAAGTGTAGAAAGTGATTCCCTGGCTTCAATCAGGTCTTCCAGAAACCGCATCCTGTTGTAGTACCACGGACTGGGTACACACACATCCTTTACTGCTGCTCCTGATCTCATGGAAGCCTGGACCTTATTAAGCTCCTTCCTATACGTGCTTATCAAGCTACCAATTTTCTTATCCACAAACTCGTTGTCTGCATCAGGGACCTGCGTCTTCACAAATTGCACCAGTTTCTCCAGCGATGCCTTCCTAGCTGGTTTATTTCGATATAAGGGGTTTTTAACCTCCCACAAATTTCTCATATCCCTGTATCTGTCTATGAACTGGCCCATGAATTCAGGGTCTTTTAATTGTTTCATATTTGCTGCAAGACAAAACACAAGACAAAAACATTAATATCAGGCTAAACTCTACTAATCTTATCCCAATATAGGCCTCAATATCGAATCAATGTAGGCCACTGATGTCCCAAGTTAAAATGTTACCTTCGTTATAACGTTCGGCGCTTCCTCCACTCACGGATCATACGTACGATACAGGCGTGTTACCATTATATACACTGCGCATGTGTGAAACTCCACCCGCATCGCCTGCCCCTGATGTTCTTTCTTGAATATTCCCCGCCCCTTCTTTTTCGTCACAGTGGGAGAGGAACATGGCAGAGACACAGCAGGTGCGTGATAATAGCAGTAACGAGGAGGAGGAAAGCCCAGAGCCCAAAACGTCCCAATCCCGCAGGAGATTTGAGGCCTCAAATATGGCCTTTGTAGAGATGGTGGAGATGGTGGACATCTTGAAGAGGGTCGACTATGACGGGAAGTATGGACCATACCTAAACCCAAATGTGAGAAAGGTCAAGATCATGACTAAAGTTGTGAAGCGTCTGCACAGGAATTTTGGGGTACGACGATCCAAGGAGCAATTGAGGAAACGCTGGTCAGACTTAAAATTGAGGGAGCATGATAAGTACAGAAGGATCAAGAAAGTGCTTTTAAAAAGTAAGTAGTTGTCGTGTGTTCCAATTATTATTATTACTTGCATGCTGTTCCATGTGCTTTTCTTTACTGTTGTACAGTTTAAAATGGCTGCTTTCATGTTCATGGGCACAGTAATCGGTCGTAAGAAACATCGTTCTTTTGCCAACTACATACAATGTTTTGGGCAGATACAGGGTTAACTACATTTGGTCATGCTAATTTGTATTAAAAGAAGTTTAGGACATTGTTGTCTAGATGTGTTTGAAACTAGAAGAATTGCAAACTTGATTCAGTGTAATGTAAGGAGAGGACACTCAGCAGCTGTTTGCACATCTGGACTCAGGAGAACTAGTGTGGGACACAAGAACAAACTTTTTAGGGTGTCCCACACAGGTACTCCAGTGGATACTTGGGGTGTCTCCATGTGTGAAACTTGTCCAAAAAAGGTAAGTATTCCAGCATTGGTAAGTGAAAAAATCTTGTCTTCAGCTTGGAACTCTGCCAAAACAAACAATTGTACCCCACTTCCAAACAATGTTTCATATTCCTATTTCTGGCCTCAAATATCTGTGTGCTAAGTATACCTTTTGTTTCATTCTCATAGGGGAGAAAAGACTCCGGACGTCTGAGGACACCAGGAAACCCCCACCTCCTGAAGAAGGGGAACAGAGGACACCACAACCTGAGGATATGGAGGAAGGAGAGGTGGTTGAGATTGTCACAACAGGTGAGTGTCTGACACCACAGATTCAGGTAATAGATATATGCCTGCATATTTATAATACATGGTGTGTATTTTTTCTTTTAGGTGATGTGCATGTTGTGAAAGAACAATCTACTCATTTCACGACTGACAGTGCACAAAGGCTAATACAGGACATAATGTTTTGTAGTCAGGATTTAGACCTCATCAAGCAAAAAACAAATGAACATAGAACAAAAACTGAACAACATAATTGATATACTAGGAAGAATCTAAAGAACAACAAAATGACACAATTTTCTAATTTTGGGGACTTTAGACTCTAGAATTTTTTTCTATTTTTTTAAGCATTTTAAAAGCCAAATTTTGAAGAGGCACACTGTGTCAACATGTGCTATCTGCCCTCAGGGGATATCAATGTAGGCGTTTGCATGGGTGCAACCCCTTCCTCGTAACTCAAGTAGGTGAGAGGAAGTGGTTGCACCCCCAAAACATGTCCATTGATCCCCCATGATGGGAGGTGGCACATGTTGACATTAAGCATGGGATCAGGAGGGAAATCCCCAGTTTGACTCCCAATTTGTGTGCATCTTAAAAATTTGGCTTTTACAGGGGGACATCACCCCATCTGATGAAGGCAATATCAACTACACTATATCAGCACTGTAATGTCTGATATTGCCTTCAGTTTTTCAATGTTGAACTCTGTAAGTTCCTGAGTTGTGTATGTTATGTTTTGAAACATGCCTCTTTATGTACTAAAAAAATATTTTCAAGGTAAAACTTAAAAAAAATGTTTTTGTTTTTTTTAAATGTTTTTTTTAAAGAAATGTGAATGTGCATGGAGTTAAAGGTTTTATACTCAACAATGTGTGGCTTCTTTCAATGCTCAATACCATTTTCTGTATTGGTGTTTACAGTGACAATGGGTGTTATTCAATAATCGAAAAAACCACTTGGCACTACAAGTGCACTAGAAAAACCTAGGAGACAGCTAAAAGAAACACAAGCAGTAAATCAAAATCAAGATTTGATCAGATCAATTTTTTTTTATATCTAAAATAATTACAAATTTGCTGGCATAGCAATGGCCCCCCTACCCATAAAATAATCTACATATTTTTGACGCACTTCACAGGCGCTTTGAGGGGGCAAGCCAGGACGGCCAGTTTCCAGGGCCGCCAGTGGATTTTTTGGAAGTCCAGCCTCAGGCCCAACTGAGGCTACATACAGGCGGTCCCCTAGTTACAAACATCCAACTTACAAACGACTCCTACTTACAAACGGAGGGAGACAACAGGAAGTGAGAAGAAATCTACCCTAGGAAGGAAAATTCACTCCTGTAATGCCCTGTACACACGAGTGGAATTTCCGTCGGAAAAATCTTGGATGGTTTTTCCGACGGAAATCCGCTCAAGCTTGGCTTACATACACACGGTCACACAAAAGTTCTCTGAACTTTTGACCGTCAAGAATGCGGCGACATACAACACTATGACGAGCCGAGAAAATTAAGTTCAATGCTTCCGAGCATGTGTCAAATTGTTTCCAAGCACGCGTGGCTTTTTGCGCGTTGGAATTGCTTACAAACGCATTTTTGGACAGGAACTTTTTCCGACCGAAAAATAGAGAACCTGCACCCAATCTTTTGCTGGCTGGAATTCTGCCAGGAAAAGTCCGATGGAGCATACACACGGTCGCATTTTCCGACCAAAAGCTCTCATCTGAGTTTTGCTGGCGGCATTTCCGATCGTGTGTATGGGGCATAAGAGTTATTATGGGAAAAAGGTGTCTCCACTGCTTTATCACCAAAGCTTGTTTCCACAACAACCCAACATTTTCAAAAGCCAATTGTCATTGGGACAGAAAGTGAGGTGAAATCTTCTAAACGGGCACAGACAGCAAAACAAACATTACAGGGGTCCCTTTCCAGTGCTATCCAAAAAGCTTAAAAATCGTTTTTTTCACTGGAGCTACACTTAAAAAATGTACCTATTCCGACTTACAAACAGATTCAACTTAAGAACAAACCTACAGACCCGATTTTGTTTTTAACCCAGGGACCGCCTGTAATTCGGAGCATTTCTCTTCAAAAAGTTGTGAAGTATGCAGCATGCTAGAACTATGTGGTTAAGTTTGTACTCCGCCATATTTATTGCCATAAGAAATTGGCGGAACTGGCTGGCCATTATCCCAAAGGCATTCTCCACGACTCTTCTGGCTCTGGCCAGCCAGTAATTAAAAACCTTCTTCTCCGGGGTGAGGGTACTCTGGGGGGATGGCCTCATCAGGTGATCACCCAGACCCAATGCTTCATCAGCAATAAAAACAAAAATGGAGTCCTTCCATGTTCTCTTCCACAGGTGGCAATCCCAAGCCACCACTCTGGATACGTCGGTAGAACTCGGTCTGGGCAAAGACTCCACCATCCGACATCCGGTCATTCTTCCCCACGTCCACATAGAGAAAGTCATATGTCGCCGACACCACCGACATCAACATAATACTATGAAACCCCTTATAGTTAAAATAGTATGACCTCGAGTGGGGTGGTGGGACTCCGCAGTTGGGAAAGTCCCAACAATGAGCAAATTGGGAAGCCACAGTCTGCCATTCCTGTGGCGTTGGAGGAAACTGTGGAGTCAAAAAAGAAAAAATAATTATTAGTACTTTTGCACATAACATTGCAAGCAGATTAGACACAAACATTCTTGGCCAACATCAGTATAACATTTATTTTAAGGAGTATTTAAAGACAAAAATATAAGGTCCACTTATCAGATTCCTCACCCCCTCTGATGGCCCATTGGAAACATTTTAGGGGGGGAGGGTTATAAGTGAGTTTCGGGGACCCCAAAAAAAGCCTCTGGCACTCTACCTGAATTTAAGGACAACAATAACATTTGTACACATTTTAGGGGGTGTTTAGGGTAAAGCCCTACAATGGAGCTGACAAAATACATTGTTAAGTGACTAGGCTAGGTGTATATGGGCCCAGGATAGCATGCTGGGGAGGTTAGTGAAGGCAAATATGCGTGGACAAAAAAGGAGCATTAAAAGCTTGCAGCATGCATGAGGACAAATGGGACATTCACAGCATATTACAATCATGGTAATTAGGGAATGATGAAAGAAATACAATACATTAGCATACATTAAATACATAGAATGTGATGTTAAAGGAGAAAACTTACCCTAATATAGTCCTTCTGCAGGACCTGTATGATGGCAGAACTGGTCTCTGAGATAATGATCCCCAGAGCCTGGGGGGAGATGCCTGTAGAGAACTTGAGGTCCTGTAGACTTCTCCCCGTCACCAAGTACCGCAGCGTGACAACTAGCCTCTGCTCCGGAGTGATGGCTTGCCGTATGCAGGTGTCCTGCTTCATAATATAAGGGGACAGTAAAGCCAAAAGATGGTGAAAAAGGGGGTCCCTCATCCAGAGAAAATTCCTGAAATCATCAAGATTATTCTCCTGGATCTCACGCAGCAAAGGCATATGAGAGAATTGGTCACGCTGGAGCAACCAATTCTTGGTCCATGAACTCCTCCCCACCCTGTTTCATAGACTGGACTTGGGTCAAAGCAAGAACCCCAACACCAAGCCCCCTCACAGCATGAACTCTACGATGAGCATATACCCGTAACATGGCTTCAAAACGGTCGGCTAGTTAGAATGAACTAACAGAACGCAATGAAGACAGAAAGGCCTGTGAAGAGCGAGCTGAAAATCAGAAACGAGCAGACAAGAACGCACTGAAAAACAGATACAAACTGACTACACGCACTGAAAACCAGATACAAACCCACAAGCACAAACTGAAGAGCAGTAACGGACTGAAAAGCACGAAAGCTGAAAAGCATGAATCGTCTCTCACCAAACTTCTACTAACACAAGATTAGCAGACAGAGCCAAAAGGGTGGCGCACTGGGTATTGAACTTCCGTTTTCTAGTCCCGTCGTATGTGTTGTACGTCACCTCATTCTTGACGGTCGGAATTTAGTGTGACCATGTGTATGCAAGGCAAGCTTGAGCGGAATTCCATTGGAAAAACCATCCAAGTTTTTTCGGACGGAAATTCTGATCGTGTGTACGCGGCATTAGAGATCTTAACTCAATTTCTCTTCTGGGGACAACATTTTGAAAGACAGAGAGGGTAAATCTGCAGCAGGGAAAAAGCTGACCAGGGTTTTAACCATTCCCCTATGTGACATAAAAAAAGCTTTGCTAACACAGAACACATTGCGGGTGTTCTTTTCCATTTTTGTAAGCTTTAGTAGAGACAGAGAAATATGATGTTTGTTGTATTTTCTTTCAGCAGTACAAATTTCAAACTATTGTAAGGTCTTCTTACCTCATAATCTTGGTAGTGTGGTTGTGTGATTTCTTGCACCCCCCCCCAACTTGCACACACTCTGACTCCCCAGTCTGTGCTGTCAGTTATAACCAGTGTGCAAGTTATCTGCTACTTTGCACTTGGATATAAATCCATACCAAGTACATCGCAGTTTGGGTTCCAATCCATAATTTGACCAACACTGGTATAGGATGACACCAGGGGCATAACTAAAGATCATATGGTCCCCCATAGCACAATTTTATTGGAACTTCTTTATGTGGCACCTGGCAGTGTCAATTTGACAATACTGTTGTCACAGCTGATCTCAACATAACCTATGCCTAAATCAAGGACAGGTAGCATAAGAGCTGTCAGCATAGTCAGTACAATACCAAGGACAGAGTAGACATAAGAAGAGGGAGTGTCAGTGCAGGGCACTAACTTTTACACTTAATTTTCCAGACAATTTATTTTTCAGTTGTTGTAGCAATAATACTAATAACCAACCATAATGATATTTTATCATTTGACATGAGTGTTACTGCATACAAATACCCTATAGCTCTAACACAAACATATTTAAACTGTGGCTTTTTACCGACAGACAAATCTCAACTGTCTTGTCAGCTTTTAGATGAGGAGACACACTGGGACTTTTACTGTCTGAGGAAGGTTGTTTGTGGCATAGCAAGAACTCGCTGTGCTCAGTCATAACCCAGATAGCAAGGATAACTTTCCACAAATTTGTGGCAGTGTTGAATTGTAAGTCTGTTAACTTGCTGCACATTTTCACTGGCAAGTTGTAAACTTGCAGAGCACTTGAAGCACAAGTTCTAGTTGACACTTTTCCAATTTGTAGCAAATTTGGTGGCAAGTCTCTAGGAAGAGCAAAGTTGCAGTGGTGAGTCTACAGCAAGGGCTCTGCAAGTCTACAGCATGAAAATTCAGCCACAGTGACCCCTGTGGTGGGATGACTATTGCACAACATAACTGAATCAGAACTTGCAGCAAACTTGCAAAATGTTTGCAAATAAAGTTGATCTGGAGTAATGCAATGCGGACTTCCTGCAATTATGCAACAGAGTTATGAAGCCTGGCAAGTCCAGCAATAGCTTAGCAAGTCATTTTCAAATTTGCAGCACAACAATGGAGGGGGATTAAGGATAGCTGTTGGCTCAATAAATGTTTATTGCATGTTCAGATTCAGTGTGCAGCCTCCATTATCCTGCATGCAGATATTCAGAGACACAGTCACAGGTAAGCTGAGGAGACAACCATCACCCAGTATCTGAATGGGAAAATAGAGGGAGCCTGGACCAGAGAATGTTTATGTAACCCAGCAGACTTTTCAGCAGCTAACCAAGTGCTGCTTCCTGCACAGAGAAAGCAAGGGAGTGTTCTGACTAACACTGATTCCAAAGACTCCTCCTGTGCATCTGACGTCTGCTCTTCTTGGCTGGAGACCTCACAGGGGATCAGGGTCATCATCAACTGCAGCCTCTCCAACCAATAATAATATAATACACAATCTGTTTTGTCTACACATACACACAAATGTTCTATGTTTAGTTTTCCTTCCTAATAGGGTCCTCTTCCACCTCCAAGCCCTATGACTGCAAATACGCTGCTGAATGACACATTGAACATTTTCCAGCATATAGTATGGTTTGCATTGGATGCCAAGACTTATCTGGGTATTAGCAACTGTTTTAATGTACAATGTTGTACAGTTTCCTGTCTATTGGCTGCTAACTCCTTTTCTCGGTGCAGTAAAATTTATGTGTACTGATGGAGAAGAAAGAACAGGGTTTTTTTTTACATCGCTGACTAGATACTCAGAAACTGCAGCAGACCCAGAAGTATTAACTATTGAGTTCAAAGGTGAGGGACAAGTAACTCACATCTGAATGAATTACATGATCACTTTTAAGAAACCACAATGAAGTACATTTTGTAGTTCATAAAACTGCTTCATTTAAGAAAAACATGTGTATGCTATATGCATTCCTTACATTCGCAGCAAGCTAAAAAGCAGGCTTTCCTAAACACCTTATGAGGAGCGGGAGGGAAGTAGATCATAAAAAATTGGAGCAAATGTCCACTTCGACATCCATGTCACTGAATCTTACAGTGAGTAGAGTATGTGATTTTTTTTTTTAATTGACCCTCCCCTTTGGTCCAAAAATAAAATATTAAGGAAATTCTTAAGGGAGTCATTCTTATGTATCACAATCCATCATTATGATGGCTGGAGAGAAAAGAGGTCTATTTGGTGATCTGCAGCTGCTCTGGCTAAGAAGCTGCTTCTGTACTCCCACTACTATTTACTGCAAATGTGTATTTACAATCATTGTGAAAAGCATCTCTGGGGTACAAAGCATCTATTTGTCATAGATTTTTAATGTGCTAAACAGCCATAATGAATTATATATAAATTGTAGGACCAAACAGGATATTTATCACTGGATTCGGTTGCAAAAAAAAAAATCTGTAAACTGACTGCATTCAGATGCATTTGTGTTTATATTTAAGGTAAAGGCAAAAGTTGATACCTTTAGCCACTATGCAAGAGCGGAAGCTAAAGGATTTAGGAACACTAACCAAGGTATAGCCTGTAAACTGTTTGGTATGACTGGGACTTGAATATTTCAGATTTTTTTTTTAATATTATGAACCAGTTACATGAATTGGTATGAAATTGTTAACACATTAAAAAAACATTTCAAACCATACGCCTTTTTTCACACTAGCCTTGTAGTCCCTTTATTTGTTTAGAATAGTTCATCAGATTGATTATGGAAGCAAAAGCTTTTTCATCAGTGACTGAACTATTGTAGTGCAGGAGACCCTGGTGTAAAATCAAAACATAGGCCTCCCCTATGTCTTAGACAAACATTTTTAGAGTACCTATTAACAAAAGCAGTTTCTTTTTTTTTGGCATCAGATCTCGGTGCTTTGTGCTACTGGCACACTGATTTTATGTTAGGCTTACAAATTAAAGTGATTGTAAGGGTTCGTTATTTTTTTTAAATAACAAACATATCATACTTACCTCCACTGTGCAGCTCGTTTTGCACAGAGTGGCCCCGAACATCCTCTTCTGTGGTTCCCCGGCGGCTCTTGCAGCTCCTCCCAACATCAGATAACCCCCTAGGAGAAGCGCTCTACCAAGGTGTTTACCTCTCAGGCACTCTCCCGATTCCAGCACTCGGCGTCCATAGCTGCCGAATGTATGACTCGGCCCCGCCCCCCCGGCGCCTGTGTCATTGGATATGATTGACAGCAGCGGGAGCCAATGCCTGCTATCAATCTATCCAATCGAGAGCCAAGAACCCCGTGCAGAGAGACAGTGCGTCTCTGCGGGTCAAGTTCCAGGGCTCAGGTAGGTAAAACGGGGGGCTGGAGGGCTGGAGGGCTGGTCACTGCCAGGTGTTTTTTCACCTTAATGCATAGGATGCATTAAGGTGAAAAAACACAAAGATTTACGACCCCTTTAAGTGTTCGAAATGTGTGAAAATGTATAAGGAAATTACATAAAGGCAAATGAGATATAGAATAATACATGTAATGTTTATCAGAATGAAAATGAAAAATGGAATAAAAATGAAAAAAATAGAGTATTTCACAAAGTATAAAAATAAGTAGTGATATGTATTAATGCATTCTTATACAAACTATAGATATACTTTACCGACTTTGAATTATATGTCATATAGTTATCAAATGCTTCTTCTAACCTCTGCAGTATGGTGTGTTATCTACTCACACCTGGAAATTGTTCAACTGTTGTAGTGATATAAAGACAGAATGTATTTCTAGCTCTAATGTTTTATACATGATGATGCAAAATGGATGTCTCTTGAGCTTAAACAAACTGCACGGCTGTCTACACTGTGCATAACATGTAGTACAACAAGACTCCAGCAGAGAAAAAAATGTAGACAAAATAATATGACTTCTCTTAATTTAGGACATCATAGTCATAGAAATGTCAGCAAAGGAGGAAACCAAAAAAACAAAGATTTTTTTTTCTAAGTAACAAAATGATTAAATGTATTAATGCCATTGATTTTTACATCTGTCATTACTATATTGTTTTACTTTACTTCTATATTTTATTACTTTTATAGGTTACTTAACTTTCCAAATATAGCTTAAAATTTAAAAGAAAATAATAGCCCTGCAGGGGTTAAAAATACCAAAAATTAGCTCACACTGTAATTATCACCCTATCTCTAGCGCTGTATCCTGCACACTAGTAGGTGGGGTGCAATGTGATGGTGCAGCAATAAGACACACAGTCCCAGTGCAGTGAAAGAACTTATATTGAAAGAATGCAAAGGCAGTTCACAAACAACGCAGTGGGAAGGCAACTTAGTCAGGAACACTCACAGGTCCATCAGTGTGTAGCGAGCATCAGCCAAACTGACAGCATCTGTAGAGAGGCAGAATGCGGCTCAGTCATCTTGCACCCGAGCAGGCAGATATCCAGAGAAGTAGCAAATCTTACACTTTCCATCCTCATCAGGAACCTTTCCCTGCCACTAGTTTGGTCCCTACCAGACAGGGTACAAATAGCTACTCTCCTAACTCGCAAATGCACACCAAACCTGGGAGCAAGGACCTTAAAAAGGCTCTGCCTGACCCAAGATGGCTGCAGGGGTCACATGGGGCAACAGCATCCAATGGGATACTTCCCCAGTGACCCAGAAAACCATATAAAAACCATGCTCCTACTGAATTCCTCTCCAACTGCAGTGTCGCTATCTGCATCTGCCTATAGACTCACTGTCTTGCAATCCAGTACCAGTCCATTTCCTGTGAGCCCAGAGTGCCAAAGACCCACTTGAGAAGGACATTTCCCCCCTCTTTTCATAATGACACAGGGCGGGGTAAACTACATTCAGTAACAAGAAACACACAGAGAGGAGGGGCTGCAAGAGAAACTCACCCTCCCCTCTCCCAGCTAATCCACATACACACATACAGCCCATAAAAGGTTGCTCCCAAGGCAGACAGAAACAATAGAACAATGGGATACAGCCACACCTCAAACAATCTAGCAGTCTGAAATTATTTATCTTCATATTTCTTGAGGGATATTGTTCAGAAATATTAATGTCCCAAGTGGAACAGCCCTTTCATTCTTTAAGCACTAACCACACATATAGAATCCAGGACAATAGGGGTAAAAGGAAATGCTGAATCCGGTGTGGTTGTACAATGAGTCGGGTTAGGCATACCGGGGTTCTCGGTCACCATGTGACCCTAATAGACACAGGGTAACTTACACATAGGAGGGCCCGGGGGAACTGGACAAAGAGTTTCCAGTGCTCTCCAAGGTAAGCTGGGTTCCACAAGCCTCCCCCCGCCCAAAGTGACTCCCATCACAGTGATATTGCATTACCAGACTGAAAACAGCAAGATTTAATGCAGGGATGTCCAACCTTTTGACCTTTCTGGACCACATTGGAAGAAGAGGAATTGTCTTGGGCCACATATAAAATACACCAACAATAAGGATAGCTGATGAGCAGAAAAAGCCTGGCAGATCACAAGTTAATGATCACTGATACAAATAATGTACCTGAGTAATAAAACTTAATTTAAAAAAAATATTTTTTAATATAAAAGTAAAAGAGGGCAACATAAAACTAGTGCAATATTTGACACTGTTTTTGATAAACAAACGTGTCAATATCTGGTTTTGATGGCTGTAGCAGCAATTTTCTATTAATTCTCAAAGTGATCTTTGGATATTTTTTGGTTCTAACTTTGCCCTTCATGTGCTTCATTCTTGAAAATTGTCTCTCACAAATATAGATGCTGCTGAAAACTGATGATATGAATAAGACGTGATTGTGAAGAGTGGGAAATTTTTCCTTGGGAAGATAAAAGTCCAATAAACAGAGTCAAAATTTTCTTCAGCTGCATGTGTTCGCTACATGTAAACATATTTTTACAAAAAAAATCCAAAAATCTTTACAATTTTGTGTTGGGCCACATTCATACCCGTACTGGGTGGCCCATGGGCCGCAGGTTGGACTCCCCTGATGTAAAGTATACATTGATTTTTTTTTAAAGATGTGGGGTAGTCCCAGGAAAGCTGGCGTTGGACTTCAAAGGAAATCTGGGCTTTGTCTTTGCATGACAAAGCAACAGGATTGACTTAACACTCCCCTTTCCAGCAGCACATGCTCACATTTCCTTCCCTCACCCACTGCTCTGTTCAGCCTCTTGGAGAGAAGATAATACCTGGTACACCTGGGTATATTATCTATTTTTGGAACTTGTGTCTTGGAGACTTCTCTGTAGCATTGCATACTTACAAACAGCAGATTAGTGGACCGGAAACATGGAGAAAATTCACAGTTTCCTTCAACCCCATGCCTTAATATTCTTTTTGCAGTTTACAGCGGGGTTGTCACATCCAGTTAATAGACTTCAAAGTTAAGGTCCTAATTAATTCATGTATTAACTAATATCAGATAATTCCAACACTAAAAATTTAGTTTGACTTGAAATGTGTTTCTAGCAATAAGCATCAGATAAGACATTCTGTAGGCACAAATAACTATCCCAAGCACGTCCTTTGTTGAGAGGTGTCATTTGTTCTTGATGTTAAATTTTAGCAGGTAGATATATGATTTGTGAGCTCCTTTTTACTGCACATAGCAGCAGGTGAGTTGCCGGTAGACAGAAACTGTGTCACTTATCACCTGATTCTTCCACCTGGTGGGACAGTTACTGAGGTGAGATGAAATCTTTAATTAGAGGTGTCCACAGGAGCAACTGTTATGAGAATGAAAAATCACAATGGATGCATGTTTTTTTCATTATTTCTTGTCACATTTTTTAATCAATTTAATTAGGCACATTTTGTCTGAGCTCTTCACTTTTAATATATTAGTTTAGCTTCTCATCAGGACTGACATGGGCCAATTAGTGCAGTGTAATTGTTAACCTAGGAATTAACTACTCTAAATACACATAATGTAGAAGAAATATGAGAGATCTCAGGAAGAAAGGGGAGCGAAAATAATACAAGAAACATAAATCAAATAAAATGTATGCTGCATTTATGATTTTATGCTTACTGTTTTAAACTGATATTGAATTCATATTTGTAAAGACCACTGACAGGCACGTTTTTTATAACAGAAGGGACCCTAGTGGTCTTTTCTGTCATAAATGTCTCCCCCTGCCTGTCAGTGGTAATGTGATCACACATGTGCAGCTCAGACCACATTTATGGCACTTGCTATGTACCTTGGTGATGTGACTTCTGTGCGCATGCGCAGGAGTGACATCATCATGGCCAGGCTATTCAAGCAGCCAAAGAGATAGAAAACCAGGTGAAGATGGAAGTGCTTGGGACACGCTACAGTGCAGCATTGGAGGGTTCTGTTTGATAGGAAAGTCTGCCATAATGTGCTAATATGCCATGCATACTATCACAGTATGGCATAACACTGCAGGGGCCCATTTTTATAATTGTTTTGGAGTCGTTTACTACTGCTTTAATATAAGAAGTAATAAGTTATTAGATAAATAGTTTTCTGTAGCAGAAATTGGGTGTCATTTACAGGTGGCAGGGAAAATAAGACATGAATGTTACCTGTATAATACCAAGAGGTGTATAGATTTCCACAGCTTCAAATCCTAAAGTCATAAGAGACAGCAAAAAAAAAGTCACTTTGCCGAGCACACAAGTGCCTGACCTTGCTTGGGTATATAAAATTCAAAGGTTTTAAATTGTTTTAAGATTTTTCGGTGTTCATTGTGTCTAACTATCTTTAAAATCAGGACTAGTGAAACTGGTTAGGTTAATAAGAGTTATAAAGATACTTTCCCTAACGTAGATGATCTTCCACAGCCTCTTTGGAAACACTTTCTGTCTACATGTATGCACTCCAGTAATGACTGCATGGCATTTCTAAGGGACGGCTTCAACAAGGATGTGCTAAAATGTAACGTGCCCCTTTGTAATCTCCATCGGATAACTGTGTGACAGAATAGCAACACAGAAGCACAATTGCAATACAGGGACGGAGTATTGTCACCCTTTAACAGGAAGTCCCTGAACAATGACAATATGGCAGGAACACCAGATATTGTTAGTCTAGTGACAGCTACAGTTTTTAAATTTGTTGAAAATTCTTTTTGAAATTACATGTCAAAGCTTATATGAGATTTTAGTGATGTGGTTTTGGAATACTTTGACTTTCTATGCATGAAATCTAATTTGTCTGTGTACAGCTATGAAGCTACCTACGTCTAATCAGACATTGACTTAGACTTTTACCCTAACCAGTGATCTCCGTGGGGACATAGGAGATCTACACTCCTTGAAGTGTCAGTTTTCCAGAAGACTTTAGAGGAACATTTCCTATCAATTAAATGGTGTTCAGAGACACAAGCAGCAGGCGAGGTGAGTATTTACAGTCAAGTACATTGAAAATAATAATGTTTAACAGTTTTATTTTCACAACAGGGTTGCTTTAGGTTTAAGTGGATTAGGGGAGATTTTAAGGTTAGCCAAGATATAGGTGTTAGGATTATCTTAAGGGGTAGGTTAATGTCAATTGCGTTTGCAGTCACATTTTATTGAAAACATATGTTTTGGAACCAAAAACCCTGTACAAATACCAGATCGATGTTCTCTGCACTGGAAAATCCATGTCTCAAAACTGAATGGGTGGCTTGAGTCACACACATACTTGCCAGTCACCATATTGGCACACATTAATTTAAAATTAGCTGATTGCCAAAAATGTACCACCCAGTAGCAAAAGATTACAGTCACAAAGCCCGACCCTTAAAGGTAATATGCACTTTGCTCAGGACCATTTTAATATCAGCCCCTGCATCTGCTTATACTTACCTTCTCTTCATTCCTCCAGCACATAGTATGTAGCTCAGTCCCCTTCCTCTCACATGACAGTACTGCTGTTTGGGGATTGGCCACACAGGCACCTAGCACAGTCACATGAGGGCATGGTGAGAATCATTAACAACTTGGAGCTTTCACAGGGCTTCTTCTTCTTTCAGCTCCCACAAGTGAACAGAAAGGCGGGCATGCAAAATGAAAGCATTTGTAAACAGCTGGTGAGGTTAGCATTAAAGAACACCTGTTGTTTTAACCTGCATGGGCAAAGCTCATGTTCACTTTAAGATGCAAATTTTAAAACCAAAATGGGCTTATTCAGTTAGGCAAAAAAAAGCAACCCATAGCAATCAATCAAGTGCTGACTAGGTAAATCTAAAAGGGTACATTTTTGGTAAGTACCCTTATATGTTTAGTGTCAATAAATTTTAGCCAATAATTCTTCATACTCTCATATGATCATTGCTTTAATTTGCTTCCTACTTCATTAACCTCATTCACAGAGGCCTAGCACAAGAGGTATTTTCATTTAGGAACTTTTTTTTTAATTAATGCTTAAAATATTACAATAGTTTAGCATTATGTATATAATAGTCAATTTACAAAGATTATCAAATAGGTTTTTGTTCCTGAATTATGGCTACCTTCTGATTGAGGGGAACAGGAAAATTAACTATTCCAGGTGAAAATAAAATATGGACAGATAAAATACATGTTTATGAGACAATTTAAGATGTATGGAAAAATATAGACTAATAATGAGTAAAACAAAAAGTGAAAAGTCAAAAAACTGTGTAGTGACAGTCCACCATAAATGAGCATTCTCCATAGCTCCTTGCACAGTCCCCTGGAGTCGCCCTTACCTGACTGACTCTCCACGTACTGCATCAGGTAGATGAGGGTGAATCCATGGGACTGTGCAAGGAGCTATGGAGGACACTCATTTATGATCTGTGTGAGATGTCATACAGTGCCACGGGGGATTCTTTGTACATCAGCCTTTATAGACTTCTCTTAATTAGAGGGCCAATTCAGTCTAGTAAGCATATCAATGTATGGTGAAGGATCACTGTGGTGTAATTTCCTACTCTTTGAGGACCATCACTTATTTGTGGTCACAAGAGCCACACATCTTCATATTACCTCCACACTTGTAACGGTAGACTGTCACTACACTGTTTTTGGACTTTTCACTTTTTGTTCCACTCATTATTAGTCTAAGGAGCGCAGCACTATATTTTTCCACTTGTCTAATTGCCCATTTATATTGATTTGTATGCTATCAGCTATATGTTTAGTTGTGCCTTTGAACACAAATTATGTTGTTATTATGATTCAAGATGTATGCAATATTCATTTTTGTGAACTACCGATTTTGTTCCAGAATATACAGTATAATGAGATAAAATAAACTCATATTTTATATGGTTTTATGAATCGGTACTATTATCTCTAATGTTCTCATTTTCTTTACACCATACTTCACCGTCTTCAACTACAGAGGTTATTTAGTAAGTGTCATCTATAAACATCAGAGCTGGTGTTGTTCCAAGCTGCAAACATATTGTGCTGACCAACTGCGGGTGCTTAAAGCAGACATGGGATTAGTCTTTCCCAGCATGCAACCAACAGTCAGGTCATATTTTGCTTAAGTTGGTCATACACTAGTAAATTTTGGTACAAACATTTCTATGACTACATTTGATGAATTGTTGAATGTTGTTTGAAAGTACTTCAACATTTTGTTTGCTTTTAACCCTTAACTTTGGAATGAGTGAACTTTTCTGAATTAAAAAACACATACACTATTAGAAACTTTTTTGTTCCAAAAATTCCATCCTATTCTTTCAAATGTTCCCATCCCTGCAGTACAAAACAAACGTCGATTTGACCCCACTAATAATTAGAAGATCTAACAAATGTTCTTTAAGCAAAAAATTGTATGACCAGCTTTAGGTATAGTGATTCTTTTGATCAAGCCCAAGCCAAAAGAGAAGAACATCAGCAAAGAAGCCATGGGCAGCAGAAGTGCTTGAGAATTGCAAGCCCAGTTGGTGGTACAATAAAATTTGTTGTGAGAAAAAGAGAATGCAGTCGAGTGCATCTAAATGTTAGTCATCTGTAAACATGACTTTTGCTACTATGATTTGTTTTAATAAACAGTCTACTAGTTTTGCTTTATCTCCAAAAGTATTTGCCTTGACTGTCTATATCTGAATTTGTGACACCGCAAAAACAGAAGTAAAAACAGTTTACTTCATCATCTTGCTTCATGTGAATTCTGTTGACTCTGGCTGTCCAGTTGGTGCACCAACAGTTATATAAGGGTCTCTATTATTTTGCTATGGCCCGTAGCTTTCATGAGAACCCTTCCAGTTTCTGTTATGTGACATCAAATCATTTTTTAATAGAAAGTGTCCCTTGAGCAAGTATTTACAATATGTATGTAGCCTTCCACATGAACAAACTTTATTCAGTCAGCTTCAGGCCAAACTCTACTCTTCACATGTCAAATTTCCTAATGGACAGAACAAATCCAGCATGCTGCATAGAATAAAAGGCAAGATGTACATGTGGCCTCTACAAGCATAATCCTGTTATGTCACTAACCATCATTTACAGAACAATTTACTTCTATTGGACAACAGTGGGCCTAATGCAGACCTCTGTGTTATTTCACTTTCTACCTGTGAAATATGTAACAGGAGCAACTACCTTGAAACAAGAGTAAATGTGCCCAAAGACAAATTCACCAAAGCTATGTTTATAGATGTTCATGTGATTACATATTATATATGTAGACTGAAATAGAAGGGTATTTTTTTTTAAACAATAAAAAAATCATAGAAATGTATAAAACCACCTCTTTATTCAGCATGGCTGAAGTAACCAAGTATCACTAAATTGAAAAATAGCACTGCAGAGCCATGTCAGTTTTTTTTATTTTGAGCACTGCATTACATACTGATTTTATCTAGCACAAATGGATATAGTTGGCACTATGCATATACATAATATTTGATTGGTCAATGTCCATTTCTTACAACATTGAATTTGTTATTGTGATTTCTGTATATATACACTGAGGATGGATTCTTTCTCATTTTTCATATATCTTCTGATTAAATATTTGCAAAGGTGAAACATTTTAAATAATAACTTATACATACTGTACATATTTAGTTACATGAAACCTACTGGGACTGGTAGTCTAACTTCATTTGTAGTTAATATAGAATATGCATTGTAATGGACACAGCAGACAGTCAAAAGTGGATGATAATTTTAACTAGAGCGAATGTTTGGAATATGCTCAACTTTTAACCCTAAGTTTAGCCAAAAAAAGTTTGAAAAAAATCTGCACAAAGCAATGTGTTCCATGTGCTGAAGGCTGCAGAATTATTTGGAATTTTCCATCCTCCAAAACCCATAATCTTATGGTGCCATAAGGGTTAATAAAGCTTATGGACCTGTCATATGCATTCATCGAGAATGCTGATTATGCCCGCCCTTTCTGCCCACCTCCTTCATTTATAGAAGCTGTACTATAGCTCCTATAAATTAAAAATGATCTATTAATGGAGGAGGTGGATCTTTCAATCATCTTCCCATACTCCATTGATAGATCACGTTTCATTCATAGAACTTACAGTACATCTTCTGTAAATGAAAAAGGCGGGCAGAAAGAGCAGGTATAGTCGGCACTTTTGATAAGCGCATATAACTCCATGGCCCTGGAAGATTGTGGCGACAGGGGCAGGGAGCAATTGGAGGATAGAAGTTTTCAACTAATTCTGCAGCAGTTAGCACAACGGACAGTTCACATTGACTGTAAGTAATATATCTTGTGTTGATTTTTAAAAAATCTTTTTCACTAAATGTGGGCTTTATTTAAAGATTGAACTGTGCAGTATATACTGATACATTCAGTTCCACAGAGCATTTGCCAGCCTTGCTTCAAGGGAGAAGTGTGGGGGGGCTGCTGTGTACCTTATGGATAAGGTGAGCAGCACGCATATGTCTAATCTGCCATTAGAAAATCTATGTTCACCTATATCACTGTGTGCTATGTACATTTATAAATAATGAATGGTGTATTCCTAGTTTGAATTATTAACATGGCTGCTTCTGTGTGATCTGCAGGATTTCATTCTTAAAGTACGTTTAGTTAAATAACTGTAAAGGTAAACAATAATGCAGTAAATAGCAAAAAAATTAAAGTATTTTGCTAGCCTGAATAATTAGATTTATAAGTTAAAGCTTAAGTTTAGCTAAATGTTTATGAATACTGTGTAAATGCACTATATTACCAAAAGTATTGGGATGCCTGCCTTTACACGCACATGAACTTTAATGGCATCCCAGTCTTAGTCCATAGGGTTCAATATTGAGGTGGCCCACCCTTTGCAGCTATAACAGCTTCAACTCTTCTGGGAAGTTTGTCCACAAGGTTTAGGAGTGTGTCTATGGGAATGTTTGACCATTCTTCCAGAAGCGCATGGTGAGGTCAGGCACTAATATTGGACGAGAAGGCCTGACTCGCAGTTTCCGCTCAAATTCAACCCAAAGGTCTTCTATTGGGTTGAGGTGAGGAGGGTGAGCTGTGTAGTGGGGGCATCATTTACTGAAACCGATCCCCTGTAGTTCCCCCCTGCAGCAGCTGAAAGCAAGAGAAGCTGGCTTTAGGTTGCCACAAGAGAAAACTACAGGGGATCGGTTTCATTAAATGCTGCCACCACCGCACCTATCACAGCCCTCCTGTCCAATCTGCCCTTACTTCTGCTTGTCAGCTGCCCAGCCCAAGCCCCATACAGAAGGACCAGAGGTACCCCCTTATTGACAGTCCTGACTGAACCTGTCACACGTCAGTAATGCCAACTATGGTCACCCCCCTCCATTTATAAAAGCTTTATTATTGTCTGCATTGAAAAGCTCTCTATGAGTTTCTTCTCCATAGTAACTCTGCCTCAGCTATGTTTACCCATAAGCTTCATCAATCCCTCCTGCCAACACATGTGTATAAGCTGCAGAACAGACAAGGACAAGTGGTTTCACACCCTAAAGAGGTTTTTCAAATCTTCATCTCTTATTACCAAGCCCTACTGTCTTCTCCGGATTCCAATGCATCCCTCAGATCGGACTCTTGGTTGGACTCCCTATCTCTCCCATCCCTATCAGAGACACAGCCATGAAGCTTGAATGCCCCTTGCACAGAACATGAGATCTTATCCATAATTAAATCCCCAAAATCCTCTAAAGCCCCAGGCCCAGACAGATACACCTCTTTATACTATAAAAAATTTGCCGGAAGCCTCACCCCCAAACTATCTAGTCTCTTTAATTATATTCTCCAAGGTAACAAATTCCCTGTTGAGATTCTCTATGCCAACATGACACTTATCTGGAAACCAAATTAAGACCATACCCTCCCCCAAAACTATAGACCGATATCTGTCCTTTAAAATTACCTGAAAATCTTAGGTCAGCTTTTAACGGATCGTCTAGCTCCCATTATATCCTCGTTAATAACCCCAGAACAAACAGGCTTTATTCCCTCCAGGCAAATTACGTACAACACCCGCCTAGCCACCAACAATTTACAAGACGCTGATCTCTTCTCCCGCAGAGTTTTAATATCAGGCCTAGACATCCACAAGGCAATAGATAGATTCTTGTGGCCATACATGGATTCTATCATGGCCAAACTTGGGTTTGGTGGCAAATTCGTGCAAAGGATTAAAGGTTCTTTATCACAATCCCCACACCCATATCAAGCTTCCCGGCTGTTCCTCTGAATATTTTCCCTTGGGAAGAGGCACAAGGCAGGGCTGCCCCCTATTGCCTTTGATTTTTGCCTTGGCATAGAGCCCTTGGCTAGAGAAATTAGGGCTCACCCAAATATTAAGGGCTATCAGAAGGCCGAGGAGGAATTTAAATTATTAAGGAATTAAGTATGTACGCTGATGATGTGCTTATGTGTTTACCAGACTCAGTGGTGTCTCTCCCAAACTTGGTATCTACTTTGCAGGTGTTCCAAGAATTGTCTGGATTAGGAGTTAATCTGACAAAATGTTCTGATCTACCAATAAATATTCCCCACAATATTATAGCTAACATCAAAGATTCTTTTGGCTTTTCTCTAACATATAGTACTCTTCAGTATCTGGGGGTATGCCTAGCTCCCTCACTGCGGGCTATGTACAATGCTGACTACCTACAAGCTTTTGCGAGAGTAAAACAGTGCCTAAGATTATGGTCCGCCTTCCCTATTTCCCTCATGGGAAGAGTTACAGCTATTAGCTATTGAGATGTCCATCTTGCCAAAGCTACTTTATTATTTCAGAGCCTTGCCTGTCTATGTCTCCCATCGGACCATAGAGCAGATCCAAAGGGATATAAATAAATTCATCTGGAGAGGTAAGAAACCTAGATATGGTAAATTGCTAACTTATAGGCCCCTTTCCCAATGAGACCTAGGCCTACCTAACATATGACTTTACCACTTGGCTGCTAGAGTAGCCCAAATGGCCCAATGCCACTTCTCCCCATCGCAGATTCCCTGGCTACATTTTGAAAATATATAAATCCGCCTGTTCTACCTTCCAGGCCTTTTATGGTATACTGCGGTTCCGCCCAGAGAGACTGGCCCTCTGAACAGTATTGTCTAGAGATGTGCAATTCGTTAAGTTCCGAATTAGTTTTTTTAAAGAATTTTGACAAATTCATTAATTCCGAGATTTCAGAATTTCCATATATTTCGAATTTCCATATTTCGAATTTCCGAATTTTCACATTTCTGAATTTCAGAAATTTCGAAATTTTGGAAATTCGGAATTTTGGAAACTTGTAATTCGGGAATTTCGGACATTGGAAAATTAGAAATTTCAGAAATTCGAAATTTTGGAAATTGGAAATTCAGAAATTTCGGAAATTGGAAATTTCCTACATTGGAAAGTTTTGGAAATTGGAAAATTTCGGAAATTGAAAAATTCGAAAATTTGAAATTTCGGAAATGCATTAGTTGGAATTTCGGAAATTGGAAAGCTTCGGAAATTGGAAAATTGGAAATTTCGGAAATTCAGAAGTTCGTAAATTCGAAATTTCGGAAATTCGAAATTTCGGAAATTCAAACATTTTCAATGAGGAAATTCAAAAATTCGGAGATTTTAAAATTGTAAAATTGTAAAATTTGGAAATTGTAAAATTTGGAAATTTGAAAATCTTAAAATAAGAAAGAAAATATGAAAATTCAAAAGAATGAAAATCCGAAAATTTGAAAACATGAAAATCTGAAATAATAACTAACTAATAATAACTATTAAATTATAGGTATTGGAATTTCCTTTCAAATTTGGTTGTTAGTGAACGTAACGAGTACAAATTAATACGAAGTTACGAATTATCTGAAATAATGAATGCCGTATCTAAATGAATGGAACGTAACAATCTAATAATAATAAATAATTAATATTTATTATTCATTTGTCCCATTCTGTTTGTTTAGACGCGGCATTCATTATTTCGGATAATTCATAACTTCAGATGAATTTGTATTTGTTACATTCACAAACAGCCAAATTTGAAAGGAAATTCCAATACCTATAATTTAATAGTTAGTTATTATTAATTAATTATTATTTCAAATTTTACTGATTTTCTTTCTTTTTTTCAGATTTTAGAATTTTCAAATTTTTGAATTTCCGAATGTTTCGAACCCCGAGAATTTGAAAATTCGGAAACTTGGAATTCGAAAATCCAAAAATTCGAAAATTCAAAATTCCTAAATTCGGAAATGTGAAAATCCAAATTTTCGGATTTCCAAATTCCTAATTTTCTAACTTTCTAATTTTCAAATTTTTACATTTCTGAAAAAAGCAGAAAAACAAATGAAACGAAAACGAACACTTTTTTTGTCAGTGCACAGGTCTAGTATTGTCTGCTAATCATTACATTTATGGACATTATTCCATCAGAAATTCAAATTACACTCTCGTAGGCCCCCTCTATCCTCATTCCTAAGAGATAAAATATTCCCCCCAGCCTTTATTTCACCTAATGACTTCCTCTGTTGGGAGTAGCACAGCGTTACTACTCTTAATTCCCTAACACAGGGCTTGCAGTTCTGCTCCTTTTCCCACCTCCAACAAAATTATGATATTCCGAGGATAGAATTTTACAAGTATCTCCAGATTAGACATTTTTTTAAATCACTATACTCCCTCAACATTAGACCCAGATTCACAGACAGAATCCATCTGTTAAAATTCCTATAGGGACAAGGGGGTAATTTCCAGGATATATAGCCCGATATATGGTCCGATGGGAGTCTGACATAGGGTCAAGAGTTTACCACAGAGGAATGGTCAGACATGGCTGAACATCTTCTCTTGAACATGCACAAATGCACACACTCCATGTCTCTTAAGGAGACAGTGGTGAAATGAAATACTAGAAGGTACCTGACCCCTAATAAAGTACATTTGTTTTATCCAAGTGTCCCAGAAAACTGCTTTATGGGGTGCCAGGCTGCAGGCTCATTTCCTCACATATTCTGGAGTTGCCCAGGCCTTAAGCCAATTTGGCGTCAGGCTGCCTTTTGAGTGGCCCAAATGACTGGGTCTCTCATCACCCTGACCTTACCAATGTGCCTCCTCTTTACACCACTTCCAGAGGTCCCAGCCCCAGCCCAAAAACTAGCCCACACACTTTTCTGCATGATTCTCTGGGCTATTGCGTTAAACTGGTGCTCACCTACAGTGCCCTGGACCCAGGTGATTCAAAGAATGGAAGCTATAAAATTAATGGAGCGTATACATCATTCCATTCTTGATACAAAGCACATCTTTGATCGCAAGTGAGCAAGTTGGGAATCATACAGTAGCTATTTGGGAAATGGATAATTACACTACGATATCACCCCAGGTGGCACAAGATATATATTCACACAGTTAATTATGTATTCTCACCTTTATTTTTCTTTTTATTGTTTGGTTTATTATGACATATTTTTCTATAAGCCTGCTTGGTTTTCTTTAGTTATTTCTACTACTTTGTTTAATGAACCGGGAAACTGGGATATATCTATCCTTGGTACTGTTACCCTACTTGAACCCACAGGCTGGACTGTAGACTACAATATGTTATTTACTCCTAACTCAGGACTGACTACAAAGCATATTTTATAGTCTCTAATGGTTATACATACTGCATTTTATGCCTTGGTTGTATTTTTTTCTTTCATGTAGGAACCACATCCTGTTTACTGGTTCTCTTTGTTATGCTTTTTATTCCTCAATAAAAGTGTTTGTATTAAAAAAAAAAAAAAAAGCGCTCTATGAATTAAGCATTTATGAATAGAGCAGGGGTTGGCGGAATGGGTGGGCATAGTCAACATTATTAAGGAGTGCCTGTGACAGGTCCAGTGGCTGTAATAACAAAGACTTCCATTTAAATAAAATGTTAAATAGCCATAAAAAATATAAAACTGCTTTGTGTGCATCAACCAGATTTTACTTTATAAGGACTGGTGACATCATCACTGTGCTGCACATAGCCAGCAAAGATGTGGGAGGGACCCAGCACCTCCTGTCATTACAGATTGCCTGCAGAAAACTACAGAGGAGGTGGATACAAGACCACGCATCCTGCATAAAGAGTGGTAGTGACTGATCTTAACTGCTCCAGAAGATTTACTCCCTTTAGGACTAGTCCATTTTTTGCGATACAGCACTGCGTTATTTTAACTGATGATTGCGCAATCACGTGACGCTTTGATCACCTCTGCAGTTTTTATTTTTTGCACTATAAACAAAAAATAAATTTTAAAAAAATATATAAATATTTTTTACTTTCTGCTATAAAACATTCAATAAAAAAAATTCAAAAACATCTAATTTCTTCATCAGGTTAGGCAAATATGTATTCTGCTACATATTTCTGGTTAAAAAAAATCCCAATAAGCGTATATTGATTGGTTCACGCAAAAGTTATGGCATCTACAAACTATGGGATATTTTAATTTATTTTTTTATTAGTAATGACGGCAATCAGGGACTTAAAGCGGGACTGCGATATTGCAGTGGACAGTTGGGACACTAACTGACACTTTTTGGGGACCAGTGACACTAATACAGTAATCAGTGCTAAAAAAATGCACTGTCACTGTACTAATAACACTGGCAGGGAAGGGGTTAACATCAGGGGTGATCAAAGGGTTTTATGTGTGCCTGACCAGTGTTTTTCTACTGTGGGGGAGGTGCTTGTACTAGGAGAACACATGGATTGGTGCCCCTGCTTAGCAGAGATACAGGATCCATGTCTTCTGTAGTGACAGAATGGTGATCTGCCTTATTTACATAGGCAGGCTGCATGTTCTGCCTGTGTCCTGAAGAATTGGCGGGTGCCAGGCGACATCGGGTCTGCCATACCCACCGATCAGCTCCCGCTGTGTCTAATCACAGCTGGAGCAGGCCGCCGCTTGTGCGCCTGTGTCCCAGAACCAGAAGTTCAGGATCACGTACTAAGTATGTGATTCTGCACGGCAGAGCCCCCTTTCCGCCTTATATATACAGTATATGGTCGGCAAGCTGTTAATTACAGGAAGTTCCTGCAGAGAGGCAACTTCTCACACTGGATTACTGCACAGATCTAAATAAATACACAAAGCACACCTAGATTCAATGTAGAATATGTATTCCACTTGTAATTAGACACTATTTACTTATCCTGGAGTTCAGCTATAAAAATCCTTACTAATACTCCTTTAGCCCCTTTTATACAGGCGGGCAAAATAGGTCCACCTCATAGTTTTTCAGGCAGACTTGATCGGAAGGCTTATATTACTCTATGGGCAGCTGGATGTTAGTGGATTCCTGAGTCTGTCCAAGTCTATTTTTTTGGACCTAAACGTGATGGAGCGGAGGTAATCTGATGTAATCCATTATCAATCCCTTTACATCCGGTTGCCCATTGATCTAACATGGATCTGCAAAGCTCTGGTTTTATAAATTTAGAAAAAAAAATTAACAGACACAGCTGGATACAAAATAGACATAATTTACGTTCTGCTTCACAGGCCCCCTGCTGATCAGACCTGACATGAGCCATGTTTAAGGGGCCTTCAGCAACCTATCTAGATGTCAAATACAGTGTGAATATTTATAGCTTCAATAAAGTATTGGGCTACAGATGTTTACATGACTCTGCAAAAGGCATATAAAACTAAAGCACCATACTATAATTGGCTTACAAAACTGTTCTTTTGTATATCATATAGTTTAACCTACTGAATTTTTTTATTTTATTTCTGATTTATACTCAGATTCCCCCAACCTCTATTATCAACATAAAAAAATCTATAGGCCACATGATTTCACCTGCACAACCCCATTTTGATGATTTCATCTAGAACAGTCTTTCATGCTCATATACTTGCACAAAATGTATGTTAATAATAGGTGTGATTATTAATAAGGATATTTAAGGCGCATTGCTGTAAGACATACAAAAAAGTTAAGCAATACTCCAGGTTTTATTGACATAAACTGACCACCGTAGATGAAGATTTCTCCATGTTTCATAGCATCACTGTCAGAAATGAGACTGGTCAAGCTGTATTTATATGTAGCATAGAGTAAGGCAAATTCTAAATTCAGTGTCTGAACAAAGAAGAGCCTACTTGATGGCAGCAGGAGAGGTACCCATTAATCACAGGAGACAGGAGGTGGCAGTTCCAAATCTCCGTATTCCTAGGAGTAGGTGCTAAATAAGCAGTGACAGAGAGTTTTTCAGGTCCTTGTCTGGCTCCCCTGAGAGGCTGTTCCTTTTGGAGGTAATCTGGAGCGAACCTTCAGCCTCACTCATAATTCTGCATGTTAAGTAAAGCGTTCACATTCTAGTCAAAAATGACTCATGTCCTCTTCTTTGTTATTTGCATCACTCTTCAGGAACTTTCATTGCCAGCCTTTCTGAGACTATGTAGGCTGACAGGCCCAGGAAGGTTTCAATTCTCTGAAGAAATATAGATTTTGAAGGTGTAGATACCAATATTAATCATCACTGTTCCTGCAGCTGCTGCTTTGTCATAAAGGGTTTTCTGTTGTTGTTTTTAGGTCACTAAATGTGAATATGTCACTCCTTAACCAGATTCACCTTCAGTACTCTATACAATAACCAAACAGAAATAATCAGGTCAACCAAGCAGAATTTACGCTAAGTAAAACTTGACAGTGAAGATTGTTTAGTTATACTGCATTTTAGTGCATGTATGTGTAATCACAGCTGAATTTCAGCTATTTATTCCCTGATTTTATGTTTTAGTACAGGTTTGCTGTTGAGGATGCATTTACACCCAAGCAGTGCATATTTCAAGTGATTTGCCAGCGTTTTTTTAGTGCATTTTGTCGCACATATAAACACATTTTTTAGGTGTTTTTTATGTGTTTTGTAAGAGTAACCAGATGCTGGGCTACAGCAATATGGAGAAGGAGACATTGCATTTTATGCTTCCCTCCTTTGACTGAGATATTAGTATTATGCTGCGCTATCCTCCTCCGGCCAGCAGGGGGAGAGCTAAAGCCAAGCAAGCCCATAGACTTCAATGCAGAGAGCTGAGATTGCTGAGAGTTGTAGTTTGAGACTGCAGCCATATAATGGCTACACTATAGATCCCAATATACACTGTGCAGTAGGAGGAGTTGAGAGAATATTTTAATTAAACTGCCTGAGAAAGTTCTTCCTCTTAGCAACAAAGGAGTTAGAGGGAGAGCACCTCTGTCTGAATATTTGCCTGCCAGCTGGAGACCATACCAGCAGAGATCTAAGCCTGAGACTGGAAGTGAGGATACCTGGGGGCAGAGCAGCACTGCCCATGTCACAGTACCTGCACATCTGCAACAGGGAGACTGGAGCATCCAGTCACCCTCTGCTTCCCACTATTGATCACTAGAGGCTTTCGGGAAGAGACCGATAGGGTGCACCTTCTATAGCGAGAGGTTACTGCTACATCCCAGGGACTGGTGAGAGGGCTACTCGCCCATTGCTGATACTGCTAGCAGGGACTGAACCACTGAGAGCAGGACACCAAGTGCACCCAATCAATACCTCACCCATACTGCTCTCTATACTGCACTTAGTCCAAACCTAGATTGCACCCATATCAACCCTATACCACATTATACTGAACCTTTATCGCATCTGAACCACATCTACCATGTGTCTGTGCCAAGACTATACCATACATATGCGGTAACTAAACTGAATGCATACTGCATCCTCCATTTCTTTTGGACAGTGCATACCCAGTCAGTTTAGGACTAGCATTGCCTCTATAAATGCTCTCTGGCAGTATAGTTCCAGCACTCAGTAGGTTACACTTTACTACTGCTCAGTGAAGAACTTGAGGTGGCCTTGCTATTGTTTATGCTGATCAGGACACCAAATGTTATCTTATGCCTAGTCCTTACTGTTAATCACGTTGTATGCTAAATTGTGTTATTACCATTATTAATCCATTTTATGCTTGCCTAATTACCAACCATACTAGGTGACAATATATTAAGTTTGCCTTTAATACAGGGATGTCCAACCTTTTGACCTTCCTTGGCCACATTGGAAGAAGAGAACTTGTCTTGGACCACACATAAAATATACGAACAATAAGGATAGCTAATGAGCAGTTCCTCCTGCAGCTCTCAGTAGGTAGGTGAGCCCGATGGGCTTATTTATAGTAATGACAGGTTGCTGGCAAATGCACCTATTCACGGTTCTCTACACAGCCAGCGATTACTTGCGTTGATCACTGCTGGATGCAGACAAAATGCATCCGGCAGTGATCACTGCAGGTAATTTCTCGATGTGTAGAGAGTGAACTGTCATTAAAGTGAACTTGCACCTACCCACTGAGAGCCGCCAAGAGCCACAGGAGGAACTGCCACTACAATTCGCACCGGCCTTAATCGCATATGTGAAAGTAGCCTATGTGTGTGCTATGTTGGAAGGTGGGGGGTTGTGGGCATTGGAGGGGCGCAATTAAAATGTGAAGCTCCCCAACACCCCCTTAGATCCAGCAATATAGCATTTACTTACCTGGCACCCCTGCATTCCCTGCTGCCAGTGCTATTACAAACATGGCAGCCCTGTCATCTTTCAGGCGTGCATTTGCCTGGCTTGTCAATGTAGGCTGCCGCAGCTGCTATATTTGCACTGCATCCCCGGTGTCCTTACAGATGTACATGGGCCAAGCTTGTTTGTGTCAGCTGCTGTGGCTGCCATGCTTGCATGGTATCCCCAACGTCCCTCCAGACGAGCCTGGGCCACATGCTAAACTCACTGGGGCCGCAATTTGGACTACCCTGCTTTAATACCTTTCTTTTTTGCCTATTTTCTTTGATACAGCACTGCTATTGGGTACTAAATATTACTTTCAGTAAATTCTTGTGATATTGTATGTTTGTACACTCAACCTGATGTTGCAGAGAGGGTGAGGTTTTTGAGACGGTCAAAACAAAGAACAGAGGACCCATACTATCCAGCAGCTCCTACGGGGTAGCGCTAAATAAGCTTCAGGCAGCAGAGCCTAGTTGTTAGGCAGAGAAACACTTGAAAAGCATGCATACAAATGTGCATAAATGCTTGTGTCACAAAGAACCCACCCTGGGGGGTAGTTCTCTCATGTAACCAAAATTTGGCACCCAACGAATTAATGGAAAGCATGGAGGAAGAGTCATCCGCTAACCACCACCACCCTTCCTACATGCTCAAAGAGTGATGTCAGATGGGCGATATCAATTGACTCGAGCGTGACAGCCTACATTCACACTCTGGAATGGCCTACATGCCCCAGAGCTTCTATAACTGTAATCCTTGGCCAGGGCAAGGAAGTAGCCTGAAGAGACAGGTGTGTGTTTACACACATACTGATATACCACTAGCCATGTGAAACTCATTTTTAAAGTGATATGTCACCTCCCCACAGCCTGTTTTAACCCTCAAAATGCATTGCGCATGTTTAAAGGGTAGTTGCAGCATGTCATTTAGTTTTTCCAATGGCCATGAAGCCAGACATCACCGGCAAGGCATGTGTACAGCCCTGAGCAGATGCCCCTTGGCCGTTTGTGTTAAATGGCTCTTATAGTCCCTGGTCAGCCCCTTCCATTCATTGGGTGTCAGTTATTTTGAACATAGAGGCTCAGCATTCCATATGGCCTAGGGAAGTCTGCACTCCCACTCCACCAGATTCACCTCTACCCATCAAGAAATTTAATTTTAATGACTCCTGCCAACCAACTGTTTGCATCAGAGATGACGGCTATTCAGAGGAGTACGGACCAAAAAGTACATGGTCATCTTTAAACGATGTGCCAATTCTTTACTGTCAAGATAAGGAGGCCGTGAGGAAGCTGGTATATGTGAAATGCGTCGGCCTCTGGTATCACAAGCAAAGTTCATTTGTTACAATAAATTATGGCTAACATGACATAATAGGCTGCTGCTTTATGGTTGCTGGTTTTATGAATAATTAAAACATTTTGTAATAAACATTATATACTTTTATTACCTTTTGTGGCCCGCCCTCTCTGGAGCCAGCAGTAAGTAAAAATTGCATTAGCAACTCCAGGCAAACAGCCAATACCCAAATGAAATACACACTGTATATGGAGGCTACTGAAGCTGCTGTACCGGCCAGAGGATTTGTATTTCTATCCATCTAGTCCTGAGATTTACAACACCCCCCGACTCTAGTCTAACACACCGCACAGCACTACCTGGCATGGGAAGGGACCTTATCCTTCTGTAGTTTCATTTTTGCTTACAGGTTCCTCCACAGCCCCACCCTATGAAAGGACGGTAAAGCTTTGCTTTCTCCTCCTATCAGCCAGCTCCTTACACTGCAGTACAATGGATTGGCTCTTTGTGCTCCTTCCTCCGCCCCCAATTGTAGCTCTGTATGGGTACTGCAACAGACTTATACCAAGTCAGTTGTATTAATAAAAATACATAGCGTATTATTTGCAGTTTATTTTTATTTTTTTACCATAGATCTTTTATTTTGAAAAATTATATATACAAACGAATAAGTCACAAGAATCATATCTTCAAACATTGCATTAATAACAATAAGAACAGCATAGTGATACAGGCTTGCTGTGGGTTGACAACTTACCTAAGAATGACCAGAGCTTCTAGGCAAAAAAAAAGTAGTGCAAAATAACAAACAATACACACAGGGCAATGAGGTACATTGGAATAATACATCATAGATAGGATCTAGAGTAGTAAACAATAAAGGTAAGGATCCCTGAGAGCTTAGGATGTATTTTAGGTTATAATGGAGGTGGAAACAGGTAGAGAAGAAGGTGGAAACAGGAGTCAAAGGTGGAATGCACTTACATACACAGATGCAGACAACAGCTCTAATGTCATCATGTCAGTGCCACTCTCTGTATCAGCACTAGAGAACAATCAAAGAGGAAGAGGACCCTGTATATCATGTAACAAAACCAACAGTTACAATCCTTCTTCACTCTATTGATAGCGAAAAAAACATCTATCTTCACATACTTTTTAAGTTGTATGTGAGCAAGATTGTGCTAGGCATGTACAGAATATTTGATTTGCACATGAAAGGTGAATTCAATTAAACAATCAGCAATGTTTTCAATATATCTAAATTACCATCAACATTCCAACAATATATCTAATAAATATCATCAAAACACAAGACTTAGACATCACTTTACCCTACAAACATAAATCATAAAGCATGAGGACTCCACTTATTTGGTTCCTAGCCACATTACATGTTTTTACAAGTAAAAATGAAAACCAGAGTGTGCCATGAGAGGGAGTATACTGCTTGCTTTATTTGACAAGCTGCACTGAACGACAATTCAGCCTACTAGTTGACAGAATTAGAAATAGCTACATGTTACTACAGAAAGTCATGTTACTACAGATAAGCTGTCCCACCCCACTTCTTAGCAAAGAAGCCTTGCCTATTAAAGAACAATTCCTTCTAGATTGTAAGCTCTAACGAGCAGGGCCCTCTGATCCCTCCTGTATTGATTTGTATTGTAAGTGTACTGTCTGCCCTCATGTTGTAAAGTGCTGTACAAACTGTTGGCACTATATAAATCCTGTATAATAATAATAATAATAATTCCAGGCAACAAATAAAATCTGTATGGTGCTAGTGCTGTCCAGCAAACACTGCAACTAAGCTCAAGTCAGAAGGAACCCTTGGTTTACCTTAATCGGAGTCTTCTCTAATCCGCAACAAGGATATAATATATTACAGAGCTCCTCGATTGGAAGGTGGGTGTGTGAGTTTCCTCGCTTGTGCTTAGTAACCTTCTTTCTCTGTCTGCTTGTAATATCACCAGTCAGATTAAATGCTCTAAGGCAGGTTTAAATGTGATTGCTGTCTGTGAGAAACCTCTTCATACTGACACTTTGATACACATGGGTGTCTGTATGTGAGACAGCAGGGAGACTGCAATGGGCGTTGTAAGGCTTCAGCTTCAAATGGGAAGTGAAAAATTAGGTTAGGTACACAACTGATAAAGTATTGCTGGAGACAAAGAATGTCCAGGTTTCTGTATCAGGGCAACGTTTCTGTATTGCCAACATAGGTTATAGCCTAGAGCAGCAGAGCAAAAAGGGAAGGTACAATACCACCAAAACATCATGTTGTCAACATTCCTCTGTATCATAAAATGATAAAAAGATTTACCAAAACAATATAATATGCGGTCAAACCTTAAGAGTTTCAATTTGTATGCAATCAGGCAGGTCCTTGCACTACATGGTTTTGGTAAATCTAAAAGAAATTGGACAACAAAAGTTGTATAGTGTGAATGGGGTCTTAGAGTTCATCTACTCTTCCATTTGTTAGTTCCAGGTGTACTGGCTGTCTCTTTTGGCCTCTCTTCCTCTTGGCATAGTGTGTCTTGCATTGTTAGCCATCATACTAACCAGCCCAGATGGCATAAGACTCAATTGTTTTAGGTAGACAACAGAAGACAGGTCACTTAGGGTAGCAGAAAGTGTAAATCTAGCCCTGATCTCAATAGAATTTATTGTGAGTAGCTAACATCTCAGCCCCAAAAGCAAAGTTAAAGTGGTAGTAAATCTCTGAAATGAAAAATTAAAATATCCCTCTACAGTGTGTTCTAGTCTCAACCCAAAGCACCTAGTGTGGTTCTTCTCTGATCTCTCCTTTCTATTCTATTTGCATGACTTACTTCTGACAGGTTAGCTCAACACCACAAAATTTCGGGTCACAGCTCTGCTCCCTCCAGCATTCGATTGACAGTCTCTACTGTGCAGGTTTCCCTATTATTCTGTTCAGAGGGGGTGTGCCCTTTCCCTCCACCCAGGTCCCAGGTTGAACTGATCTCCCCTCTCTAGTCTGTGCAGTGTGTAACATAAGAACCCTACCCCCTGCCTGCAGAACACACAGATCAATTCCTTTGATCTGTGTGTTTTAGAAGGCCATAAAGGAGAGAGGACTGCAGATAAACACATACTACTTATGTAGGGGGATTTGTTTCATCTCCATGTATCACCTGAGGCCAGTCCCTTCACTGGGTATATGTAAAGGTTTACAACCACCAATCTTAGCCACAAATAGTTAAAACAAAATCCTAACATATAATGAACCCTGCTTATCTGAGAACTAACTACTGTCTAATTTACATGAAAAGAAATTCAGCACTCACCTGTTTCAGCAACGCAGGTCTTAGGATCCACAGGTATGCCATATTTCCAGCCTTCAAAAGTTCTTAAAAATAAATTCCAAACCCTAACTACAGCTGCAGCTAGATACCTGGGTTGTGGAAAAGTACGTTCCATAGTGATCTGGTAAATTGAGAACCCACTCTTCCCTTTTTGAGCATTTTCAAAAATTTAATCAACTAGGGAAATTCAAAATATGTCTGGGCAGAGGTTTTCTTCAGTTAAATCTGCAGATTACAAGGACCAATAGGTGTTTACATTAAGGATTTGAAATATATATATATATATATATATATATATATATATATACAAATCTTGATTTTTACTGATATTGTTAAATTTTTTTCAGTTTTTAAGATACTGTAGTATAAAGCAAACAGTTGCATAAGCAAAGAGAAAGTTTAATGGCTTGGAGGGTCCGGGTGGGTACAAGCCTAAAGAAAAACGTTAGATGTTTATATAAATTTAACTTTCGATATGTCTATTATTTATAAATCTTTTTTGGCATGCAACTTTCACACAATATAACCTCTGCTTATGTATATTTGCAAATGTCCATGTTAAATTGTCCAAGTTTGTGAGAGGGTTACGCCAAGGTTGATATACTTTAAAAAAACATCTTTTCCAGCCACTTTCTTCTCCAGTGAATGTGAGAATACCTGTTCTGCATTGCCAACAAATAATAAAAAGGGGTTTCCAGGTCAACAGGTGAGGGTGGACTTGGCTTTGTGGCCAATATGATAATGATATGTTTTTAATGTGCAAGCTCAGGATAAGTCATCCTTATCTTTTTTTGTTGGATCTTACCTTTAGACCTCATTTACAAGGGGAGATTACATCTTTGTCCCATGTAGGGCAATGTTTTACTGGCACATGGTTGCACAGGTGTTGCATGTATTCCCATGCTGGCAGTCCCATTATTGTCTATTGGGACACAGATGCTGAACAGACACAGCTGCTGCTCCCAATGTGACATCTGTGGTGGTGCAGGGCAGGGTGCATTTGGGGCTGTGTACCTGCATGGATATCACATTGGCAGAAGTGGCTGTGTCCGTGCAACTGCTGCATCCCAATTGACAGCTGTGCGACTACCAATATGGGGGTGCATACAACATCTGTGCACCCTCATGTCAGTAAAATATGGCCCTGCATGGGGCACGGATGTGATCGGCTTGTGTGAACAAGGCTTTATTATTCTTCGCTGCTGCCATAATCCACCATAAGCTCCCCCCTATAGAATTACTGATGTAGTTACACAGGGCTACTTCTTTCCTAGTCACTAACTCAGAACAAGTATATTTATTTATTACAGGTACTTGTATAGCACTGTAAATTTACCCAGCACTTTACTTATATACTGTACATTCACATCAGTCCCTGCCCTCAAGGAACTTACAATCTAAGGTTGTTAACTCACATTCATACACACACACCCTAGGGCCAATTTAGACAGGATCCAATTAACCTACCAGAATGTCTTTGGAGAGTGGGAGGAAACCAGAGTACTCGAAGGAATTCCACACAGGCACAGAAAGAATATGCAAACTCCAGGCAGGTAATGGCATGGTCTGGGATTCAAACCAACGACCCTAGAGCTGCTTGCAAAAGTGACTGTGCATATATATGCATAGTATGTATCCACTCCTTTCACTAGCTGCCGGCTTGGGTCAATAACTTTGTAAAACAAAGATGGCAACTTCAAATATTGCAGCCTCAAAATCAGCAATCATTGGCAGACAGGCCCCTGGCAAAAAATAGTATTATTCAGTGTGAATTCGAATTCATACAGAAAATCCAAACCTAAAGTGCCTACTTTGATTTGCCCAAAGATTATTTGACCAATACTCTGACCACCTGATATTAACCAATTAGGCAATGGTCAACTAGCAGCTATAGACTATTTATTAACTGACAGAAAAAAAATTGTGTCACAGAAACACAACTAGAACCATTAATCAAACAGGCTTTATGTGTTTAGTAATTTATAAATCAATATTGTCCTCAGTTATATATTTTTCTTGTTCTCTTTTAATCCTTAAATGCTCCTCAAAACAACATTTGTAATAGTTTCTCTATTTTGTAATTTTACTTCAAATTATTACCTTTTTATAGTAAATCTCAGCAGGATATATTGTTGTTTCATAAATAAATTATAGGTTGCTTTGAAAATAATGTTTGAAAAAAAAATCAAAGTAATGGCTCCTGTACTTGTACATTTTTACATATATATTATTTAGGTTTAAATAACTTAATAATTCACTGTTATTTCACTTTATTGCATAATTAGATCACAAATATTAGATTTTATTTTGTATGTACGGTTTGTTTTTAACTCGCTTAACTGTGTATTTAGCTCTCTGGATATTTATTTCCTACAAATATTGCAAAGACTGATGGGATAATGATGATATACACTGCAAATCAACAAATACTTTTTGTGCAAATGTTTTGCAGATATGCAAATTTATTTCTTTCAATTAAATGTGAGTGTCTTTGTAGCAGACAATGCAAATAAAAACTGGGCTGATTCAGCCCCAGCTACAGAGGTTCCAAGCCCACAGTCACATACTCAGTCATCGGAGAAAGAGGGTCATTAGCCTGTTATATCTATATTACTGTACTCAAACTTTACCTGTCATCTGCTTGAAATATATTGCACATATTCAAATGAGTGAACAGTCAAATAAAAAAGAAATATCTTTTATTTCTCTGAATAAGATAAGAATGATGCTTTGCATGCGGCAGCAGAGTAGATGTGACAGTCAACCAAATTAATCCCATTATGCAAAATCCAGTTTACAAATGATTTCGCCTCTATTTTTTTTTTTTTTTTGTGCAAAATTATGTCAATTTTCCCATAAACTGGAACGACTGTGTCAGGTTTCTGAACTGCTCACAGACACTACAAAGAGCAGTATGTCTATTTTCCTCTAATGCAGGAGAGAAAAAATTATCTCAGTAGCATAAATTAGCACTTACATCTTTAATGCAGTTACCGTTATTTATTTGTACTGACCCTGATTGTATGCTTCCATACACAGATCTACTTATTTTGCATTAGAGTTAGGAATGAAAATGACGGCATTAAAATGAACTTTTCAGCTAGGGTGTTTTATCAATGCAAATACCCTGATTTAAAAAAAAAAAAACTAAATCTTATTTATTGTCCTGTATTATATGTGGTTTTACTTAAAATTTTCAAATATGAAAAAATGTATTGTTCTTCAAAAATTAACAAACTAATTTCTATCCCCATTATACAAAATTAATGCTCTGTGTGCCCTCTAAAACAATGAGCTGAAATATGGAAAACGACCCCCTTTGTATAGCTACTTTTACATTAAAAATGTTTAAAATGCCCACAAACATTGGATGGCAGTAAGATGTCTAACAGAAATGTGTTTTTTTAATTAGGTATACATATAAACATTTAAATGCATATCCTATGGTGTTGATTTACTAAACGAGTTGAGAATTGTTACTCAATAAATGGTAGCTGTGTTCAATTGAAAAAAACAACCATAAACAGATTAGATAAAAACCAGGCATTTGCCTTCCACGTGATTGGATTATTAAAGTAAATTTTCACTTAAAGCGTTACTAATCCTAGGACCCTGCATTCACTATATCTGCTCTCCCACAGTACACAAAACATTGAAATGCAATAGTTTTAGTAAGTATAAACTGCTAAATACCTTTTCTCATCAGTTAGAGCAGCCTTATGAATTCTAAGTGTCCTAGCATGCTTTACTGCACATACAGACTAATTTTACTGTTGTGGGTTTAGCAACGCTTTAATGAACTCAGTGAAGATACTCATCTACCTTAGTAAATCAACCTCTTGTAGTGCCCATGATGGTGTCCATGAAGATCTATTACTTGTGGGTACAGGTGTATGTGCCAAGATCTGACGGTACCCATACATCTTTGAATTATCACCCAATAGGGATAGAAAAGGAGGAGAGAGGGAGGCGCACCTAAGTGTATGTGTTGCGTTTGTTAAAATATGATTTTTTATATTAATCAGACATAGCATATGAATGGGCACATATTACAATAGTGGTAAATACTGTCAGGGTTTGGCTTGAGTAGATTTCCCAAACAAATGCTGTTAAATACAATGGTACATAGATACCATTGCTGTATTAAAGTTTGAATAGGCTATTGTCTCTATAGCTACAGTAAACAAGTAAGAGACTTACTTGTTTGATATTCTTTCAGCTCTCAAACTGAAAGAATGACTGTTAGTCGGTTGTTATGGAAACAAGTTTGTAACCATTAACTTTTGGTAACAAATTTGTACAAATAAAAAGGATGAGTAGACTGGGACACACACACACATCATCATGCTGTAAGATCAGAAGCCACTCATGATAGAAGAAAAGTGCCTGATTTCCAGAAGAATCGTTGCCAATGGAGATCACGAACATACAGTAACAGAAGATAAGTAACCTTTAAGTGTATTTGTACTGTTATAGAACATAGGCTGTTCATTTGCTAGGAATTTTGCTTGTTATAGATATCTGTCAGTCTTGTATTCCCAATGTTATAATAGTTTTGTTTGTACAGCATCTTTGTATAGTAAAAGCACATTTACACACTGCAGAAGTCTCAGCTTCCTTGCTTATACCACAGAGTAACCTTGCTAGATAGACGCAAGCAAAACAGTGTAGGATTAGTAACACTGTTTATTGCACAAAATACATTGCACTTATAAGATATAGGCAGAACACACACATTGTGTTAAGAAATCATCTATCCTCAAAGGCTGCCACAGTCCAGTACATCTCCCAGGATCCAGATGGCTGTGGAGGAGAGAGCTGGGACACAGGAAGGGACAGGAAGTCTGGGCTATGTGTCGAGGGGGCGAGCACGAAAATACCATCCCTTCTATAGAGGCACCATCCCTTAAATATATGCAAATGTGTTACTAAAAAGGTATATAGACTTTAATTGTGCCTCTAAGAAGTATAAATAGATGAAAAAAAATTAATGAGAAAATACATTATTTTATTTTATTCAGTATAAAAACAGTTAATAATACATTACAGTTAATAGGGTTGAAATGGATTCAGGGTGTGCAAATCCCCGATTTTAACATGACCTATGCGTTTTGCGGATGAGGACGATTCGTCAGGGCCTTTGAGAATGGCACAATGTGATCACGTGTAGATTCTACAAATAAGACATCAATTAATATTGCATAGATTTATAGAGTTACATCAGTGAGGACTAGAATATAAAATGTATATAAACATTGATGCATAAATTTATACAAAGGATATGTGTTTGATGAGAAATTGTTAACAATGTTTACTAAACAGATCTGGATGTTTTATAAAATATTCAACAGACAAATATGCTGTATTATCAGTCCATTAGGGGTGTGTATGGCGATGTTAGTCAACGTGTGAGGTTAAGCAGTGATCAACTCTATACTGTTAAATGTTTAAACAGGTAATGCTGTGGTTTTGTATAGGAAGGAAAAGAAAATGTATATATATATATATATAAATGTGAATCATATTATTTTATCTAATTAAACAGCATTACCTGTTTTACACCAGCATTACATTTGCAGGAAGTCTGGGCTACTCTGCATGGACCACAGAGGAGGAAGTGATGTCATCCAGATCATGGAGAGGACAGGAGGATGGCTGGCTAAGCATTCGGAGATCACAGCTTCACAGCTCCTTCTATTGGCTCTGACACGTAGCCAGCCATCCTCCTGTCCTCTCCATGAACTGGATGACATCACTTCCTCCTGTGTGGTCCATGTGGAGCAGCCCAGACTTCCTGTTGCTTCCTGTGTCCCAGCTCTCTCCTCCACAGCCATCTGGACCCTGGGAGAAACACTGGACTGTGGCAGCCTTTGAGGATGATGATTTTAAGGGATGCTAGGGCACCCCCTCCATGGCCATCTTATTGGTAAATCAATAAACCCCACTCAATATGCACCAAAATAACAGGATGTCCCATTGCATAGTGTTGTGTAGGGGGGACCAGGACAGTCATGCAGCTTTGGAGTCGTGGGGGAGGCGGCCGTGCGCCGTAGAGAGCAAAATAAACAAATAAACAAAAGAAAATTCAAGAGCCGAAAGTTAGACGTTGAAAATAGGGGGCAAAACTAGGCACAGAGGGTTCCATGTAGTGGATAAATAAGACAGAGTATATGTTAATGTGGAATAGGTTGTGTGCAGTGAATAGCTACTCATGACTCTTGGGTCTCCTCTGGGGATGATGCTCGTGAGCAGCGTCGGCTTCTTTGTGGTCCGAGTTGGAATTTTCTGTTTTGCGCGGCAGGGCCCGTGTGGCCGTAGGTTAGCGGGATAAAAGCTAGCTAGACCACAATCGTCTCCGCTGCCAGGAAGGGGAAGAGGGCTGTTTTTTGTGGAAGGTGATCGATAGGGGAAAGCCCCAGTGGTATGTGACATCCAGGCTCCTGGCTAGGTCCAGGAGCGGTTTCAGGAGGGCCCGGCGCTGCAGTGTTGCCCTGGAGGATCTGACAGGATCTTGACCACTACACCGTCAAATTCCAGGTCCCCTGCTTCCCATGCTTTGAGGGCTATTATGTCCTTATGAACGTAGTGATGTAGCCGGCAAATCACATCTCGGGGTCTGGAGGGGCCGTTCGACCAGGGGGCCAAGGCTCTGTGAATCCGGTCGAATTCCACCCTGTCCGGTAGTTGCTCCCCCGCCACTCTCTTGAATATATTTGTAACCGTGGCCGCTAGGTCTGCTGGACCCGTAGCTTCTTGCAGACCTCGGAGCCGCAGATTGTTCCTCCGGCTCAGGTCCTCCATCTCCTCTATGTGCAACTGCAGGCCCACTGTTGCCGTTGTGTTGGAGCTTTTAAGTGCCTCTAGAGCTGCCACTCTCCAGTCTATTGTGGACATAGAAGCCTCCCCCGCCGTGAGTCTGGTGGCTAGGGTCTGAACCTCTTGTTTGACGGCGCGGATTTCCTTCGTGTGAGCAGCTTTCACACGCCCCACCAGTGCCTCAATGCTGGCTTTCGTAGGCAGAGCCTGGAGGATAGATTTCTGCTTCTCGTCTGCTCTGTAAGTCAGGGGTAGGTGCGGTGAGTTCCGTGGGTCTGTTGATGGAGCTGGCGGGGTGTTGGGGTAGATCTCCAGGCTCAAGGACCCTGCAGGGGAGGCAGGGGAAGCAAGAGGGTTGAGGCCCGTAGAGTGTGTCCGCCATATTGAATTCCGGGGAGTCTGACTGGGAGAGCTGGAAAAACCACTGGATCTCACCCAGAGATGGGACAACCTGGGTCGGTTTTGTGATCTTCCTGTTCCGCTTAGCTGTACGCTTCTTGGATGGGAGCATTATGTGAGAAATGGAGCTAGGTAGGTTGGGGTAGATAGGAGATGGCCGGGAGCTTAGTTCACACACATCTCTACTCGGCCATGTCCAGACCACGCCCCCTGGCAGAACATTTTTAACCTTTATGAAATCTATGTATTAAGGTAAAAAACATTCCAGTGTTTGTAATTCCCCCCATCCCTAAACACTTACCTGACACAACTCTAGATCCAATGCTGTCCCATCCAACAGTGCCACTTGGTTCTCTCTTCCTGTATTCATGGGCTTGGCTAAGACCAGCGGGAGCCATTGGCTCCTGCTGCTGTCAGTCAAAACCAGTGAGGAGGGAGTGGGGAGCAAGGCCGTGCTGCATGTTTCAATGGATGCACACAGCCCGGCCTGGGATCAAGCCCACAGTAGTGCCTCCATAGCAAGTAGCTTGCTATGGGGGCATTTGGAGAAGAGGAGGAGCCTAGAACACCGTCGGGGGACCCGAGAAGAGAAGGTTCGGGGGCCGTTCAGTGCAATACTATTGCACAAACCAAGTAAGTATAACATGTTCATTATTTTAATTAATTTACCTTTACAATCACTTTAAGGCATTTGCAAATGAAGAAACAACAGAAAATGGTAGACATGATAAGCATCACAAAGTTCCTGTAAGCTTATTTGCAACATTTCTCAATTTATGGACTACTAAATAAACAAAACACAAGCTTTTCTTTAGTTGGTTTGGCCAGTATGAATGTTAGTGACTGAATATGTTTTCGGGTTGAGCTCTGAGTTATGAATAATCTGAGAACTAACCTTTTTGTCTTCAGTCATCATTTTTGAACTGCTCTAAATGATGGCAAACAATTTGTTTTGGTCTTGGGTGCCTCATAATAATGAACATTCTTCTAAGATGGATGACTGTAGACTGACTTAGTCCCATTCCAAATGAAAAGAAAACCTCTAGTGAATATACAACTCTCAGGCATCAAAATGATTACAGTATTTCAAATGTCATACAGCATTTAGAGTGTAAACATTACAAAATATGTGTTATTTTACAGATGTGATATATTTATCAAAATCAGTAGTTATAACATACATAATAAACCATATACTCTACAGTGAATGCTTTTTGTCACTCAACACGCTCCAGACCAAGCGCAGAATTTTGTCAAGTCATGAGACGTAAGTTAGTGTTTAAACAATATCTTCCATGAGAATATGTTGGACTACCAGTTGCTTAATCATTGTCATATATTTGCATGGATTTAATGTGATTATTAACTATGCAGAAATTAGAATAAAGTCAACCTGATACAGATGCATGTCTTTTGCAAATAAATGAATTGCAAGCACTAACATGGTTGAGATTGATGTACCTGGCTAAAGGTATGTTATTGTTCCCCTTGTAGTGGAGTCCCTAGCCTAAATTTAGTGCTGTTCCCAGATTAATAGTTCTGCTGTCCCAGATTCTCCCAAAATTCAGTGTTATTGTTTGATTCGCCTGCTGCTGGGGAATGTCCCTGACAATAGTGTGGGAAGATATAATAATCTGAATATTTATGTCTCCATGGCAAACCACTAAGAGGTTTATTGCCAGTGGTATAAACATTTGGAGTGACCTTGGAAAGCTCTCTTGCCTTCAAAACTCTGCCTGGAGAGGGTGTGTTGCTGTGTTTTCCCATCCTCCCAGGCTTGCTGACTAAGGGGGATGTTCTGTGCTAGAGAGAGGCCCAAGCCTGAAGCCTGAAGCTTTCTGTTTTCCTGCTGGAGGGTATATACAGGAAAAGAGCAAATTAGGTGATTGCCTTGATTGGAGCACCAGGAGTGAAACTTTGTCTACTGAAGAGTGTCCTTGAGAGCTGGATAGAAGTGATTGGCAGTGGACATTGAAGGAAGTTCTGGTAAGTGTGTTGATTGAAGTTGCTCTACAGTCTGAATAATGCCAGTCAAGGTTCGTTTTCTGTGTTGGCTGTGAGTGGTAATACAGGTTCTTCATATTTATAGTATTTTTGGGTATCCTGTGCCCTAATCCAAAGATCCCCTGCTGATCAGAGCAGCCAGTGTACAGAGCCCACTCTGCTCTATTGGTGGCCGGTCGTATCCCCTTCTGTTTGTTTTTAGTGGATCAGAACAGATCGGTGGTGGGGGGGTGTAAATGGACACAAGTCCGTTTACTCCCTTCAGTCCATAGGGATGAATGGACTGTCCAATCAAGCCCCCTGAAAAGCTGACAGGCAGACCTGATTGGAACGGTCATGTGAAAGGGGCCTATGGTTTCCAAACTTCCTATGTGGTCACCAAGTTAGGAAATTAAGTAAAAGCTTCCGAAAAAGGACATGGGTGGCAAATAATACTCACCAGTTGCATTCCATTATACATCTTTAAATGGAACCTGTCCATGGGCCATGAATTTCAACAACAACCTTCCCATTCAATTATATATACATTTAAAGTACAATGTATTTTATGCATGTGATTTACCTGTAAAAGCCTTCCTTGTGTAGACATCCAAAAGCCTTGAGTCTGTCACTGGGTGTTGCCATCATGGATGCTATTCAGTAGTCCCAGCAGACTCAGGGCTGTCACTCAAGTGACATTTTATAATTCTTCTCCTCAATCCTCCTTGGCTGCTACATAAAAGGTTATGAAAGGAGGTAAGGGGGGTCCAAAGGAGCTTGTGCAGCACAGACAGTAAAAATACATTACTAGAAAAAGAGAGGGCTATGACTCACAGCGAGGAAGAGGGGTGTGCAAGGGAAGGGATAAATAGTTCAGATAGACTACCTGTCAATAAAAGCATTGTTTTGGAAGGGAAAATGCTGTGGGGACACAGATATACATAAGACTAAATTTACATAGCAAGTTAGCCAGGGCATCCTGGGGAGGGGAGTCTTTTTAGTGGCTGTAAATGCTGCCTGCAAACACTATGTTCAAATAGCTGCAGCTGTCAGCCGCCACTGTCAGAATTTTACTCTGTTTAAATCAATGGCCAGCGCTGCTGTTGTTTGATTGTAATCCTAACATATAGAGCAAGTGCGCTCAATCTGTGGCCCTCCAGCTGTTGCGGAACTACAAATCCCATGAAGCATTGCAAGCCACTGACAGTTATAAGCATGACTCCCAAAAGCAGAGGCATGATGGGACTTGTAGTTCAACAACAGCTGGAGGGCCACAGTTTGAGCACCCATGGAATAGAGCAGCTATGTTTGTAGGCAGCCATAGCACAATGTTGTTGCATCCAGAGCTGGTGTTTAGCCTCCTCTGAATGCAGCAAACTATCTGCTGCAAAACTGTCATGTGGATATAGCTTGAAACAAAAACAATAAATGTTATCACCCTTTTTCATTCTACTAAAAGCAGAGCTCCACCCAAAAGGGGAAACTCCGCTTGTTTGCTTCCTACCCCTCTTCGCTAGCACATTTGGCACCTATCAAAACCAGGTATCCACTCCAACTTCCATGTAAGATCGCCACATTGTTGTGTGGCGATATACTTAACTTCCGGCCCCTCCTCCTCCCCCCTCCCACATTCTTTGAGACACACAAGTCACAGCGGGACCATTCAGAAAGCCCAGCGCGACTCGTGCATGCACAGTAGAAAAAAGGCTGTGAAGCCACAAGGCTTCACTTCCTGTTTCCCTTAGTGAAGACGCTTGCACCCGGAGCTGATAGATGGATTGGGTGCTGACAATGTGGGCTACTTATATTAAGAGTCAACAGCTACAGTATTTGTAGCTGCTGACTGTTAATGTTTTTTTCCCCAGGCTGGAACTCTGCTTTACAAAATATAAATATATTACTACCTGTGCTTCCTTTTTAGAGATTTTCCTTACTTCCTGTCTATGAGATCATAGAAAGTGAAATAAATCTCTGAAATGCCTACAAAAACAGAAAAAAAAAAACGGATGTTTTAAACCTTCCCCATACTGTTCCAAACTAAATAAACTTGCCTGTAGTTGCCCTTTAAAGAAGAATTTCAGGTATGGATATTTTATACATTGTTACACTGGTCCAGCTTGTAGCAATGTAACTATGCATGTGCCATATCTGGCCAAAGCCCCTGGAATCTGGAAATCACTTAAGGTAGACACCACTACTGCAGTTATCGCCACTTGGTTCCACAGCGGCTGACCTGTTTTATTCCAAAAACCAGAGGTTGGACACCTGGCATGGGCACCATTCAGAGACTGCTTTGCATTTTTTCAACAAATGCAAAACATTCTCCAATTGGATGAGCTGGAGAGGAAGAATTCAGAGAATGCTTTGAATTTATTCAGAAAATGAGCATGTTCTGAATGGAGCCCGTGCCGAGCTGCAGACCTCCCTGTGTTCAGGATGCAGTAGAGTCGCTGCTCGATACGGAATCTGGAAGGTGGTGGAGATCACTGGAGTAGCTGTATCTACTTTAGGGATTTCCAGCCTTCAGTGGCATTAGCCAAGCTGGGCCAATGTAATTATGTATAAAATATTCATGGGATAGCACAAAGTAACAATATAACCATACAAATAAAGAGTCTGACAACACCAATAAGTTTAAATGGTCATAAACTGGCCACAGTGTTTATTTAAGGGCAACTCAGATTTAACAATTACAATAACCAAACCTAAATCACTGCATATTAAAATTGTCATATGCCTCAAATCAGCAAATACATCAAATCAAATACCGCTGTCCATCCAGACTAGACTGAATGACAAACCCCACTAAACAACAACGTAACATAGGTAAGGGAGGGTGGGAGCGTGGTCCCTTCCTCTTCAGGTGGCTGGCTACGCGAGGGAAGAATCCAGTTTATAAAGGCTCCAGAACAGCGTAAATGCAGACCCGCCAAAAAGCACCAATTAGCTACTTGTTACTGTGGGAGAAAACTGTGGGAGAAACCAATGGCAACCTGAAAGAGAGAGGAAAAGGAGAACAGGGCAAAAACGCCCTTTGTATTCTCCCGTGAGGGTCCCTGCTTATTGTAAGGGACCTGGAAATGGGATAGCACAAAGTAGCAATATAACCATACAAATACAGAGTCTGACAACACCAATATGTTTAAATTGTCATAAACTGGTCACGGTGTTTATTTAAGGGAAATGTTTAATAATTACAATAACGTATATATCTCTGCATATTTAAATTTTCATATGCCTCAAATTAGCAAATAAATCAAATTGAATACCGCTGTCCATCCAGACTAGACTAGATGACAAACCCCACCAGCCTAGGCCAGGCGTGAAACGACTGGCTGAGGCCCCCCAAAAAACACTGTGGCTCGCTCAACAACATTTTGTAAACCAAAATAAATATTTTCAAACCAATATTGGATTAATGTACTAAATCAGGTCGATATAGACCTGGGATAAATCCCTCCAAATCAAAGTGACAATATGAAAAACCATTTGACTGGATCAAAAGATTTTGAATTGTTCTAATTCAAACGTCTACGTATTTTGTCTAGATAGAACAATCTTCCCACGGGGGATCAAAGTAGTCAAGGTACCATTTCAGAAAAGGCAAAAGTAGTATGCGGAAGCAGGACTTTAAAGGAGTATAGATCCTGTTTAATTTCACAAAGAAAGTCCCAGGTTTTAACTTTGCCCAGGTAATTTTCCCCGGCATGAATTATGATGAAATCTGGATTGGCCCATATACTAGATAAAGGAATTAAATTTCTCCATCTTAAGTCTCTGATACCTTGCCAAAAAATTAGAAATGCATTTTCATTTAAACCAAGAGTCTCAGAATAATTCCTGGATGCTGCTCTCTTCTGGGCCCAATATATAAAAGACAATCCAGGATGTAATTTATGAAAGACCTGAAAAATAAAACGAATTGATAATTAAATCTGAACGAATGTAAATCTTATACCCCATCGACCCAGTCTCTTAAGTTTATCAGGGGAAAAACCCAGGGAGCTAGCTAATGTGACAGCCCCTTTCCTAAATGAGTGGGAGAAGAAGTAAAAACCTGAAAGGCTATGATGCTTAAGGCAAGCGGAGAGGACAGAAGAAAATTAGTATCTGGTAAGAGGGGACAGATCCAAATGAATAAAAAGAGAGCCACTAAAGGAAGGTCCGATTGCAAGAACATTTAAAATATTGGCGACTGGGCAAATGTTAATATTAGGAGATCTGTATAAGGTGATAAAGCGACCTTTACCAGCTTGATCAGATTTAGACCTTCTAATAAAAAGCTTTACTGCTTTAATAAAAATTGACACATCACTGTCAAGTAAAAAGGAACTTGAAGATTTATTGGGAGCTGAAAATTCTCCAATTCTTAAGGTGCCAAAAAATGCAATAGAAGAAAATTATATAAACAGAAAAGGGGAGAAACAGATGACTTCCAAAGCCGATATTAATTTTCCTAGCAACTCAACAGAAATAGGTCTCCTACCATCTTTACCTGGGTGAGAACGCCTGAAACCTTTAAGCACCCGACGAACCGGAAAGAAGGAAGACAGCAGTGGGAGACCAAAAAATCTAAGAAAAAAATGAAGGTTTAGGTGAGACTCTAAAATTAGTAAAGGGGGGGATGAAAATGGGCCTGCAGTTCTGCCCTCCTTCCTTTCTTTTTCATTTTTTTTCTGTTACAACTTCTAGATGGTAAAACATTGACCGTAGGTTCTTAACTATTACACAACCTTCACTGGAAAAACCGAGAACCAAAAGTTTACATTGTTCTTCATTAAAGGCAAAGCACACACCTTTATGAAAGGAATTATGTGGGGAGCTGGGCGGCTTATTCTGAAATAATGTCTTCTGAGGAAGCATTAGGTTCAGCCACAAACCTACATCCTTAATTCCCCAGTGTAATGAGGGGTGTACCGATAATTTTAGGCAAAAACTATCATCGTATATAAACCATGAGATACCTCCAAAATCGCTTAAAGCTTCTGCCACAATTTCTAAATGTTAAAACTATCTGGAACATTTATCCGGAAATTTCTCCTCCATTGCCGAAGCATACAGTGCCTTGAAAAAGTATTCATACCCCTTGAAATTTTCCAAATTTTTTCATGTTGCAACCAAAAACCTAAATGTATTTTATTGGGATTTTATGTGATAGACCAACACAAAGTGGCACATAATTGTGTAGTGGAAGGAACATGATAAATGATTTTCAAAATCTTTTACAAATAAATATGTGAAAAGTGTGGCCTGCATTTGTATTCAGCCCCTCTGAGTCAATACTTTGTAGGACCACTTTTCACTGCAAATACAGCTGCAAGTCTTTTTGGGTATGTCTCTACCAGCTTTGCACATCTAGAGAGTGACATTTTTGCCCATTCTTCTTTGCAAAATAGCTCAGGCTCTGTCAGATTGGATGAAGAGTGTCTGTGAACAGCGATTTTCAAGTCTTGCCACAGATTCTCAATTGGATTTAGGTCTGGACTTTGATTGGGCCAACTTTAGCACATTAATATGCTTTGATCTAAACCTTTACATTGTAGCCCTGGCTGTATGTTTAGTGTCATTGTCTATTTATTTATTTATTTATTTCAGGTACTTATATAACACCGTCAATTTACGCAGCGCTTTATATATACATTGTACATTCACATCAGTCCCTACCCTCAAGGAGCTTACAATTTAAGGTCCCTAACTCACATTCATACATACTAGGGACAATTTAGACAGGATCCATTTAACCTACCGGCATGTCTTTGGAGTGTGGGAGGAAACCGGAGTACACGGAGGAAACCCACACAGGCACAGGGAGAACATGCAAACTCCAGGCAGGTAGTGTCGTGGTTGGGATTCAAACCAGCAACCTGCTGGAAGGTGAACCTCTGCCCCAGTCTCAAGTCTTTTGCAGACTCTAACAGGTTTTCTTCTAAGATTGCCCGGTATTTATCTCCATCCTTCTTCCCATCAACTCTGACCAGCTTCCCTGTCCCTGCTGAACAAAAGAATCCCCACAACACGATGCTGCCACCACCATGTTTCACGGTGGGGATGGTGTGTTCAGGGTATTGTGCATTGTTAGTTTTCTGCCACACATGGAGGGTTATCTACTAAAGGCAAATCCACTTTGCACTACAAGTGCACTTGGAAGTGCAGGTGCAGTAGATCTGAGGGGGACATGCAAGGAAAATAAAAAACAGCATATTTGCTTGTACATGATTGGATGATAAAATCAGCAGAGCTTCCCCTCATTTCAGATCTTCCCTTCAGATCTACAGCGACTGCAACTCCAAGTGCACTCACAGTGCAAAGTGGATTTGCTTTTAGGCCAAAAAGTAAAATTTTGGTCTCATCTAATCAGAGCACCTTTCTCCACATGTTTGCTGTGTCCCCCAAATGGCTTCTCACAAACTGCAAACGGGACTTCTTATGGCTTTCTTTCAACAATGGCTTTCTTCTTGCCACTCCTCCATAAAGGCCATATTTGTGGAGTGCACAACTAATAGTTGACCTGTGGACAGATTCTTCCACCTGAGCAGTGGATCTCTGCAGCTTCTTTAGAGTTACCATGGGCCTCTTGGCTGCTTCTCTGATTATTGCTGTCCTTGCCCGCCCTGTCAGTTTAGGTAGACGGCCATGTCTTGGTAGGTTTGCAGTTGTGCCATGTGCTTTCCATTTTCAGAAGATGGATTGAACAGTGTTCTGTGAGATGTTCAAACTTGGGATATTTTTTTAAAACCTGACCCTGCTTTAAACTTCTCCACAACTTTATCTCTGACCTGTCTGGTGTGTTCCTTGGCGTTAATGATGCTGTTTGTTCACTAAGGTTCCCTAACAAACCTATGAGGGCTTCACAGAACAGCTGTATTTATACTGAGATTAAATTACACACAGGTGGACTCTATTTACTAGTTGGTGACTTCTGAAGGCAATTGGTTTTACTAGATTTTAGTTAGGGGTATCAGAGTAAAGAGGGCTGAATACAAATGCACGCCACACTTTTAAGATATATTTTATTGTAAAAGTTTTGGAAAACCATTTATCATTTTCCTTCCACTTCACAATTATGTGCCACTTTGTGTTGATCTATCACATAAAATCCCAATAAAATACGGTTTTGGTTGTAACATGACAAAATGTGGAAAATGTCTAGGAGTATGAACAATATGCTATCAACCAATTCTGGAACGTTCTTGGTAAAGCTCTTCTCCTAGCTTCTTCCGATCAGTCCTCGGCTTTCTTATCTAATTTTGAAAGAAATTCTTTAGACAAAGGCAACAATGACAATATATATATTGAACAGTGCAGTGCTGGACATATATCAAAGTAAATTGCTATACCAATCAAAGATAATGTTAATACAATCAATATAAGTGATAATGTGCCAATAAAATAGTGTGAGCGATAATGATGATCCACCAAGATATTGCTATCAATCAATGCAATTAAGTGCTCATAAATGCCAAACTATAAAGCAGTGAAAATATTCAAATAAAGTGAAAAAGTGCGCATTAAATAGCCAGACGGCGCTTTGAGAAACACCGTCATTGGCTAACCCAACCAGAGCTAAAACATAATTGGTCACTTGGGATTTTGTTCCTATCTTGTAGGCAGAGTGAGAGAAGCCTAGTATATTAGTCTATCTACTAAGCCTGTTTTGACCCCCCTGAGTAAGGGCGGTCGCAGGCTCTCTGGTAAGCCTCCATTTTTTCACCTGGTGATGGGCGGCACTATCAAGTGGAGTATCGAATCTGCATTTTGAACTCTTTATATAATCATTTTTTGGACATTTTTTTGGACTTTTTCACTTTATTTTTATTTTCACTACTTTATAGTTTGGCGTTTATGTGCACTTAATTGCATTGATTGATAGCAATATATTGGTGGATCATCATTATTGCTCACATTATTTTATTGGCACATTTTCACTTATATTGATTGTATTAACATTATCTTTGATTGGTATAGCAATTTATTTTGATATATGTCCAGCGCTGCACTCTTCAATATATATACATCTTTCTTGCCCTTATATCGGGGTTATAGTGCTTAGCAGCAGGACTCCCGTCACTTTTTTTTGTTTTTTTAAAATTAACATATTTTCATTCACTATTTATGCACCTAGCGCAAATCTTTTTTTGTTTTATAACAATGACAATATGTCAACATTGTCGCATTTTCAAATGTTCTCCTTAACTGAAGAAGATAGGTGAAAACCTAATGGTGACATTTCACAAGGAAGCGCTTCTTTCATACAGGATTTGGCTATAATTGACTTAGGCAGGATTATTGGAAGATTCACGGGGCTAGATTGTAGTGAAACAACAGATTCCCTGTAGATTGGAGCGGTCTGGCTGTTAACCGTGTGTGAATGCTTAGTATTATTCAAAAGAGTACAAGCCAACTTAGAAACATTAGTGCAATGCTGGGTATGAGCATTGTCCCATACTGAACCAATATTTCGAGACTCATAAGAAACATTGGCCATGGGGGCAGTGTTAATGCTACCTCCAACAGGTAAAGCATTTCTAAACCTAATATTCGATTGTGCATCCTGCAGTGTGCCAAAAGGCAAAGCATTTTGTAAAGTACCAATAGCTTGTGCACACTGAAATGCACCAAACGATTGTGCACCTTGCAGAGCACCAATAGGCTGTGCATTTAGTAATGCAGCAATAAGCTGTAAACCTTGCGTTGTACCAAAAACTTGTGCACCTTGTAATGCACAAATAGGCTGTACACCTTGAGGTGTACAAATAGCTTGTGCGCCTTGTAATGCACTAAAAAGCTGTGCACCTTGTAAAGCACCAACAGACTGTGCGCCGTGAAAAGCCCCAAGAGACTGTTTCAGACTGTGACCCAGAGATTGTGTGCCTAGTAGTGCACAAAGAAGTTGTGCATTCTGTAGTTTATCCAAGTAGGGTGCACCCTGCGCTATGCCAGTAGGTTGACCTAATTCAGAAAGGTGAGGAAAGTACTCAGTAATAGCAGACTGTGCTATATTAGAAAAGCCCTGGTTCTCTTCTATCTTCTATTCTATATCACATCATGTCCCGGACATTGCCTCTGTATCTCTGACAATAAATTCTTCTCCTAAAAACTTCAAATTCCTTATTAAATAAATATGATATATATGCTCTTATTCTGTACATTTGTCAATGAAAAGGTTGAAGGATTGCAAACAGTATTAGGCTCTTTAACAGAAGATAAGGGAATCTCACCAGACATAAGGGCTGGATTGTTGCAGAGGTGCCTGGCTGCTGAATATTCTCTGAGGAGGAAGATGCAGGATCCCTGGGACCTCTGGACCGGGACCAATGGCTACTGCTGTCATTCCTACTGTATGGGGAGACAGGGGTATCCTTTGCCTGTCTTCTACCTCTCCTGACAGGGGGGCAAGAGCTGCTTGGTGCAGAGTCATGGGCTCCTTGTACCTCAGGAACAGGCCGAGTTGGCACAGAGATGGGAGGAGGAGAAACTGCAGGTGGGTCTTCTCCCAAGCACTGCCTGAGCCACTCCTCACCCCCAGAGTTCTCAGCCTTCTCTATTACCCGGCGAAGTAAGGTTTCCATGATGCCAGGGACTGTGGTCCATTTCTCTTCAGGTGGCTGGCAGCGTGAGGGAAAAAAAAAAAGCCAGTTTATAAAGGCTCCAGAACGGCGCAAATGCAGGCCCACCAAAAAGCACCTTAGCTGCTTGTTGCTGTGGGAGAAAACCGAGGGAGAAACCAATAGCAACCTGAAAGAGAAAGGAAAAGGAGAACAGTGCAAAAACACCCTTTTGTACTCTCCCATGAGGGTCCCTGCTTATTGCAAGGGACCTGGATATTCTTAAAAATATTCTTTAAGGTAGTGCAAAAGAATTTAACTATTGATTATTTTCTGAAAGCTAACAATAAAATACTAACAATGCATGCATTGTTGCAATTATACATACCCTGCGCTGTCCTATCAGTCTGTTGCCTAGGTATGAACCAGTAACCCCCACACAAAATAAAGACTTGGAATGTGGTGTACAAAATACAGTAAGTATGGACTAGGAGAGCTTTGAATATGTACCCTCAGGATTATATAACTTAAGAACATGGATTCAGTGTACAAATACAGACAATGTATATCACATCATGTCCCGGACATTGCCTCTGTATAAATTCTTCTCCTAAAAACTTCAAATTCCTTATTAAATAAATATGACATATATATGCTCTTATTCTGCACAAGATACACATTTCTGCACAGAAACAGCAGGCAAAATCTGCAACGTTGTGGGTAGAGGCATGCAAATCACCACCTTTTCACCTTGGGCTGGAAAGAATTCTATGAAGATTGATGGAATCCCACAGCCATTGTTAAACAGACACAGGCACAACTGCAGTGTCATAAAAAGAGATTGGGTGCTGTTTTTGTTTTTTTGAGACTAGAGAAACATGAAAAAGCTTTCTGGAAGATGAAGTTATTAAAGAGAGGGAACATCGCAGTGTTGTAACTGGTCAATTTGTCAAGGAATTTAATGTGTCCCAAAAGCTAATAGGGTGTGTCGTAAATGTAGAAAAGATTATTTACAGGAACATGTTTGTGGGAGCCATAGAATCTGATGAATGCCTCTGTTTGCCAATCTAACGTTTTCAAGTGAGGCATGCCAATGACATCTCTCACATAAATTTCGGCTGCATAAAAAATAGTTTTGAGGTATAATCATTTCTTATCCTTAATTAACTAGCATATGGCTTTTACAAATCTAGGTCCAGAATAGGGATTGTCATATTCTAACATAGTTGCAGTTTTCAGAATATACTTAGCCAAATGTATACAGCCAGGAGATATAACACTCAAACAATCTGTTCAAGTCTTTTTAAGTGGTCCGTACATAAAAATCACTCACTGACTTGGTTGGAACTGGGATCACAATTTCCACAGTCTGTAGCCAAGAAAAAAAAGAAGTATGAAAAGTTACAACACTACTTAGGGTCTCAATGAATCCACAGATACATTTTTTTCAATAACCAGTAAGGTACTGAATGCAATATAAACTTGTACCTTTGCTTTTAATGGCTTTTCTGAGATTGAATCCATTTGTATTTAAAGCTGAAATCTAGCCAGATATAAAAGGCACAAATTAAACCGAAAACCAACAATGTATTATGTTGCAGCTTACCCATACTTAGATGTGATGGCTGTATTTCTTTTCTTTTTTCAGTCTTCTTTCCTGTTTATTTTCACCTGGTGATCCGGCCAGTAGGTCTGTTAGTAGCAGTTAAAGCGATTGTGAAGCCTTAAAGGGTAACTCCACTTAAAAAATAGCAAATAAAGAAAAAAATAATATAGCGTATACAATTGCGACACACGTCTTATTGTAATTGAATGTTATCAGAAATTACCTTTCTTTTTCAATCTGCAGCTCTGTCATTTTCTGAGAGTGTGTACAGAACACCCCACAGAAACATTATTTCCTGCTTGTGTGATTGGCTCACCAATTTTCCCAGAAGTCTGCACTAAGATACAAGTCAGGTTTCCGTTATCCCCTGCAACAAAAATGTCATTTTTGGTGTGATACTTTCAATAAGCCCAGCAGCTTTCCTCATTAGAGCCCTGCAGGTGCACAGCTGATTGATAATTATGAAACCACTCCCATTAGACTCACTTAGAACAGATAAACAAACATGGATTTCTTCAGAATAACAAAAAGTAGAAATCTGCAACAAAGCTTGTTAAAATCCTTGTAATATACATAGATCACCCGGAGGGGGAATGTTTTATTCTCAACAAAAGTGGAGTTACGCTTTAAGGTTTTTCACCTTAATGCATATCTGTGCTACAGCTTAGTGCCTAGACCCCCCCCCCCTTTTTTCTTAACTGAGCCCGATCTGATCCAGCAATGTGCACAAGCGCAGTGGCTCCAGCCGCTGTTGCTCTCCTCATTAAACAGATTGATAGCAGCAGGAGCCATTGGCTCCTGCTGCTGTCAATCAAAAGCTGTGACACGGGAGCTGTGACACGGGAGCAGGGGTGTGGCCAAATCCTGCTGTCTGTGTCAATGGATGCCGGCGGGGGGGCCCCAGAGGAAGATTGCATAGAGCTGGTAAGTACAGCCACGTTTATTTTTTTTATTTACAAAAATTGAACATTTAGTATCACTTTAAAGAGTTGAAATAAACCATTTACCACTGACAGGGGTACTTAAAATAGTTGGCTTTTATTTATTTATGTAATATCCTTATCCCAAATGAAGAAAAAACTTTACCTGCTTAAAACATGTTAGCTGGAATTCAGATTAATTTGTTATTCAAGTTCTTATATTCTGCTAGAAGAACTAACACTACTCTCTTCCTAGATTGACAATGCTGCTGTCCAATGGTGTCTCAGTTGCTCCTCCATCCAAAATGGAGACACCCTAAAGGAAGAAGTGTGTTACTGGCTGAATCACCAGGTGAAATCAAAGAGAAAAAAAGCCTAAAAAGGGAAAAAGTTTGCAGTAACCACATTTAAGAACTAATAAGCTGCAATATATTACATTTTTGTTTTTGGGTTTCTTACCGCTTTAATGCAGTTCTTTAATCATAAATGCATAATTAAATGTATTTTTTTAATGCAAACAGTACACACACCTGAATTAGACCTGTGCAGCAGTGTTGGAATGTGAGTCCTGGTACAGCAGAAGTAGAGTGTGAAAAGAAGAAGCAGAACAAGTTGCTAATCAGTTTATGTGCTGACGAAAATAATTCTGATAGGAAGAGAGAGGAGAGTGACAGAGAGTATCATAAGCTGCAGGTCCAGGATGAAGAAGTGGGTTTAATGATGCTGGCCTTCAAACAGAGAATATCTAGTAGCAGAAAAATGTACTGCAGGAGGAAATCTCTGGCTTGAAGGTACAATAAATACAGCAACAGTGTGTAGCGTTACCCCTGCAGGTGTTGCTTGGTAATTTGGGTTCTCTGTTCTGCATCTCAACTCCAAAAACATCCTCAGCCCATCTGACACACCTGGCTGAATGAAAGTAATTGCAAACACTTATAAGAACACAAGTATAGATACCTTTTACTCGGCTGTGATTTAGCACCAGTTAATAGACACAAGATCGTTTAGTGGTAAATTAACTGAATGTATTGGTATGGTTTAGAATAAATGGTGGTTTGAGCATAAATTAAACACACAGAAGGTAGATTCATATAGAGTCTGCTAGACAGTATAATCACTATGCCAAGAATTGAGTTTGGTAACAATAAACTGGGATTAACTCATAAAAGTCAGCTATAAACAGTGCATATAAGTATTAACTGCAATGTGAATAATATTGGGTGGCACAGTGGTGTAGTGGTAGCACTCTCGCCTAGCAATAAGAAGGGTCACTGGTTCGAATCCCAACCACGACACTACCTGCTTGGAGTTTGCATGTTCTTCCTGTGCCTGTGTGGGTTTCCTCCGGGTACTCCGGTTTCCTCCTACACTCCAAAGACATGCTGGTAGGTTAATTGGATCTTGTCTAAATTGTCCCCAGTATGTATGAATGTGAGTTAGGGACCTTAGATTGTAAGCTCCTTGAGGGTAGGGACTGATGTGAATGTACAATGTATATGTAAAGCGCTGCGTAAATTGACGGTGCTATATAAGTACCTGAAATAAATAAATAAATAAATAATACTATAACTAGTCTAGAGTGCAATCTAGGAGAATGGCTAGGATATGGTGCAATTTTCCCCAAGAGGTACCTCTTAGCATAAGCACTAGGTAAGGGTCTCTGTGTAGGAGCTGTAAAGGGGCAGTCTTTAATCATAACTCTTCAGCTGGCTATAGTTGGGGCCCAGTTGTACTGTTAATGCATGAGAATACTCCCAGTGAAGCCAGGCAGGCAGCAATAGGGCTACAAGATGGCTGTATGGTCAGTTCCTAAAGGGCTTAGTCTCTCTAACAGCAGATTGTAAATCCCCATAGCAGCAGCTCACTATCTGGTCACACACAGCTGTTAGTCCACTATCTGCTCTGCACCCTGGTGACTCTGGCTGTTGGCACATCTGAACTCAACCCCCTGCATCCTGCTCAGGCCATCATTATGCAGCACACTGCACAGTGCACAGTGCACACTGCACAGTGATGTTCACTCTCTGGGCTTCCTCATTGCAAGAGCCAGCTGTGTCCTGTACAGCATGAGAAAATGCAGCCCTTTCCCCTCCTCCTGACAATCTCCGTCTGGGAAATGCAGTTCAATAGAAGTCCACAGTATGGCTCCCTTCCTGAACTTCACTTAACTTCCCCCCATTCCACTGTGGGCAGCATAGAAGTCTATTGAACCCCTTGACTTCCCAGCTCCCCCTGCTGTTGGGAGGTAGACAGTGAGATGAGTCAGCATATCAGTTCAGTGATAATGTAAAGAGCCGCTGCAAGCTGTCATAACTTCATCATAGCCAAGTACCTGACTACAAGTGGTTTTGTTATTTTCTCTTCTATTAGGCTATTAGTTTTTATTTTGTTATTTTTGGCTGGATTTCTGCTTCAAGTCAAAACTAAACAATAACCAGAACACATGTCAAAGTTTAACATTTACTATGAACCAAAAATTGTCAGATTTCTCCCTTTTTCTTTTTTAGAACAGATAACATTCTTTCGGCAGGTCAAGCCAGTTTCTTTACAATTATATTCTTTACTTTGAAAATGCTCTGCATAGTTGCCCCCTTACAAATAAACTTTTTTGCGTGGGCAAAAAGACAGCTTCTCAAAATTTCACAAACACTTGATCCAAATAGGCAGTACAAAAGACCTATAGATAAAAAATGGAAAACAAGGCCTCCTTCCACTCTCTCAGCGCTCCGGAGCTTAAATGTTATTACCAACACACTAATACATAAAATTCACCTATATTTCATTAATCAGCAGCTGCTTAAACATAAACTTTATATCAGCAAATAGTATCAAGTCCACAGATACTCCTATAAGTACTAGTATATATACTAAAGCAGCACTATTGTCACTTCGCCATATGACAAGCTTTCATATGATTATAAACACATGAGGAAATATAGACGACAGGTGGTGATGAGAAAAAGTCCAAAAGACACAAGATGTGGTCCTAATGCTGGATAGTACTAGTGCACCTCACACCAAGATCCTCCAAAAAGTGCGTCACACTCCCCTTAGGGGTTCTCACTCACCAGATGTTGGTATAAAAACAGCCTTTAATATGCCAAGAAGTACGCCATCCACATCTTAATTTGGATCAGAACCGCCAATCATCTCCGCAGGTACTCAGGTAGATAGGAAAAAAACTCCACATAGCGTGATTCCGTTTACCTTTTATTGTCACCAACTTCAAAGGATAACAGTTTCCAAAATCTTCCAATAGATAAAATGTACAAAAGAGTGTACTAAATAGCGTTACTAACAGCTCTTAATAGCAGCAGGACAGTCACCATGAAAGCACAGCGGCTGCTGGTTACTTCCGGTTTGTCCCTTCCTAGCTGTGGAACGCGTCACAGTAAGGTCACGCCCTCACATGCTTACATCTGGTGAGTGAGAACCCCTAGGGGAGTGTGACGCATGTTTTGGAGGTTCTTGGTGTGAGGTGCATTAGGACCACAGTACAAAAGACCTAATTAAATAAGAACTATAGACAAACAGCAATTTTATTTGTTTTTATCTGGATTAGTATTTTTGTCCATCCAGTTCCTAAGATTTACGCAACTCTGCCACATAGGCTAGCCCTGTCTGGCAGGGCAGGAATCACTTCACTGTTGCAGTTAACGGTAACAGCACAGTCTAACTGAAGCAATGGCACGTACGTACCATTGCTTCAGTTTGCTTCAGTGCGCATGTGCCAATGACGTCGGCACATGCAAATACAGGGGATATCTCCTAAACCTTGCAAACCTGTAGCAAAAAGTGGTTGTAAAGGGTTTACAACCACTTTAAGTATCACTTACAGGCCTTGCCTTTCCCAGTGCATGACTGATCAATGAGTTTATCTCTCTGCCACTCTGCTCTTTCTCCTATCAGCATGCTTCTTATTAGCACATGAGCAGTACAGCACAACTAACTGGCTCCCTCTCCCAGTCTGAGATCTGCTGTATATGGATGGCAGGAGGCTGATTCCATGTCAAATTAAGGTGCCTACACTGCTTGCATTTAAACACATATACAGTATAAACTACATATATGTATACATCAATAATGATGTATTTAAAAAAAACTACAGGACTGCTCAATTTGTGTCTTTTATATCTACCTGCAGGTGACTTTAAACTATTTCCAAAATGTAGATTATAAAAACATAGGTTTTTGTTGCATACATTTGCAAATAAATATGAAGTCGCACCGTCACACCAAGGCACCTATACAAAATGTGGTCCCTAACTTTAGAAAACAAAGTTTTTTTTTTTAGATAATAACAAGTTTAAGTATTTTTCACACAGTAACTTCAACAAGACTCTAAATCAATAGTAGTACAATTGCCAATTACCTAGAAATCCTTGTCCTTAAAAAACTTAGCATTTGATCTAAAAACAATCACTTTGAAATTCCTGCCAAGATACAAACATGAGCCATCTGGCTGTAAGAAGAAACCTACCCTTCCTCAATGTGCTATCATCCCTAATCTTGCTGGACCTTTACATGCGGTATGGCAGGAATATCTGGGCCTGAATGACATGTTTGAATATACGCCGCTCAATTACATCATGGATAGGAGTATATGAAACGTCATCCAGGGAATTACAGTATCCATTACATGCATGAATAACAGAAGAGCTATGTGATTTTTAATAACAAAGGACCAGCACATTATTTTTAAACACTTCCATCGATTTTATAGGTAAAACTGTTTAAAGAGGAACTGCAGTCTGCTCACATAATTTGTATTAAAAACATCTTTGCCATTATGAAACTTCCCTCCAACCACTTTTCTGCAGCATATTTGGCAAGTACGGAATCACAGTATATATAAAATAATATGCAATCTCGCTCCACTGAGTCTGGCTGCACCCATTTTAACTGTGAGCAGCTGAAGCTGCTGCCTGTTCACTTCCTGGATTTACACAGACACGCAAAGGCACACCTACCAGCTCTGCTGCTCCCATTGGCCCTCTTATGACTCACCCCCCTCTCTTCCTGGCAAACTCTTATGAGAGTGAGAGAGAGCTGTGCACGATGTCATAAGCCTAGGCTATATAAGGCAGTATAAGGTAATTACTGGCAGAAAAAAAATGTTTTACTATCCAAAGTTTAAACAACAAGGGCAGAAGATTTAATAGATGGAAAAATGAAAATATGACTGAAGGCCCGCTTTAAATATTTTGTATACCGCAATACCACATCTTTAAGAATTTAAAAACATTTAGCCATTAAAGTATAACTAAAGGCTAAAACTTTTTTTTTAGTTTTGGATAGAGTGGAGAGGGATTAGAACCCCTGTCAGTTTTTATTGCTGTCTGTGTCCCTGTTAGGGAGATTCCCCTTCTCTATTTGCCCTGTTTACCATATTAATTGAAAGTAAAAGAAAATCACAAATTTTGGGTTGTCCTTAGAAAAGTAATGGAGGGGAAATCTTCCAATGGGGGCACTAATTCTGATGACCTGGGGGTTCCCAAGAAATTCCCTTAAAGTGTTTGCGAAGTCTACATTATAAATTACTGGCAGCCCCTTTATTAGAGCCTGGCATACCACACTATGTAAGTCATTTCTGAAAACGAGCATTGTAAATACCTATTTAGGGATATCTTCAGGCCGGTAACGTGACTCGCCGCCGCTTTACAGCTCCGATGCATGGCGTCTGCGATCTCCCTCTGACATCAGCCGGGGAAATCATGTGGCTGCTCAGCCCCTCCCGCGGAAGCCCTGTCTCGGAGCTGTAACACGGCCGCGAGTCACGTGACCGGCCTGAAGATAGCTTTAAATAGGTGATTACAACGCTCATTTTTAGATATTACTTATATAGTGTGGTATGCCAGGCTCTAAAAGAGGGTCTGGCAGTGACCACTGTAGGGTTTTTATTTTTAATAATAGCGGCAGGGGGCGAGGGCGGAGACAGAGACACAGAGAGGGAGCTAACAGGCAAGGAGGAGGGGGTGAGTGGGACAGAGGAGAGCAGAGAGGACAGCTGTGTATGACAGAGGGATGCACTCTGACCACAGCAGCCCTGATTTTTGTGGTCAGTACAGAGAGGGGATACAGGAAGTGTCAGGTTTTTTTTACAGTTTAGAGGGGGGCAGATTACACAGCACAAGCACTGTGCTGTTTAATCTGCTTTAAGGGACCAGGATATCTATTTATTTATTTTTTTGGGTTAACAAACACTTTCATTTGTTTGGTTATGGGACATGAAAGGAAGGGAAATCTCTGCAATGGGATAAAATGGATATAAAAAAAACTGACAGGGGTTATAACCCTCCCTTACTCTATCCAAAATAAAAATAGTTCTACTTTAAGAAAATGTTGAAGACCAAAAAAAACTAAATTACAACTTAAAGTGATTGTAAAGTCTTGTTTTTTTCTTATAAAAATAACAAACATGTTATACTTACCTGCTCTGTGCAGTGGTTTTGCACAGAGCAGCCCAGATCCTCCTCTTCTCAGGTCCCTCTTCGGCTCTCCTGGCCCCTCCCTCCTGTCAAATGCCCCCACAGCAAGCAGCTTGCTATGGGGGCACCCGAGCCGAGTCATAGCTCATATGTAAATTCAGACACGGAACAGTGGCCCAGTCCCACCCCTCTCTCCTGATTGGCTAACTGACTTTGACAGCAACGGGAGCCAATGCTGTGTCTCAGCCAATCAGGAGGGAGAATCATGGATGGCCGAGACACTCGTGGACATCGCTGGACAGAGATGGGGCTCAGGTAAGTATTAGGGGGGCTGAGGGGGGCTGCTGCACAAAGAAGATTTTTTATCTGAATGCATAGAATGCATTCAGATTAAAAACAGTCTGCCTTTACAAGCCCTTTAATCTATGGAGATGTGCCATTACTATTTAAATGATGATGTCATCATGAAGGGGTGGCATGTATCAAAGCACACCGGGTCTTATTTCTCATCATGGGTGAGAAAACCACTGTCCTGATTGGTGTTGGTAAAAACGACCAATCAGGCTCTTTATTTGCTTTTACTAGAAGAAATATAAAACAGCTTGGTGGGCTAACAATGCACAATGGCAGAAAAAAAGATACAAGCAAATCTACCTGGAGAAAATGTGAGCATGTTAAAGGAAACTTCTTCTGAGAGAAACATGGTCGATGCTTTTGATCAACTTGGGTACATTCAGCCTGCCCATACATGTTTCAAATTTTGGCCGGTTCCAGCCAAGCCGGCCAAGATTTGAACCGTCTATGGTCAGCTTATGTTATTCAGTTTAAATGCATGGAGATCTAACTCAGATCTAGCTAATTCGGAGGACGTCAGATAGTCCACCAATAGAAAAATGAAATCCATGGCAGTGGTTTAGAAATGTTCTTCTGCAATTGTTCCATTTTACAAAGTCATGCCTGTGAAGTTGACTTCTCCAACAGCAGCCTTGTTTTCTTAGATTACATAGCTTTGTGTTCAAAGTTCACCTGCCTATAGAATCAGTTTCTACTTTTCAGCTAAATTGGGATAACACCTATTTTATATACTGTATGTAACATGTTCTCATTCAAATACCACAACTTAAAAAAAATGGTCACCCTTTTAAATGCTCTTTTCTGATAACTCCAGCACTGAAAAATCATATACTTAGACTTTTTTTTATGAGGCAGCTGTGAAGCTGTGTTTGCCAATTGCCATAATTAACTCTGTCTGTACTGTTAAATAAAGTATAATGACTGCGCTTAGGACAATTGCGAGGTATGCAGCCCCCCTAAAGAAACTCCCCAAGGTGTTTCGGGTATATGTAAATATGTATAAGTGGGGTAATGGCGCTCCCTGACGAGTAAAAGGGCAGGTGAGTAATATAGGGTTCCAATAATAATTGGAATCAATATACGAACTTTTCGGCGAGTAACCCCGCCTAAATGAGTTGCATGAATAAATAAATGCCAAACAGCCACGAAATAACAAAACTCCCTAGGCGTGGATTGGGCACGTAACTCCTCCTAAGGATAACTCTGATAGGAGCCTCTGTTCACGAGGGGTGTTCCTGGAATGGCTGTTTCCCTATTAAATGACGTAGTGCGTGGCATGCGGGTACCGTCGCTGAGGACGTCTATGACGAAACGCGTACGACGGCGCCACGCACGCTACGTCATTTCCGCTCAGAAGGCCGGTGGAACGCAGGTGGAGCGCAAACGCTCGGTTCACTTCCACCTAGTGGTACGGGTTCCCCGGCCGGGAATTTTTTAACTATGAGAGCGGCTATGCTAAGCACTGGTTAGGCTCTGCTCAGGCCTATGTTTATTTATATAATATTTTTCTAATTAAGTGTTATGCTGCATAATACTATAGCCAGCTGACCTGGACTATAGTTTTTTAATTGGTAGTGTTTTACGTTGGAATAAACATATGTTTTTTACTACTACACTATGGGAGTCCACTATTCCTCTGTCTTTTTATATGAGTGACTGAGAGCCACTATCCTATGTATGCTGAGGACCTTCCTGGGAGATCCATCCACCACGCCGGCAGGGAGATCGCAAGGAATACCGTTCTATGCGAAATACCCCTTTGGGGTGAATGGATCTGGTGAGTGGGGATCCTTGAGGGGGAGCACTAAGTCACCAAGGACGTTTGGAACACACTCAAGTCACTATTGAAAGTTATTTTCATCAGTTTTTCCTGGGTTACTTATTCATTGCAAGATTTTCTTCATAATTACGGACTGGTTAAATTTTAATGGACTGGTTAAAATTTGCAGGATTGCTCATTTACACTTTTTAAGTGGTTAAAATATTAAATAAGGTTTATATGTGTTTATATGTTTTTGCTTATATGCACTTTGTTTATGCACATGTTGGAGATTTGGCGGAAGCCTAATGTATGCCTGGGTGTTCAAGTAACATACATTTATAGATATTTTATGGTTTATTGGTACCTACGGTTTGAGGTATCAACACCTGTTTTAGGCACAGATTTAGTACTATATATGTTTGGAGTGTGCACACGCTTATGAGGGAATTACTCGATTAAGCACCACTCGCGGAGTATGCACCCACATAGATTATGTTTAAAGGTAGGCAGTTCTACCAACACTATCACTAATTAATTGTCAATCTTTTTTTAATTTGCATATTCACATACGGTGAGGGAGTTTTGTTATTTCGTGGCTGTTTGGCATTTATTTATTCATGCAACTCATTTAGGCGGGGTTACTCGCCGAAAAGTTCGTATATTGATTCCAATTATTATTGGAACCCTATATTACTCATCTGTCTGTACTGTGCTTGCTTGGTCACATTGTTAGTTGTGAACTAAATTTAAACACAGTCTGTCCTAACAAATGGATAAAGATTTAGATCCTGGCCTCCTGTATTGTATGTTAATGATGGGAAAAGCAGGGAATCCCCAGCCATGTAAGCAAAAGGGTGGAATGGTGGTTCATCACTGAATAAATATGACCATATTGGTCCAGTAATGTCACCACATCTCTGCTGCCTTGTATATAAATCTAAAGACAGATCAGGAGAGCTGTTATGAATGTGGAATTGTGATGCCACTGGATGATTGGGTTCACTGGTTCCTAGTGATAACGACCCTTCAGGCAATACTTATTTGGGCAGCATGCTTGGCAGAGTAAATAACTGTGACAACAAGCATAAACAATGGCAAATATCAGTTAAAATATTAACAAATTGAAAACAATATAGTATCAAAATTAATTTCACAGGGTACCCAAAACCTTGCTTAAAGGGGAAAAGTCCACACCTCCTAGGCCTTGACTTATGAAGGAGCCCTAAATAATGTATATATGTAGTATACTGTATATACACTCAGGGGCTAAAAGTCACAGTCCCTCTTAATCCCCTTCCACTGGCTAGTGTTATAAATGTTGGTGGCTGGCGTTGGGGCACAAAACTGTGTTGGAGTGCTTTCAGACCTGGCTTCAGTTCTTCTTTCTCCTTTCTGTGCTCTCACAAGCTTGACTGAGAGCAGCGAGGGCCATTGGCTCCTTCTGCTGTTAGTCAAATCATGTAAGGAGAGAGTGGGGGGGTGGGACTGAGCCACACTGTGTGTGTCTATAGATGCACACAGCCTGGCTCGAGCCTGCAGGAATGCTTCCATTGCAAGCGGCTTGCTATGGGGGCACTCAGAGAAGGGGAGGAGCCAAGAATGCCTGTTGAAGACCTCAGAAAAGGAGGTTCGGGGCTGCTCTGTACAAAACCATTACACAGAGCAGGTAAATATAAGATGGTTACTTTTTTTTTTTTTAAATGTGAGCCTTTAAAATCACTGTGAGGGAGATGGTAGTGGCACTGATCACTGTGCGGCAAGTCACCTCCAACTTCTCAATAGATCCATCTGCTTTGGAACACAGCCCCTGCACCCTCTTGGTATTCCCTTGACAAGAGCAGTCTCTAAATAGGTGCAGCAGCTAATCCCCAATTCCGCAACACTGTGTAACGCCAGCACTCACGGTGTCACCTCAGCTTCAGAAACAGGCTACACACAGCACGTTTTGCCTTGCCTTCCATGTGGAAAACTGACTTAGACCCTGGGCTTTCCAGTCCTTTTCCTCCTCTCAGCGGCACTGTTCCCCTCTGGGACTTGTAGTCCCACACAGTCACTTCCTGGATAGGGGCTTCCTTCATGGGACTACCTTTGCAATCAGCCCCCTCTTGCCCCAGCAATCAATGGGCCACTTCCTCCTCCCATGACTGTAAGTACAGCCAGGTGCTTTCCTGTGATGTCCCAGGCAGCGGGCAGACTTACTTCCCTGGCTGCAGGCATGCAGCCTTCTCAGTGCCCTCTCTCCCTCCTTTTCTGTCCCCATGTGGCTATTCTGTTCAATCGCAGCCCAGGAGAGAGGGAGGCATCAGCTTCAGTGGTTGGCAGTGTGACAGCCTGGCCTGTATGGCTGCCTTGACACAGGGCTGCAGTTGGGCTACAGATCTAAGGAGATCAAATGGTGGGATCGTAGTCACAACCAATAACAATTGATATTTAATAACATATTATATTATTTGAATGAATAAAACTTCGTAAAATACCTGTGGTTTAAATTGGCCGTGGCCTTTTATTTATACGTATAAATTATAAATCAATTTATATTAACTTTTAATTTTATAACTTTTAATAAATATATATCCCTTTCGGAGAAAGGATATAAAAACCTCATAAATCAGGCCACCACAGGGAGGGAGGGTGGGATGTGCTCCTCTTCTGATCTTCGCCATCTTCTGCCCAGTAATGACGCATCTTCTTTTCTTTTACAGTCTGATGCTCGTGCCGTTTGGGGCAACTGTCAGACTCATTAACCAATCAAAGGTAAGTAAGTTTAATAAGAATTATTATTTATTTATTTATTTTAAATAACTTTAATTATTTAATTAAGTGTGACACGATCCCACAGGTGGTGGGGGCGGGGACATTTCATGCCCCGCCCTTCACCTTTATGGGATCGTAGTCACAACCAATAACAATTGATATTTAATAACATATTATATTATTTGAATGAATAAAACTTCATAAAATACCTGTGGTTTAAATTGGCCGTGGCCTTTTATTTATAGGTATAAATTATAAATCAATTCATATTAACTTTTAATAAGTCAGAAATAATCATATTAAATGTATTAAACGTACATCAATATAAATATATATCAATAGCTCAGCCATTTAAGCTCAAGCTATATAAATAAAAAACAAAAACAATTATCCATACGCCAGGCTCAGAATTTCAAGAAGCCTGGCACCCCACCAAGGCAACAGCCAATTCAACACAGGTTTGAAAATCTAAATTTAAAATATCTAGAGCAACATTAGATAAATGCACATTGTCTGGTCTATAAAAACCAGGCAAACCGCCTTCCAAGTGCCAAAAAATGCCAAAAAGACATACCATGAACCGAAGGCATGAATTTATCTAAAGCCCTATTAATTCGCTTAAGAATTTTCTCTAAATACCTATGCTCAGAACAGAGTAACCAGTCAAGTCGAGGGATTATTTCAGAAAAAATTAGCACAGTACCAGGTAAGCTAGCATGGAGGCATAACAGATCAAGCTTAATCTGAGCAATTCTAATGTCTTACGTTTACCAAGATCATTACCAGATAAATGAAAAATAAATGATCTGAGGAACAGGCCAGCAATCATGTATAGAAGACAGAACAGAACAGAGATTGTTCCAATGCATGCCACATCTTTCATACCAATGAACAGCAAAACCAGAATAAGGAAATCCTAAATTATTGCCATAGACTCTCCATTCAGCTCTCTTCTGAGCCCAAAAAATATAAGAGTGTCCAATAATCCAGATGACATGCTGAGCATCTAAAATTAAAAACAAAAGTTAGGTCTAACATATGTTCTATAACAGTTCGATTTCCAACCACCAATATCCTTAACCACCTCAATACAGGGCACTTTCACCCCCTTCCTGCCCAAGCCATTTTTCAGCTTTCAGCGCTGTCGCACTTTGAATGACAATTGCGCGGTCATGTTACACTGTACCCTAATTCAATTTTTATCATTTTTTCCCCCACAAATAGAGCTTTCTTTTGGTGGTATTTGATCACCTCTGTGGTTTTTATTTATTGCGCTATAAACAAAAGAACAGGGACAATTTTGAAAAAACACAATATTTTTTACTTTTTGCTATAATAAATATCCAATTTTTTTTTTTTTTATAACAAATTTTTTCCTCAGTTTAGGGCCGATATGTATTCTTCTACATATTTTTGGTAAAAAAAAATCGCGATAAGCATATATTGATTGGTTTGCGCAAAAGTTATAGCGTCTACAAAATAGGGGATAGATTTATAGCATTTTTATTTTTTTGCTTATTTTTTACTAGTAATGGTGGCGATCTGCGATTTTTATTGTGACTGCGATATTGCAGCGGACATATCGGACACTTTTGACACATTTTTGGGACCATTCACATTTATACAGCGATCCGCGCTATAAACATGCATTGATTACTGTGTAAATGTGACTGGCAGGGAAGGGGTTAACACTAGGGGGCGATTGAGGGGTTAATGTATGACCTAGGGAGGTGATTCTAACTGTGGGGGGAGGGGACTCACTAGGGGAGGAGACCGATCGGTGTCCCTATGTACAAGGGACACACCATCGGTCTCCTCTCCTCTCTGACAGGACGTATGTATGTAAACACAGATCCACGGTCCTGCTCTTTTACCCGGCAATCGCGGGTGCCCGGTGGACATCGCAGCCGCCGGGTGCGCGCACCGGGTCCCAAGTGACGCAGCGGGCACGCGCGCCCCCTAGTGGCTTGGAAGGGCGATCACGTCATATGACGTCCACCCAGAACAAGAGATGCCTCGTCCCGCCGTCATATGACGGTGGGCGGTGGCTTAGTGGTTAATCATAGATTCAGTATGACCTACCAAAGCTGCAGTAGTGGCTGCACCAATACGAAATGAGTGAGACGTAATTCGCAGATGTTCCAAACTTAATGCTTTGAGGCATCTACGCAGAACAGCCTTGAATTGATAAATAGTCACCGGAGTACCCGTGACATGAATCAGCAACTGTCTATATGACACAGGTCTAACACACAAAAATTGCTTATCCAAAGAGAAAACACAATAACGATCACCAGGATTAGCTCGCAAAGTAATCCATCTACCATGACCCAAAGGATCAGTTTTACTCTTACGAAGTAAAACTTGAATATAACCTATGCCAACAAAAACATCACGAAAGAACAAACCCGAGTCGTCAGCAATTTTAAGCGGGAGCAATTCAGAAATTCTAAAGGCCCCAAAAAAACATAAGCAAAATGCCAAATTAAATAATAACGATTCATAAGGGGAAAAACAAACATCCCCAGAAACGTCACAAAGACGACCCAAAAGGTCAACAGAAATGGGCAATCTCGTATCAGTAATTGATCGATTCCTTTTGTAACCTTTCAAAGCATGCCTAACAGAGAAAAAAGACATACAAGACCTTGCGCCTTGCAATCGCATGAAAAAGGAAACACCTGACAAAGTCTTAATGATATGAGAATGTGAATAACCACGAGACATCAATAAACTCATAAAAGATAAAACTAATCCCTCAGAAAAAGGGGGCTGATGATTTCCAAAAGAGAGCAAGAAGGAACACCACAAAGACCATGCAGCTTTATAGGATGCCCACGTGGAATTTGCCATAGAAGCTTGAATAGCAGTGAAGACAGGATTCATCGAAGGTCCCATAAATGAGGAGGGCATAATAGGCCAGTAGGATCTGCATACGGTACCAAAAGCTGGAATTCCTGGAACTGGGAACGGGACAGAGCATCAGCAATTAGATTGTCTTTACCAGGAACATATTTGGCTTTAAGCCATATATTAAGAGCTAAACATGTAAAGACTAACAATCTAAGCACAGTAAGTACTAGAAGAGATTTAGAAGACAAACAATTAAGAGCAAAAACAACACCCTTATTATCAGAATATAGTAAAATATGACAATTCTTAAAATAAACACCCCATAATTCCAAAGCCACTAAGACAGGAAAAATTTCCAACAAAACTATATTAGATGTCAGACCCGAATCTTTCCAAGATGTGGGCCACAAATCGGCAGAACAATGCCCATCCCAATAAGCACCGTAGCCACAAGATCCAGCGGCATCAGTATGTTGATGAAGCCGAAAAGGGGGTCTGCCATAAACAACTACCATTAAATGAAGATAAAAAAAAACGACACCAAACTAGAAGATCGTCCCTCATTCCAGAAGTAATTTGCATGAAATGAAAAGGAGAAGAAATTCCCGAAATAGCGTGATACAACCGTTTCGAGAAAACACAACCCATTGGCAACACTCTAGACGCAAATGCCAACAAACCAAGCAAAGACTGTAAAACTTTCAATCTAACTTTGCCTTTAGAAAGAACAAAATCCAATAAAAACCCAAATTTTTACAATCTTCACATCAGGTAGACGAAACTCCATTGATACTGTATCAATTTGTATACCGAGAAATTCAAGGCAAGACGTAGGGTAAACAGATTTCTCATCAGCCAATGGTATACCAAACTCCTTACAGACAATCTTAAAAAACGTAAATAAATATAAACAATCCGATGAACCAGCCTTACCAAAAAAAAGAAAATCATCTAAATAATGCAATAAATCATTAGAACCCGCACAAAAACTAACAACCCATTCAATAAACGTGGAAAATAATTCAAAATAATAACAAGAAAGAGAACACCCCATAGGGAGACACTTATCAACGTAAAATTCATCTTGAAAATAAAAGCCTAAAGAGTTAAAAGCCGATGGGTGAATAGGAAGTAAACGAAATGCAGACTGTATGTCAGCTTTAGCAAGCAAAGCAGAAGAACCAACGTTCCTAATTTTAAACAATGCATCATCAAATGAAGAATACTGTACAGAACACCAAGATGAGTCAATATCATCGTTTAAAGAAAAACCGATAGGGAAAGATAGATGGTGTATCAACCGAAAAGAGTTCGGCTCCTTTTTCGGAACAATACCAAGAAGCGAAACGCGAAAAATCATGAAAGGAGGAGTAGAAAACGGACCCGCAATTCTACCTGCCTGTAATTCCTTATCCAATTTCTTACGAACAATGGACAAATGAATAGAAACTGAAGGCAAATTCGGAAATATGTGACAACCAGTCCCAGAAAAAGAAGGCAAACGAAAACCAAACAAAAAACCATCACGCAAGTCGACTGCCTTCAGAGGCTCTGCGTACTTGTGAAGCCAAGGCAACATGTTTAGAATTTACCCCGGCGTTGTGGTTTTTAAGAAAAAGCTCTTTGGAAGGACCAGAAGTACTAGAGGACAATTTCTTAAAACAGCATGAAGCCGGGTGAGAACCAGCACAATGACTACACTCATGTTTGTATTTACAGTTATAATGGCCATTTACATAGCCCATCATTGAAATGAAAACATACTCCCCGTCGATAAATAGTAGCAGGATTGGAAGTATTAATGTTAAACAAAGGTTTCTGAGGCAACAAAAGATTGAGCCATAGACCAACATTTGTGTATAGACAATTTTTGACGAAAGGCATCATCATAATAGAACCACGAAAAACCAGGGAAATTCTTGTATGCTTCTAAGATGATCTCGACATGCTGGAACAAGCCCTAACACAGATCAGGACGCTTCTCACCGAGCACGCCAACGTAAATGCAAAACGCCTGCAGCCAATTGTTAAAGGAGCATGGCGCAACTTTCTTCCTATCATCATCTCTCCTATCACCATCCCTCTTATCCAATCTATGTTCATGATTGGACGGAAGCAAAGACAAAATTTCAATATACTCCCCCGACCAAATTCTATCTTTCATTGTTCTAGTCAAATGAAAACCCAGGGGGGATAATTCACATGTTACGACTTCCTTTAAACAAGAGTCTGGAATCAGTGGAGGAATTATTGCCGCAGGGGCGTCAGGAAGCACAGGAGCAGTAGCCACCGTTGTAGAGACTGGAACATCATGAGAGACAGACAAAGGATCCAGCTATACTGAAGCTGCACTCGGAGTTGACTTGGGTTGGTCAGCATTAACTGAAATAGCGAATGTGGACAAAAATTTAGAAAATGAACAAAACAACTCTTGAAATTTTGAAGAATCAGCCAACTCACCAGTGGGATTGGAAAAAATAGCATTTACTGAATCCGAGCGTATAGGCGCCTGTGAAATCTCACATTCAGTAGATGTATGGTCAGGCACCATGGCAACACGGTCAGTCAGCAACGAAGGACCAGCAGAAGATACAGTAGGTTGAGAAATACCTGGATCAAGAGATAATGCAAAATTAGGATCCAAAATACATAACCAGTCAACACTGTAGAATGCAAAACAATACCTTTTGTTTTACATAGACGCTTTTTTCCAATGTGCATACTCTCAGCACCAGTCACCATGACAATGGGATCTGCAGTCTTTGAAAGACCCGCAGAAGAAGCCTGCGTCACTTTAGCAGAAGCAGCAACACTAGAAAGGGGTTAAAACAACAGTAGAACAATCAAGAAAATGAAACCAAACAATTACAGGAAACATAGCACATCTAAAATAAAATAACCTCTTATGAGTGAATCTCCTATTAACATGCCCATCCGGGGAATCGAACCTGCAAGGTCGTTTAAGGTGTCTCTGTGTTTTCCTGCCAGAACGAACTGCGCATGTGCCAGCGATCCCATCCGAAGTAGATGGCCGAGCGACATCGTGGATGGAAGGAGGGTCCGGAGGAAATGAAGAAGGCGGAGATGACGACATCATAATCTGAGGCAGAGAGGAACCGTTATGCACAGTGCTGGGCGGAAAAGAAGAATGTCCGCTCCGGAAAACCGGAGGATTAGGAGCAGAACAGGGGGAAGACATGTCCTCAGTAGAAAAACGAAGGGGAGAAGAGGGGGGGCAAGAGGACGGCACGGACCATGGAACAGGAGGATCATGAACAACAGAGCCAGAGGGGAAAACGGCAGAAGAAGTAGCTGGTGGAATCTGTCCCAGGATGGAAGAAAAGCCAGGAAGAGAGAGGCAGTGACGCATCCAAATGTCACCATCCTCAGCCGCTGCCCAGTTCATCATCTGACGGAGTAATTGCTCCATGACAGGTAAGTGCAGATGTGCTCCTCTTCTGATCTTCGCCATCTTCTGCCCAGTAATGACGCATCCTCTTTTCTTTTATAGGCTGATCCCACAGGTGGTGGGGGCGGGGACATTTCATGCCCCGCCCTTCACCTTTATTCCTTTCGTTTATTAAGAGCAGATCACGATACAGCTCAGCGATCCATGGTGACAAATAAGCCCAATACAGGTTGAATCCAGTTTGAAAGAACCAATCCTCTTATCGCTGAATCATTCCTTTATAAGGAAACCTTACAACTCTTGGTGAATGGAAATATGTAATACTGATACTGTGCGACTTGATTTCATTTTATTTATTTGTTGAAAGACTAATTTTCAAATTTTTCACAGTACTTTACAAGCATAATGGCCCTTGATTTACCTTTTCTGTTGACAGGGAAAAAGACATAGCTATATATACATCTGAATAGAGATGTATTGTGCACATTAGAACAGTTATAAAATGATTCTTCATTTCACTGGCAGATATTGTAATACTAAATGCTCTTATGTAGATAGGAAATGCATTGTTGCTTATCATAGCTTTGATAGATCTTATAGAGCTTTAAAGCTCATACATCTATAATTTATACCATAGATATTATATTCACAGCTCCAGCATAGTGTCTGCTTTACAGTTTAGGTGTTTCTTTCCAGGATGTGCTGGATGGCAGCTGTAAGTCACCAAATAAAACATGAAAAGTTCAGAACATATTAAAACACAAATACAAATTATACTTTATATTTCATTTATATTAATCTTTAGGAGGACATTTCAACAGCGGCAATTTCATTGAATATATGGCAATTGCATTGGACTGGATTAAAACAGCACCAGGTATGTAATACATCAGCCCAAAGAGATGTTCATTTCCAAAATCTCAAAACTCACAAAGCTCAAAGGAAAAAAAACTATGTGAATTGGCAACAATTTTGATTATGTATAGTATTTCATTACCACTGCAGGTTATACACACTGCAATGAATGACCTTTTTATATTATGTTGTAAAACAGATAATTCCTAACCAACCTACAAGAGCCCACATAATTTGACAAGTACTCTTAAGCTTGTGGCTATTTTTTGCATTAACCAACACCACTAGATTGCCAGTGTAATAGGCATTCTGTCATTGGCCCATTCAGGACATGCATAGATTATAATATAAGACTATTTGTTATATAGTTTCTCCTTTTGGCCACAAGATGGAGATAGGGAGATGCTGACCTTTCCTTCCTAAACATGAGGAGACACAGAGGACACTGGGAGAAAGGGGTGTTTCAGGAAGTGATGGGGGGCTGAGAAGGAGAGTGTGTGGGGAGGGAGGAAGGGAGGCCGAGGTGGCTCACAGAGAGATGGAGACTAAGCCCAAAAAAAAAATCCCCTTTGCTGTGCAACAGTTGGGAACCACCAGAGAGGTGACAGGAGTCTGTCTCTGGAGATAAAGCCATAAGATCGATTGGGTTTTGCCAGCCGGGGACACCTGAAGGAGAGAGAGAGAGCCATGTTTCTCCACAGCACTAATGGGGGAAGGCTGCCTGTGAGAAGGGAGAGGACCGGACACAGAGGGAGAGGTGCTGCCATCCAGGGTCAGTGTGGCCGTTTCCTGCCACAGATCCACGGCCGGTCACAAACATCCCACCAGAGAGGAACCCCGGGGGCGTCTCCAGGCGCATTCCTTAAGGCGTGAAAAGTTCCAGTTGTGGGGTAGCCATTCAAGCAACCTGAAGGGCCTGTCTGCCAGGACATCTTCTTTGGGCCTTGGTCGTAGGATTGGTGAGTAGGAATGAGCCCTATGTTCGAACATTATGGGGGGTTCGCTGCAAATTCGAGCGCCGCGGAATGCCCCATAATGCATTGCGAGATCGTCTTATCATCTTATGATTGGCCAAAGTAGGCATGCTTTGGCCAATCACAGCACGATCTGCTGAGAGAGCCATAATTGGCCAAAGGCAGGGTGCCTTTGGCCAATTATGGCTCAGGGGGCTAAGTCCATGCCCCACACTATATAAGGCTGCTGCTTACACGGTGGACGTATGTAGTGTAATTAATGAAGAGAGATTAGGCAGCTTAGTGGCGTGCAGGCAGTGTATTTGAGATTGTATATATATATATATATATATATATACATACAGCCTAGTGTATATATATATATATACACACACTCTGCATTTAGTGTAGATTAGATATTCAGTGTAGAATCTATATTCAGTCAGTACAGGCAGTGAATTTGATATATAGTATATACTCTGCATTTAGTGTAGATTAGATATTCAGTGCAGAATCTATATTCAGGCAGTGTAGTATATATAATATAGTGTATTGAAGTGGTTAAGGGGAACCCTGCGCTAAACCCTTCAGGTTTGGTATGGATTTTAAGGGAAACCCCGCGCCAAAAAAAAGTGCCCAGCGATGTCCATCCATCTTTAATCATGACGTTGATGGTCCCGATAAAAAAAAAAAAAAAAACTCTGCCTCCATGGGAGGCGTCCCTGCGACTGCTGTCTTTTTGCTTTGACAGCTGTTATATAGTCAAGGGCGGGGCCACCCGGTGACATAAATGGGTGACCCCATCCCCTCTGACATCACATGACACATGACAAGGGGGTGGAGTCACTAGGTTACGTCAGCGGGTGGCCCCGCCCTTGGCTATATAAGAGCTGTCAAAGCAAAAAGACAGCAGTCACAAGGATGCCTCCCATGGAGGCAGAGTTTTTCCTTTTTTTTTTTTTTGGGACCATCGGCGCTGTGATTAAAGATGGATTGACATCGCAGAACACTTTTTTTTAATAAAGGAATGTCCAAAACTGTCTCCTGTCATTTTTACTTTTTTGACACTTTTTTTGGTGAATGGGTAGGGGTACAAAGTATATGTAAACATATGTTGCATCCTATTGTGTTCTTTGCTGTTCTTATTGCCAGAGGCTATTCATCAAAGGTAAAACCTTTACATGTTATGTGTCTATGTTATTGCACTTAACTGCTTTTATGTTTCAGTAAAAACCATATTTAACTGCTCTCACTATAACTTGTGTCTGTTTACTGGTGTGCGTACAATAACGTTAGTACCAAGTGTGCCAGAGGGGCTGAGATTGTTCTTGGAGTCGAGGCGCTGAACAAGGAACCCAAAATTACCAAGTGTCTCCTTCGGCGGGGGGGGGGGTGGGGGTGGCGCTACACCAGTTTGTACTTGCATGAGACTCAGGAATAAAGTAATAGTATTGTGTACCTGGTAGAGATCTATGCAGGCCATAAATGGTGCAAATTTCTTTTCTTCCTACTGAACCAGCCGAGATTCGAACCATGTATGGCTGGCCTAAGTAGATGAGCTGGGTTATACCTAGTAAGGCAAAATCAGCAGATCTAGTCTACTCTCAAGTAAATAAGGACAAGCTGAGGACCACTCACCAACTTCTATTTGCAGTAATTCGGTTTATATAGGCCACTGGGCGCCAATACTAGTGAGAAGCATGCACACTAATTTAATGCACATCTGTCATTTACCCTATACAAAGAAGTATGGGCAGAGTTATGTGCACATTGAAGTCCAACAGATGTAGACAGTCATGAGCTTGATAAGGTTTGGAATATCCAAAAGAAAGTATGGAAAATGTTAACATGGTTTTGTGCAGTATAAAAATGACCAGAAATATTCACAAAAATGGTAGATGATTACTCCTAAAAAGTGAGGGTAAAAGTGCTGCATAGTCTATAAATCCAACACATTTCTCATCTAGTCATCTCTGAGCCTAGGGTGCCCCTGGATGACAATTATACAAGTATCTTCAGTCACTGGAACAGCTGAACGCTAGCATTATCCATCTTGGAAATAGGCTTCACACAAGCCTTCACCATTCCAAATCAGTACCGCCACTATTGGACAGTGGTGCTCCTGGTGCTAGGGTTTAGTTCAAGGGTAGGGATGAGCCCGATGTTCGACTCGAACGTAAGTTCGGGTCGAACATCGGGCGTTCGCATGTTCGCCGAATAGCGAACAATTTGAGGTGTTCGTGGCAAATTCGAAAGCCGCAGAACACCCTTTAAAAGTCTATGGGAGAAATTAAAAGTGCTAATTTTAAAGGCTTATATGCATGCTATTGTCATAAAAAGTGTTTTAAAAACGTCCGTTTTTTCGGGAGCAGTGATTTTAATAATGCTTAAAGTGAAACAATAAAAGTGAAATATTCCTTTAAATTTCGTACCTGCGGGGTGTCTATAGTATGCCTGTAAAGTGGTGCATGTTTCCCGTGTTTACAACAGTCCCTACACAAAATGACATTTCTAAAGGGAAAAAGTAATTTAAAAGTACATGCGGCTATAATGAATTGTCGGTCCCGGCAATACACATAAAAGTCATTGAAAAAAATGGCATGGGATTCCCCCACAGTCCATTACCAGACCCTTTGGGTCTGGTATGAATATTAAGGGGAACCCCGAACCAAAATTAAAAAAAAAAAATTGCATGGGGGTGTGACGAAAATGTAAGCGTAGGATAGTTTTGCCTTAACAAGATGTGGTGTGATCTCTAGACGTAGTGTAATGGTAGATGTATTTTAATTCTGGGTTATTAAAAATATAGTATTCTATGTCAGTCATGAACATGTGTTGTTTCATTAGCATTTGAAAAGGACAGAGATAGTTTTTTCTAGGATCGAAGTGACACCTAGATGCCAATAAAAGTTCCCATTAGAGTAAACATAGATTGCCACCATCCTGAGGCCTCAAAGAAAACTGCTAGTCATTTTGGCTACATTGATCCGCAGGGGGCATTCCCAAGGCTCCGGACAGTCTGTAAACTTTGATTAATACCAACAGATCTAAGGAACCTAGTTTATCTCTCATAAAAGCTAAAATATTAGCGTCAGAGAGATGAAAATAATTCCTTTTGATCGTACACCTGATGGGTTACGTGTACATGTGACTCTGTATGTTTAGCAGGTGTGGAATCCTAGAGAACCACACAAAACTGTTATATGGCTCCTGATTGCAGCAGGCAGGAAGTGATTGGTACTGTTGCGATCGGACTGATGCGCTGGTATCGGAAATCCTATCCATGACCCAGCAATCAGCGCCGTTCTGGGCCAAATTTACTCTGGTCATTTCAGAACACAAAACATTTGTGGGTTGAGACAGGAACACCCCCCAGGGTTGATTGGCCAAGGGCTAAAGTCCAGCCCACATCCATATTTCAATAAATTGGGTAGCCTGAAATATGGACATTGTTCTTCCACGAAGCCAGTTCGAAACTGGGGAGTTCCCACATGTTCCAGTATGCTTCTACTAAAAGATAGACTTGGCTGAAGTTTATTTCGTTTTTATCCCTTTTTATTTTCATAGCAAATTGCCAATTTGTGTGTCTGCATTTTTTGTATCTTTTTTGGTAAATCCTTTTTCTTTGTATATCTCATATGCACTGCCTACTTTCGGGATATTAAATGATAAAATAATAAGTGACTTCTGTGTACTAAGCTAGGACTCATATCTCTGGAGAGATTGTTGTATTTTAGTGCCTAAGTACTCGGTCTAAGTTATGTACCAATCGGTATGCAATTGCACTGCGTGTTGGCAGATTGCATGCAGATTGTGAGCTAACAGATCTTCCAGACAGAGATCTGTGTGTGTGTGTGGTGGCTCAGCAGACCAGTCTGCAGACAAACTGTTGGGTGGTGGCAGGCTATCGTTTATTGTGTGTCTGGTGTGTGGGTGTGTGGACAGTGGGAAGAGTGATTAACACTGGGGTTCAAGCTTGCAGGATAGCTGGAGGAGCCCTAGAAGTGTATAGTACTTGCTAGACTGCTCCCCAACCCTTAGAGTGCACCAGATTGTATGTAAGATTTGTATCTGCCTGTGTGTGGTCAGCTAGCTGGATTGGAGTGGAGTCTCCCTCTAGTGGTGGCCAAAGGTAGTGTAGGCTGTGAAAGTACCACAGCCAGTCTTACATGCTCAGTATAAGTTCCCCCTTATTCCCTTAGTTCCTCATATCCCCCGGTCACGGAACGCACGTCGCGGTTAGTTAGTCGCCGCTGGCTGTGGAATCCGTGACAGGGGGTCCCCCCAAATTCCATACCAGGCCCTTCAGGTCTGGTATGAATATTAAGGGGAACCCCGTGCCAAAATTAAAAAAAAAATGGTGTGGGGGTCCACCTCAAAATCCAGTCTGGTGTGGATTTTAAGGGGAACCCTGCCCCCAATTTTTTTTTAAAAATGGCGTGGGGGTCCCCCCAAAAATGTGTGTGAAATGGCAACGGTGACTAAATGTACCCCTACCATTTCACAAAAAAAGTGTGAAAATTGTAAAAATGACATGACACGGCTTGGGACAAGTCCTTTATTAAAAAATAAAAATGTCCCACAAAGTCTTTTTCTTCTTTTCTTGCTCTGCCGATGGACCGAAAAAGAAAACAAACCGCATGGCCATTTTTAAACCTTTTTTTTGCATTGGTACGTGTCCCCTGGGGCAGGACCCAGGTCCCCAAACACTTTTTATGACAATAACTTGCATATAAGCCTTAAATTTAGCACTTTTGATTATTCATGTTCGTGTCCCAGAGACTTTAACGGTGTTCGCGTGTTCGAACAAATGTTTTGCCTGTTCCCATGTTCTGCTACGAACCGAACCGGGGGGTGTTCGGCTCATCCCTATTCAAGGGTGGGTTTGGCTTGGGACAGAGTCATTCCAGAATTTAAGGTCTTATATATACACGGGACTTTCCCTGGTCTACATAAAACTTAGTAGTCACAAACATAATTAAAATAGAAATCCGGGAATAACGTTTTTTGCAAACTTACAGTGGTTTTGCAAACTTACACTGGTTCAACTTGGCTCGATGTAGGTATCCATATCTGATATAGGGAGGACAGTAGGGGATGTTAAAAATCACTGTAATAGTCCTCACAACATACAGTGATAGCCACGATCTTCTGTGTGCATCTTCCCTCTGTACACTAAACACAGAGAGTCACTTACTCTGCACCACCGTCATTCACAAAACACCTTGTATTTTTTTCAATGAATACAAGGCTTTCTATGATTGAAGGAGGTGGAAAGGAATGGTGAATGATATCACAATCTCTACCTCATTCAGCCAGAGAATGCCTTGAATGAATTGAAAGAAATACAAGATGTTCTCCGAAATGGTGGCAGTGACAAGCAAGTGTGTTCAGTGTGCACAAAGGAAGCCACTGGAGCAGCACCCAGAAAATCATGGCTATCACTAGTGTAGACTACTATAGTGATTTCCAGCATCCCCAGTGACCCTCCAGATATCAGATATAGATACTTACATTGAGCCAAGCTGGGCCAATATAGGTTTACAAAAGGTATTGTTCCAGAACTTTTCCAGTCACTTTTAATATAAAAACAAAAAATCCCCTAGTAAACTTGGTTTACTACTGTTTACCAGGTACAAAGTCACTCTGATTGGCATGTGATCCGTGCTGCCCACTGACAGTGTAATCATAGGCATTGTGCTCACTATAGGCACATGTTCTGAGTGGACACTTAAACATTTCTGTTTTACTGCAATAGGTAGTTGTGAAGTGCAGGGCTGGTGCAAGGATTTTTGACACCTTAGGCGAAACTTCATTTTTCTGCCCCCCTTGGCTCCACCCCTGACTCCACCCTCTTTGCCCTGCCCATGTATACCCCACCTTTTTAATGAAGCGCCCATCAAATGCAGCCTCACCAGCGAACCCTAGAATAAAAATACTAAATCAGAGTAAGGTACACAAGAGGGTTTCTGGATAAAGAGCATTACCAACAGCCAGCAATGTGTACTTTTAGGCAGTAAGTTCACTTTTGAAAGATGCAAATATAGTACAGGTTCACATAAAGTCTGACTATTCAGATTCATACTTACATAAAACATCAGGGGCGGCCCATACATTAAGGGTGTACGCCCGCCGTCTCTCCCCTTTCCATCGTCACCCCCTATTCATGTGTCCGGCCCCTTTCAGGTATGCCGGCGTATGATTTACAGCGGCGGGTTTTTTTTAAGCACCTGATTAGAGCCAGAGGCTCTAATAGGCTTCAAAATAGGGTGGACTCTGGGCACAGAGCATTGCACTCGGAGCCCACCCAGGTGTGTTAGAATAGTGAATAAATATCCACTATTACACTAAATCGCCTCTCCGCCAATCAGAAAGTGTGAGACTCGTTTCCCGATTGTCCGAAAAGAGAAGCGTTCTGATTGGCCACCGAGGAGGAGGGAGGAGACGGAAGCCGCCAAGCAGGAGAAGGAGATGCCCACTCGTGATGCCTTTGGAGGAGAGCCGGAGGTTGAGTTAAGTGCACCAACTGACCTGGGGGTGGTGGGTACACTGTTTGCCGTCCCCCCAAAAAAAAATTACCACCAGCCGCCACTGATCTTTATATCATTTTACTTCTGTAACTATTGATTTCACCAGCAAATGGCGCTGTAGATTTTCTTTTTGTTGGAGATATTTATGTAAGCTGGAAATCCCCTTTAACATATGTTGTAAATGGTAATGCTGAAAAAAAAGAATAAGTCCACCTTTTAAGAAAAAAAAATGTGCATTTATTATTTTTTCCTGTAGGAGCCTGGAAAACATTGCCCCCGTGATCAGTGGATGCAAAGTCCGGCTTCTGCAGATGAGCCCTGCAACTTTCAGTCTGTACCTCCGATAGAGGCCAAATAAAAGCTGCAGGGCTTGTGGATGAACTACAAGGGCACTCATTGGCTCCCTCAATTCAGGACTACAAGTCATCAGCCACGGTAGTTGCAGTCTATACACAGGAAACTGTGAATGAATGACGCAGCATGTGTGGGCGGAGTCCTGCATGGCCGCACTGTTTTTGAATTGTGACAGCGGGTATGGGGCAGGGAGCAGGGGGAGAGGCTGCAAGAGCTTGAACATGTTCCATGTTCTGCCCTAAATATAGGTGGAACATGTAACATGCGCAAAAAGGTGAACTTTTTCTTTAAATGAAATCTCATTGCTAGAGTACCTTGAATAGATTGCATGATGGGATGCATGCAGGATATTCTTACCAACTACAGAGCTAAATCATCTCTGTAACCATCTTCTTTTTGCCAAATTGCTTTCTGACATTGCAATAAGCTAAGATGATTCAAACTGCACGGTGCCACTTTGGACTTGTTAAATCAGAATTGCAGGGAAAAATGTAGATCTACAACTGAAACACAAATATAAGAGCAGTTTTACCTTCTCAACAATTTGTATCTCTGTCTATTCTTTTCTGAAATTCCTAATGCATTATGTTTATATCTGCCTGGAGTTCAGGAACTTCAGGATGTGTAGTCATCAAGATTATGTAGCCAGTATTTATGTAAGACCATCATTGTGTTAAAAATTTTTCAATAAACTTTTTATAAATTAATTTTCAATTTATAAATACATTTTTAATAAACCCCAAAAAACATCATACTCTGTTTGTTGTGAGACAAAATATTTATGTAAATAGTAGCGAATTAAACAGCAAATGGGATTTTCATTTGGGGCACTTTTCCAGATAAGCTTTGAGCTCCAAATTATTTTACCCCATTGGTACTTGTAGTATATAAAGAATAATTTGCTAAAAATGCATAAAATATATTTGGAGCTGGGTTTAACATCCATTCCTACAGACATTTCTACAAAACAGAGAAACAATTATGGAAATGTGACATTCTCTCTAGGAGAAATCATGTAGTGGATCCATTTATACTTTTTATTGTCAATTTAGAGCACTTGAGCTGAGCTTACCAGAGATGGATGTGGAAAGCACACAACACTTTAAGAATGTGCAGCTGAGAGAGCCTGAATTCTCCAGTACTACTAATGCAAGGAAGTGGTTTTTCTTGGTTTATTGTTTCTATTCCAGAGTTTAAACAGAAAATAAGAAAAAAAAAAAGTCTTCAACCCTTTAACCTGTTGATGTTGATATAATTTCATTTATTTACACTAAACTATATAACAAATTTGTGGTGTTTCATATGCTTTGCTAAAGTCACACTATAGACAACTAAATAAATACTTGAGATTGTATGTCCCAGGCATGAATGCATCATTGTCTTAAACAAAATTAGCATAGAACAAAAGAATCATCCAGAGTTTTATAAATGCAACACTTTTTTAAAGTGTATTTTGTTTAGTATATCCATTGATAGGATGGTTAATAAATCATCATTCTTACGTTTTTCTATGAGCTGCTGTTCCTGTCTCAAATATTTGTAAAATGGCTTGTCTACTGTCAAGTTAATTCACTCGGGATTACATTTTGGGAGAGTCTTTATCCCTAATAGACACAATACTACCAAGGCTGCCCCTAGATTAATTTTTTTTTCACTAAGACAGCAGGCCAAATGAAAAAAACAAACAAACAGATTCCCCCATCCATGCAAGATGGATAGAGAATAGTAAACTTGCATATAACTAAACTCATCTTGCATCACAACTGAAAGTGACATTAAAGGGGTTGTAAAGGTATTTTTTTTTTTTTTTTTAAATAACAAACATGTTATACTTACCTTCACTGTGCAGCTCGTTCTGCACAGAGTGGCCCCGAACCTGGTCTTCTGGGGTCCCTCAGCGGCTGTTTCAGCTCCTCCCCGCAAGCATTTACCACCTTAATGCAAGCTCCCTCGCATGGTGGTGAGTGCTTGCGGGCGCGCTCCCGTGATACAGCCGGCGGCTATAGCCGCTCGCTGTATCACTCGGCCCCGCCCCCCGGCGCGCCGCGTCATCGGATGTGATTGACAGCAGCGCGAGCCAATGGCTGCGCTGCTTTCAATCCATCCACTGCAACCAATCAGTGACCAGGCCGGGCTGCAATGAAGATGACGAGGACGAGCAGCGAAGATTCGAGGCGTCAGGTAAGTAAAACGGGGGGCCTGGGGGCGGCGGTACTGTCAAAAGTTTTTTCACCTTAATGCATAGAATGCATTAAGGTGAAAAAAATTTTACCTTTACAACCCCTTTAATTACACCTGTTGGTATCTGACCACTAGAGACAGACAATGGGAGGGTGCTCAGACTGATCAATGCCAAAGCTCAGAAATAACAGCTTATGCACAGGATAAGGAACTAGTGTACATGTACAGGCCTTTTGCATAGGTTATTAAGAGTCTCTGCTTCTGGGATTCTTACACTAGACATGTGCAGAATGGAAACATTTGTTTAATTTCAGATAGATTAGTTAGTTTTTTTTTACTTTTCATTTCATTAAATTTTGTTTTGTTTATTAATTTTCTAACGAATTCCAAATTTTCGGAACAATTCAGTTTTAGATCAGTCAAAAAATGATCGATTCAAATTCTGTGTGAAGAATAGCTGGTGGTTAAGGAGTAGGCAGGGAAGGCGGTCGCTGCATCCTTAACAACCGATGACTAATCAGCTGTCAGCAGGCTTCCCTGCTAAGAGCTGAAATGTAAGCAAAAGAATGCCAGCAAAAGAAAATTCTGAAAAAAAAACAGTCTGGTATGGATTTTAAGGGGAACCCCACGCCAAAATGTAAAAAAAATGGTGTGGAGTCCGCCCCAAAATCCAAACCAGACCCTTATCTGAGCATGCAGCCTGGCATGCCAGGAAAGGGGGAGGGACAAGCGGGTGCTCCCCTTCCTGAACCATACCAGGCTACATGCCTTTAACATGGGGGGGTGCTTTAGGGCAGGGGGAGCTCTTCCCCACAACCCTGGGCGGTGGTTGTGGGGGTCTGCGGATGGGGGGCTTATCAGAATCAGATCCCGCCACCCCCCCTATGTAGAAACATAGAAAAGCGACAGCAGAAAAAGTTCATGGAGTCTGCCCATTTTTTTATATTTGTTTTTTTTGTTTTTATTGTTTTTTATTTTTCATTAACTTTGTTGTCTGACTATAGATCTATGTTTATCCCAAGCATATTTGAAGCCATTTACTGTTGATTGTCTCACTACCTCTGCTGCTAGTTTATTCCAAGCATCAACTACCCTTTCAGTAAAATTATACTTTCTAAGATTAGTTTTAAACTTTCCTCCAGTTAGTTTGAGGTCATGTCCCCGTGTTTTGCTTGATTTTGGTTTCATATTGAAAAAACTGCCCTCCTGAACCTTATTCGCCCCACTGATGTATTTAAACGTTTTAAATCATGTCTCCCCTTTCACTTCTTTCCTCCAGACTGTACATATTAAGTTTCTGAAGTAGCTCTCGATATGTTTTATCTCCAAACCTTTCACCATTTTTGTTGCCCATCTCTGGACTCGTTCTATCTTATCAATATCTTCTTGTAAGTGAGGTATCCAGAACTGGACACAGTATTCTAAACAAGGTGTCCCTAAAGATCTAAATAGGGGAATCAGGACCTCCTTCCTCCTGCTGGTGATCCCTCTAGTGATACATCCTAAAATTCTATTTGCTTCTCCCCCTGCCTGGACATTCTATTTGCTCATTTTACAATCATCTGAAATAAGTACCCCCAAATCCGTTTCTTCTGTAGTGCTGGCTAACACTGTACTCCCAATGTTGTACTCTCTCCGGGGATTCTTTTTCCCTAGGTGCATTGACAATCTCGCAGTGCATTATGGGGGGCATTCCGTGGGCGCTCGAATTTCCCACGAAACCCCCATAATGTTCTAAATTCGGCAAACGGGCGAACACCCGATGTTCGAGTCGAACATCGGGCTCATCCCTAGTGCAGAGGTTAGTAGGGGTTTTATGATGCAAAGGTGTATTGACAGGATGGATAAAGATGTAGGTAGCATGTAGGGCAGTCCATTAATTTCAATGGGCTGCTCTATAAGCTAGAAATGCATAAGAAAGTCCCTAACCCTTTTTCAAAATCACACGGTTGCACAGCACATGTCAGCAGATAAGTGAGGGTGTCATTAACAATTAATGGCACTGCTGTGTATCTGCTAAAGGGCAGCATGTTTCTGTGGTGTTAGGAAAGAGATTTTGCATGTGTTCCCGACACACAAAGGTGAACGCAGGCTAAATGTCTCAGTTACATTGGTGGTCAGTGTAAATCTTCTCATTACATTGGGGCTTGGTGTAGAATACTTTTATTCACACTAGTGGCCAGTGTGAATGTTCCTCTTACATTAGTGGTCAGTGTAAACCCCTGTTACATTGGTGGCCAGTGTTGAAACTCCTCTTTATTTTGGTAGTCGGTAAAAAAAATCAGCATTGCCATTGATCACACCCTCCCCTACCCCTAGCACTGCCACTGATCCCAGGAGTTCTAGGATTCCTAGGAGTTTTCTGTCTATTGATGGGTCCGCTCACCTCCCCAGTCCATGGTGTGCAGGCAGTGAAGAGATGATGTGCTGTAACCTCTAGCAACCAATCAGTGAGCAGTATTACTGTACAGTAATCTCTAGCAACCAATCAACAAGCAGAAATCATGTGCTGTAACCCCTAGCAACTAATCAGTGAGCCGTAATGTGCGCTGTAACCTCTAGCAACCAGTCAGTAAGCGGTAATGATATGCTGTAACCTCTGGCAACCAATCGCAATCGCTGCCTGATCTGATACAGTAAACTGATTTTGAGTCTAGTTGCTATTTATTGTATGTCTCAGAGCAGGTGGAGAGCAAAATTGCATGGGGGGGGGGGGCAAGAAAATGTTTGCCCAGGGTCCAATCAATATTAAAGATGGCCTTGTATACATACTGTACTTCCGATCTCATCATTACATACGTAATGTTGCATGTTACGGAATGAAGGAGGCACACTGACCACACAGTCTTGACTACTGTACTCCCCTTCCATTCTGACGTGTCTCATGAGAGAACATATGGAGGAGCCTGGGAGGAAGGATATCCTTCAGTATTGAGCAACAATTGTGTCTGAAGTCTGTAAGTTTTCAGGATGGATAGGGAATTGTACCAAGGAGGAAACAATGATCTGGGGAAGAGTAGCAAAGGGTTACATAGATTTGCACAGGGGGTGGAGGACTTATGCTGTGATTGAGGAGAATATTAGGATTTGTGCTAAGGGGGGGGGATATGGGGGAAGAGAATTTTTGATATTTATATTTGATAAATATAATTTTTGTGCTGGGAAGGATGATTGGGAGGAGAAGAGGTGTTGTATTGAAGGGGAAATTAGGGGGCCAAATGATTTATGCTGGAAAGGAAAGTCAGAGGGAAGAGGATTTGTGCTAGAAGGGGGTATGGGGGAGGGGGGTTGTGCTAGAGGGAGGCAAGATGATTTGTGCTAGAAGGGGGGAACTGGGGGTGAAGAGGTATTGCATCAGAAGAGGGATTTGGGGGAGTGAAGATGATTTGGGGGGGATTTATGAGGTGGATTTGTGCTTTGTGCTAGAAGAAGGGATTTGCGGGGGGGTTATTCCAGAAGTAGGGTGATCATTTGTGCTGGGTGGAGGATTTGGGGAGGGGGGTGCTGGAAGGTAGGATTGGGAGGAAAATAATTTGTTCTGGGGGTAAGGGATTTAGGGGTGGATGAGGATTTGTGTTGGGAGGAGGGATTGGGAGGAAGAAGGATTTGTGCCGGGGGAATTTGGAGGGGAAGAGAGTTTATACTAGAAGGGGGATTGAGGGGGATTTGTGCTGAGAGGGGGGAATTGAGGGTGTTGTCAGCCTGCTGTATATATTTGTGTGTTATTTCAAATAAATAAGTTCAGTTCATGTTCAGCAACCAAACGAGTATTGCCTTGTTTGTTGTTGGGAGCAGTTGGAATATCTGATATCTATATTCAGACTGGGAGGAAGCGGTATATGATGAAAGCACTCAAGCGGAGTGTGCAACGTTTTCGTTACAGAGGGGTAGAGGAGAATTTGTGCTGGGAGAGGGTAAAGGATTTGTGCTGAAAGGGGAAGAGGATTTATGCTGGGAGGGGGATTGGGGATTTGTGCTAGAAGGGGGTATTTGTAATAGAGGGAGGAAAGAGGATTTGTGCTAGAAGCAGGGATTGGGGGGGTCAGTGCTAGAAGGAGTAGAAGATCTGTGCTGGGAGAGGGGTTTTGAGGAGTCGAGGAGGCTTTGTACTGGGAAGGGGGAGGGAATTTGTGCTGGGACGGGGGGATTGGGGGGCAAATATTTTTTTGCTTGGAGCTGGGAACATGCAGGTTGGTGCTGGATTTTTTGGAGGGGGGAGTGTGGATTTTAGATTAAAAGGGTAAAGTGGGGGAAAGTATTGCTTACGGGGGAGAATTTTGCACTTTCCTGTCACCTACACTGGGCATTACAGACCCCTGACGCTTGCACTCTTTTAATTTTGTACTCCTGACCCCTACTGTGCATTACACACCCTGCACATACCTCTAACGCCTTCACTCTGTAATCCTAAACCCGACACTGACTAGGTACAAGGAGGCTTGAGTGTTTAACCATGCCCCTTAAGCCCCTGCCATTGTTAACAGTTCAAAGTTTAAAAGGATGGTTCACCTTTACAAAAAAAATGTATATGTAAGTAAATGATGTTTGTAGTTTAAAACAAACTGTGCAGGTCTGACTAAAGATGAATAATACCCTTGCTATAGGTTTAGGCCATTTACATACCTCCCGAAACCTGAGTGGAATACTCCCAGGACATTACTAAGTATTCCCAGGATGTTGCTAAGTGAGGCCTAGTCATCACTGCTCACCTCCACCATCACAGGAGTGAGCTCTTTCTCTGATTCAATCCCCTTCACATACTCTCTCTCTCTTCCCTGATGCAGTAGCTCCGAGCTCAGCATTTGAGATCTTGCTCCTGTGATGCTGGAGGTGAGCAGTGATGACTAGGCCTCACATAGCAACATCCTGGAAGTATTCTAGTCAGGCTTCATAAAGTACGTAAATGGCTTACACCTATAGAAGGCCTTTATTCAACTTTAGTCAGAGCTGCACAGTTTGTTTGCCCCTTATCTGCATAGCCAATTTGGTGGTAAAGGTGAACTAACCCTTTAACTGAAATGACAGCAATAAATATAAACTTCTACATCTGATGTGCATGAGGATGTGTGTGGTATAATTGGGATTTAAATTTTTACGCGTGTCCTGACCACATATATGTGTGTGTATGCATATGTCTGTAGTGTGTGGGAAAGAGGGTCTTTTAAGTGTTTTTTTTTTTTTGCTTTTATACTTTGTTTTTCACATTTTTCAAAGTTCAGCTTTAAAGTATTGTTTTACTTTTGCAGCCAAATTTGCAAAATAAATTTGGAGCATACATAAAATAATGTTTAAAAATATTTCTTATCTTTCTAGTTGTTTCTTTAGGCAGACTACACATTACGTTACAATTTGAAAGTGAAAGCGGAGAGCCAAAGTGGGATCAGGCTGGGCTTCCCCTCATTGACATACAATAAAGAACCTATGCCCTTTGCTAGGACATACATAGGTCAAATATAGTTTACTACTGATAATGAGATCAACCAGCACAGTATAGGCAGGATTAATAAGGTAATCATTAACTCCCCTGCCCCTCGTTAATATTACAGAGCAGGGGAAAACTTCAGTTCTGGAGCTTTCATAAAAGAGCAAGTAAATATGTAAGCAGCAATCATGAATTTATTGATGTTATGCTATGTGAATGGGTGCAGGTAACAAATATAAAGTAGGTGTTATCCAGATTTGGCTGAAAAACTGTAAATACAATTTAAGTCAGACAAAATATACAGCAATGGCAGCCCTTGAACTTTCCTTACGACAGTGTCACTTTACTAAAATGACAATAATCTCATTAATGTATGTATGATTTTGTCAATCACATTTTTTTTTTAAAATAAATAAAATTGCTCTATTCCTTGGTACTAAAGCACCTTTAAATAATGGAACTTAGTAAATATAGGCCTAATGCATCTCTAAGCTGTATGGTAATTTCCCATGGGAAGATTTATGAATATTATTTCATGTAAAATCCAGCATCTTTCGTTTTTACTGCTTGTAACTTGTAAATAGCATAAAACTGAAGCTGGCAGGACTTATTATGTGAATGAGTGCCAAGCACAAGCATTAGAGGAACTACAGTACATGAACATGTGGTCCTAAGCATAAATTGTACCTTTCTGTTTAACTTGTCTAATCAGCTCTCCACATCAAAACTTAATAAGTGGCTGCTTCTCATTTAGAGGTCTAGTAAAACTACAATTACCACTGCAGTAAGAGGCCTTGTTTGGAAAACAGCATAAAATAGTTTTATGGCTATTGTTAGCTCTACCCAGTAGTTGTTCTCATGAAGGTCAGTTTAGAAGACAAGGACTCCATACAATGCAAACAAAAGTGAGAAGATGCAACTGCAGCTGTTTCTCACAAAATATGCTGCTAGCATGGTGTTTTTATGATACCTTTGGGGTATTCTTGTATAAATACTGTACGACATATGATTAATCATGTTGGGTTATGTTAAAAAACAAAAGAAACTTTGTTTCTGTATGAATATGGTGGTAGAAAATAGTGTAGGTAGGAAAATGTTGGAATGGGGTTTGAGCAAGTAAAATGGTTCTAGTAAAGAGTTAAAAAAAATAAAAGATTATCAAAAAAATATATATTCAATCAAAGGGAAATATGACATGAAGCAAAATGTGCTAAGCTAAAAAATGCTGAGGGTTTAACCGCTTGCCAACGGTACAATTTACATATACAGTGGCAAGGCAGCTCTGCTGCACAGGATCACGTATGGCGGACCCAATGTCCACCGGCACCCACCGATACTTTGGTACACAGGCAAAACGGTGGTCTGCCTATGTAAACAAGGCAGACTGCCATTCTGTTAGTACAGAAGCCATGGATCCTGTGTCTCTGCTAAGCAGGAGCACCGATCCATGCCTTCTTCTAATACAAGCACCTCCCCCACAGTAGTAAAGCACTGGTCAGGCACACATTTAACCCTTTGATCGCCCCTGTTGTTAACCCCTTCCCAGCCAGTGTCATAAGCACAGTGACAGTGCATATTTTTTTAGCACTGATTACTGTATTAGTGTCAGTGGTTCCCAAAAGGTGTCAAAAGTGTCAGTTGGTGTCCTAACTGTCCGCCGCAATATCGCAGTCCCCCTATAAGTCGCTGATTGCCACCATTACTAGTAAAAAAAAAATAATAAATAAAAATCCTATCCATCCTATAGTTTGTAGATGCTATAACTTTTGCGCAAACCAATCAATATGGGCTCGCAGAGGTGATCAAATACCACCAAAAGCACTATTTGTGGGAAAAAAGGACCTATTTTATTTGGGTACAGTGTCGCACCACCGCGCAATTTTCAGTTAAGTAACGCAGTGCCATATCGCAAAAAATGGCCTGGTAAAGGGGGGTAAATCTTTTGCAGGTCAACCGGTTAATACTTTATTAATTTTGCCTTATTCAATTACTTCAAAGCATTTTGCCACAATGTGTAAATTTTACTGAAATTTCAGGAAAATTAAGCCTCAATTTTTCCCTATTTATACTTCATATTACATTTATAAAGAGAAAAAAGTTGATTAGTAGTCGATGGCAAAATACCAGAAGTAACAAATTTGCATTAGTTCAACCATGTGTGAAGAGTAACAATATATAGCTCACATACTTTAAGAAAAATGTTTCCAACCAAACTTTAGGACTTAGCTTTCAAAAGTGACAGATTTTCAGCTCTCCGCAGTGACACACTAAACGTTTATTTAGATGGTGGGTAAAACACCACATTGCTCAGTTCCCACGTTTTATGTTCCCATTGCTGATATTCCAGATTCTGTTTCAGGAGGCGCATGGGGCTACATGAAACATTCAGCCGACTATCGTCATCCCAAAGAAAGTTTTCTGAGTTCCAAACTGTTCTATGATAATTCTGAAAGCTACAACACAGCACCCCCTTGTGCTTAAACAGGCCACAGTAAAAGTACAACACTTCCCCCAAACATCCTGTGCACTGGATCTACTGTATATTAGTATATTTACTCTTTAATATAATTTATTTCTTCTAAATAAAAAAATAGCAGAACAAACAGAGTATTGTTTTTAAAGATAGATGTAGCAAATGCGTTTTTATTTCATATTATGAAAAGAAAGAAAGAAAGAAAGAAAGAAAGAAAGAAAGAAAGAAAGAAAGAAAGAAAGAAAGAAAGAAAGAAAGAAAGAAAGAAAGAAAGAAAGAAAGTCCTTATACTATGGTTGCACTGTTCTCTATCTTTAAAAGATTATACAGCCTGAACATAATGGCTATAGCCCAGCAAGGGTCAGGGCAAGGGCTTATTTTATTTTATGTTTATTTTGGTCTGCAATCAGACCAAAATAAACATAATTAAGCAGAAGTTAAAGCAAGCATACAGTTATACAGCAAGAAGCAGTCAAATCAAGCAGCTGTAGACAGTGCTGAGTGTCACAGATCAGCTGTGGAGCTGATCTGTGTCTTACCTTTACAGCTGTAGGTTGGCTGGCACCTGTTGTTCCACTAGCTTGAGTTCAGCTCTGCTGCACTCTGCAGCTATGGGTGTCGCCGGCCTCACCTGTTGCTTAATATATAATTCCTTCCTACTACTTCCTGTTCAGCCCCTCATGCGCTTCTCTATTTAAATCCCTCTCAGACCACTTTCTGTTGATTGAGCAACGCTTGTTTCTGAGCTCCCTTCTTGTAACCTGCTTTAACCTGACCTCTCATGAACCGATCTCTTGTGTACTGACTCGGCTTGTTCTGATTATGTTGACTGCAGCCCGCCCTGACCTTGGCTCGCTATCCGTCTCTCCTTTGCTTCATCCATCCATCCTTGTCTGACAGTGTCTTCTGGTACTTCCCTAGCGAGCAGGGTGAACCTGAGGGTCGTGACCTGGGGTCAGCACGCAGCTAAGCCCAAACCCTCATGAGGGGGTCCCTGGCAGAATACCGGCTGGCCCTTAGACTCCACACCCTGGGGGATGCCGTGCCACCTGTTCGCCTGTGGGCTCACTGTAAGTTGTACCGTGACACTGAGGAATGACGCATGAAAATGTGGGGTTGGAGTCACAATTGGAAGTCAGAGAAAGGTAAAAACAAGTGGAGATCCAGTAAGATCTGGAAAAGCAAAGTCTGAAAATATTGACCTGTGAATGGCATATCAGAAATGAATGAGCTAGAAAATGCAACAACAGGGGAGGACCTATTAGGAGACACAATGCCACACTGCCACCGCACCTGCGCTGGTGCAAGCTTGGCCTCCCCACAGCCTATGTGCATAGCTTGCCTGAAGGAATAAATAAGGCAAGTGTGCATGCATCAGGGCATCGGTATGGATATCTTGAAAGCACAAGGATGCAGAACAGGCAGGTAGAGAAGAAACAGCAAAATGGACAGCAAAATCACCTATGGAGAGTAACAACAGACATAGCAGAGGAAGTAACAGAATGCCTAGCAGCAGCACAGGAAACAACAAGAGTCCAGAAGGAATGACCAACTGCTTCAACCAATCAATGGCTCCATTCGCAATTAGCGACCAACCGAAAATGACCCCTGGATTCCCAACCACACTCTTAGTGACTGATCTTGCTGTGTATTTCTCGACACACTGCTAGATAAAGCCAATGTGGTAAATTTCAATGGAGTAAGACTGTACAAAGATGGAAAGATACCTGAAAAAACATTTTTGAAAAACTATTTCCAGCTGCATGCCATGCAATGCTTAGATCTTATAGATTATATTGCATAAACTATTATTGACCTTCTACTAAGTTATGGGTTAATTAAATTTGATGTATTGATGATCACAAGACATCATTGTTATGTGAAGTTTTTAAGGGAAATCACATATTGATGGTGGAGAACAAAAAAAAATGTTTGTGCAATATTTGGGCACTTTAATAGGTTTATATTCTAATATATTCATACATTGGATATTATCCTTTGAACTATGGTTTTATGCATTTGATTATTGCTTTCAAGTGTTGATATTTAATATATTTACTCTGATATAGTACTGGGATTCATAGATGTGTGTGTGGAGCTCTGTGCATGCTCACAACATTTTAGTGTATTGTTTAAAGTCAAATATATAGACTTTCTGTATTTGCCAATGATTCCTGAATGATATTACTGGTTGTCACTTTCTAAAAAAAAACTACAAAGGGTGGTTCCTGCAATAGAAATCTGTGAATACTCACCTTTCTGACAGGCAGTGTGACTAAACTCTATTGTTTTATGCTATACAACCTCCAGCAAAGTCTTCAGCTTTCATCACTTCCTTTACACACTGTGGTTCCTCCCGATGGTTCCTATGTCAATACATGAGACAGTGGTGATGGTAGAGGTTGGCAAGAGAAGCCTTTGAGCACAGTGGGGGGGCCGGGATCTGAAAAGCCCAGTAGGGTGTCAGATATGAAGACTTTTTCAGAGGCTATAAAGGATGAACACAGAAAGGTTCGTATTAGCCACCTGTTAATTAAGTGATCGCAATCTTCTACAGCCGGCATCATTATTTTGGGGTTTTTGTTGCAATAAGTGTCAAGTATAGGGTGTATTTTGGTTCAGTTAATTGGTAACCTTAGACATGTAGATAAAATCCCATAATTTAAATATGCCAGTTTAATCCCAAAAGTTGTTTTTAACCACTTGCTGACCAGCCGCCGCAGTTGTACTGCGGCAGAATGACACGGCTGGGCGAAACAACGTTATGTAACGTCTCTTCGCCCTGTGGCCACTAGGGGTGAGCGCGCCCCCCGAGTTGATGCGAGACACATGGAGAATCGGGATCTGTGTGTGCAAACACACAGTTTCCGGTTCTCTGAGGGGAGAACAGACAGATCGTCTGTTCATACAGAGTATGAACAGCGATCTGTCATCTCCCCTGCACAGTCTCCTCCCCCCTTCAATTAGAACACACACTAGGGAACACATTAACCCCTTGATCGCCCCCTAGTGTTAAACCCTTCACTGCCAGTGACTTTTTTACAGTAATCAATGCATTTTTATAGCATTGATCGCTATATTAATGCCAATGGTCCCAAAAATGTGTCAAAATTGTCAGTGTGTCCGCCATAATGTCGCAGTCCCGATAAAAATCGCAGATCGCCGCCATTACTAGTAAAAAAAAAAAAAAAAATAATAAAAATGCCATAAAAATATACCCAATTTTGTAGACGCTATAACTTTTGCGCAAACCAATCAATATACGCTTATTGCGATTTTTTTTACCAAAAATATGTAGAAGAATACATATCAGCCCAAACTGAGGAAAAAAAATTTTTTTATATATTTTTTGGGGATATTTATTATAGCAAAAAGTAAAAAATGATGCGTTTTTTTTCAAAATTGTTGCTCTTTTTTGTTTATAGCGCAAAAAATAGAAACTGCAGAAGTGACCAAATACCACCAAAGGAAAGCTCTATTTGTGGGAAAAAAAAGGACGTCAATTTTGTGTGTAACATCGCACGACCTTGCAATTGTCAGTTAAAGCGACGCAGTGCCGAATCGCAGAAAGTGCTCTGGTCAGGAAGGGGGTAAAATCTTCCGGGGCTGAAGTGGTTAAAGTGATTGTAAACATTCAAATAAAAAAATAAACAATAACAAACATGTCATACTTATCTGTTCCATGCAATGATTTTAAACATAGCAGCCCTGTTACTCCTTTTCTCAGGTACCCCGCTAGCACTCCTCCCCCCATGCCAGTACCCCATAACAAGCCGCTATAGGGGAACTCGTGTGTGCTCATTTCTGGACCAGCTCTATGTGGCCATAGACACACAGAACTTTGCTTGGTCTCGCCCCCTACTCCCTCCTCGCTGGCTGCGATTGACAGCAGTGAGATCCCTTAGCTACCGCTGCTGTGTCTGAGTCAATGAGCACATTGCTTGATTTAAGCTGGACAAATGTGCATCTTTATTAAAATAATACCAGGCAATCCTGCCACGAAGATCCTTGTTCAAGCATTTCCTGTTATGGGTTGACAACTGTCTCCCATTTGTGCTCCCGTGTTTCACTCTGTCACATGCGCTCCAGATGGAGACTACAAGCGGCCATTCTTACGCACATTGTGTAGGCATGATCCACTTTTGACTGTATAGGAGAGCCCATCCTAAACAATAATATTCAGCTGACCCTTAAGTGCACGAAGATAAGAAAACTCCAAGAAACAGATCAGCAGTGCTGAAATGCAAAAACGGATAAAGAAAAAGGTGAAAACACATATTTTATTAAAAATAAACTACAGCAGCTGTTTATGATAAGGGTCCTTTAGCAAAATAAAAGTCATCCAGTAATGGTTTAGATCTACTTTATTGACCCATTCCTCTAGGTTTTTGAGTTTAATGGCAGGCAAGGTAGCATTTGATAGGAACTGAGTTATCCTGTGTGTGAGGCATAGTTGACAGTCAGATTAGGCTCTCTTAGCTGGATCAGTTTACCCCTAGTTTTGGAGGTAGGTTATTATTACTTTTTGGACCAGGCCGGAGTTAGATATGTACAGTATGTAAGACACTGTTAGTACAAGCCTAGACTTTGAGGAACCTGGTAGTCTTGGGGCTCATAGAACAGTTTATGCCCTTGTTTATTTTCAGGAAGGGTCCAATCACAGCAGTTACAGCCATACTAGTCTAGACCAGTATATATGTACAGTGGATAGCCTGGTTTGGTTTAGGGTCAGACTGACTTAGTATCTCCAACGGGTAGCCAGACCAACCAGAATCCCAACGGGTAGCCAGACCAACCAGAATCCCTAGTTTTTCAAGCTATGAATATTCGGTAAAGGAGAGATTCTTTTCCATGTTTCTCCTGGTGGCCATATCTACAAAAATCATTGTTTATGCCTTCAGCCAATCAATAAACTTTAATCCTCCCTTCAAGTAAATATATACACACAGTCAATACATTTTATATAATTTGAATAAAGGTTACGTTTTAATACCAGTGGCCTTGGTGTGTGGGGCTACATACCCTCATTCAGTTTATAACCATTCCTCTATGGGTCAGAAAATCAGGACAGTTGATATTTATGCATTGTAGGGAATACAGTGAAGAATAAATTTAGAGAAAACAGCATGTGGTGATTTGAAAACGTCTTCCTTTCCTCCAACCAAGTGAACAGATTGACTGTTCTGTTTCAAGTAAAGAGCTTGTGTCATTCACAGAGAACTTGTCACCTTACAGTGTGATATTGCAAGGGCCTGGATGACAGGTCAGGCCTAATGAGAAGATTGGCAATGTGGATGCTTCAGGGAGAAAGGAATATAGAAGTAGCTTTTGTTTCCTTTAGGGAAATCCTTTCATGGTAAGAATCTCCACACTTTCAAGGAGTTGTTACACAGAACTGGTATTTGAGAGATTAGAGCTGAGAATGGCAAGGCACTATGATGATGATGTGGATTATACAGAACTGTGAAGAGAGGGATGCTTTAATATACAGTCGTGCCACAGACAGCTAGTGAATGTTATTTAAGTCTTTGTGTTTTTGAAGCAAACAAAATAATGCTTCATCTTCCATCAGCTAGAGATAAAGTGCTGTGACAGCCGTGAAACTGTTCATAAAAAAGAAAACAATGTTCCCTTTCATTTCCACCTACAAGGGTTAATAAAACAGATTTTGATGGGCTTGGGAATTAGCAGTAAATAGTTGTTGGGACATATTATCTCAATCTCAGGAAATATTATTTGCTCTCGGCCAGCAGTTTACAGCTTTCTCCCTCATGTGCAGTCAACATTGATAGATACATTCCTATCTCATTTTTTCTATGCTTTCTTCTGTCTCATTTTCACTTTCCATTTGCCCCCAAAGGCACGCTGTGACTTTTCAATCACCTTTCCTCACAAATTCTCCTCAACCATTTGTAATTTCTCTTGTCCGGTCTTTATCTCTACCTCACATGTTTTCTGTGCATTGTCTCAAACTTGTCAGTTGTATTTTAGAAGTTTCTAGAGTATACAGAGAAACAGAAACTTAGGAAAGCAAGCTAGGCATGGGCTGCTTTGTTTATAAACCTGTTCAAAAAATAATATGTAGGCTGCCATTGCCGACTTCTCTTTCTGATGTTAGCTGCCTGTCTGTTATGCACATCCAATAGCTTCTCTACTTTCTGAATAACTGACTGGGAACAAGCATGCAGATCAGGTGTACTGACTTCACAAGCTATGTATTTGTTCCAGATGAGTGATTAACCACATCCTGCCCAGCCTATAGCAAAATGACGCAGTGGTTCTCCCATTCTGACTGGATGTCATACGATGTCCTTCAGAACGAGCCGTTTGTGCGTGCTCTCGGGGGCGCACAGTGCGGCAATCGGTGGTGCGGTGTGTCGCTTGGACACACCGTACCTCCTATCAAGGTAAAAACCTATGGCTTGGGCTTTTTACCACATAATCAGCTGCATCTGATCACAGCATAACTAGGAAGTTTTGGTTAATGGCATACCTCTAATCACACTGATAGGGTGTGAGTAGAGGAGAGCCGATAAGCGGCTCTTCTGACAGGGGTGGGGGGGTCTGCACTGATAATCAGTGTAGTGATTATCAGTGCAGCCCCATCAGCGATGCCCATCAGTGCCAACCTGTGCTCACCAGTGATGCCAATCAGTACCAATTAGTGCCCATCAGTGATGACTTTCAGTGCCTATCAGTGATGCCTGTCAGTGTCTCCTCATCAGTGCAAATCGGTGCTTCCTATCAGTGCCCATAAAGGCTGCCCATCAGTGCCACCTATCACTTCCCATTTGTGCTGCATATCAGTGCCACCTATCAGTGCCCATCATTGCTGAATTTTGGTGCCTCCTCATCATTTTTTATTTTTTTCTGTCTTTTTTCATTTGTTTAGCAAAAAATAAAAACACCAGAGGTGATTAAAACCACCAAAAGAAAGCTCTATTTGTGTGAACAAAATTATAAATATTTTGTTTGGATACAGCAATGCATGACTGTGCAACTGTCATTCGAAGGGCGACAGCGCTAAAAGCTGAAAACTGGCCTGGGCAGGAAGGGGGTGAAAGTGCACAGTATTGAAGTGGTTACGTAGTGAGAGGAGAGCGTGCCTATCAGCGTCTGTGGGGGATTTCTCCCCCCTCCCTTTTTCTCTTCACTGACTTTATGTTAATGTGAGTGGCGTTCGCAAGGACACAGGCATCCACTTTGCTCCCTTCCCTGCATCCTCATTGGCAGGAAGAGGAGAGCCAATAGGCAGCCACCTAATTGCAGCAAGGAATTCTGAGAGATGTAGTTCCCAGCTCAAAGCTTTGTATGGGGCATGCAACTACAATGCCCAGCATGCTGTGCACTGAAGGGAGTAGCTGAGGACCCCATCTTGTCTCCTGAGGGAGTTCAGTTACCATGAGGCAAGAGAAGAGACTGGACCTAGGGGAGAGGGGCTGCCTCCCAGGTCAGTCCACCATGTCATTAAAGCTATCCAAAGCTGGTTGGGACATCCAGCCTGAGAGAGGGGGATCCCAGGTGCATATCCAGGCACACCTGCAATGATGGTGAAGTGTTCCAGGGTGAGGTTACCAGTCAGGTCACCAGAAGAGCCTGCCTGTTCCAGGACGATCTTTGGGCCTTGGCCGCAGGATTGGTGAGAGGGCACTTGCCCATCTGCAGGAAACAAGGATACTGCGCATAGACAGAGTTGCCTCATTTTGCCTACACTTACTAGAACCTGGGTCTTGTTAACAGCCTGTTAAGCAGTCACAGTGTCCGCCTTGTTATCCGGATACTGTCAGCACACCACAGATACACTTTGCTAAGCAGGAATTTAAGTGCACCAACTAAAGAGGCTAGCCAGAGATTCAAGGCCTCATCTTTCTTCCAAGAGACTGTTACTGGTGTCATATGGGCACAGACACACATGTCCAGAGCTCTGTATATATAGTGGGTGTGCGGGATAGTAGACCTTGGGGGCTAATCCATTGAATATTGATTTTGGTACAGTGTTTGTAGTTGGACCTGTGGTGTCATGGGACAGAAGAGATTGGTCTGGCATAAGAGAAGGTCATTCCTCTGCTCTCCTCCTGCCTGGACTCATAGAGCCAACTTATGTAGAGGTAACCAATCTGATATAGAGTTGCCATTACTGATGTGTTTGCCTCTGCTCTTGGGGTTATTCTCAGGTTTGGAATCCCCTGAAAGCAGTCTGAATACAGTATTGAGCTATATTGCTCTTGATCTCTGTTATTGCTCTCCAGTTGCATTACTTGAATATGTACTGTTGTATATTATTACCCTTTTCCACAGAAATATTGCAGTAAAGACACTTTCTGTGTTTTATCATAACATGTGTGTGTTTCATTGGTCCTTGCACTTACACTATTGCCAGGTGTGCCAGAGGGGCTGAGGCTCTTGTTGGGGTTGTGCTACACAACATGAATAGAATGTTTTTTTCTGCATCCCTGGCTGCAGGTGCTACATAAAGGAGGCCTATTCTTGACTTTTAGGCTACTTTCACACTGGGGCCGCCTCGCATTAGAGCTAAAGCGCCACTCATTTCAGCGGCACTTTAGCGCTGTTTAAGCAGTGCTTTTCGGGTGCTAGTGGGCACTATTAACCCCCGCTAGCGGCTGAAAAAGGGGTTAAAAACGCCCGTGTTGCGGTGCTGCCCCATTCATTTCAATGGGCAGGGCGTTTTGGGAGCACTGTATACAGCGCTTCCAAACCGCCCCAAAGATGCTGCTTGCAGGATTTTTTCTAACGTCCGCAAGCACACCGCCCCAGTGTGAAAGCTTTCACATTTGGGTGGCATGAGAGGCAGTTTTCAGGCACTTTACAGGCGCTATTTCTAACGCTAAAACGCCTGAAAACTGCCTCAGTGTGAAAATAGCTTAAAGATGTAGAGGCTGCATGGACGCAGCTGCTCATCCAAATGTGACAGGTGTGTTGGTGTAAGTTGGCAGCCCCAAATGTAGCCCCTACGTCCTAAAAGATTGGAATGGGCCGTCTGTATGCAACAGTAACGGTCTGCTCACAGTGTATAGGCCTCAGCACCTGTGTGAAGAAAACCATGCTCTTTTCAGCACTGGTTTTCCTGAGTAACCTCTCATGATATTAAATATTGCAGCAAAAAGCCTCATTCGCAATGTACATTTTTATACTTCTGTAGATCTCAGCAGTCGGCCAAAATCTCAGTTAAAAATCTTTTTATTATTGGAATCTGAAAAAGAAAAAAAAAAGTTTTAAACTCGTTAGGGGGTGTTAGGCCTCTTAAGTCCAGCCCCTTGGGTTCCAGGCAACTGTCCTGTAAGTAGGGTTGCCACCCGTCCGGGATTCACCCGGACAGTTCGGGTTTGGAATCATGCATCCGGGTTTCAGACTGCCTGAAACCCGGACACATTATTCAGACCAGACTATGGCTTCCCAGCAGGTTTGCTGGCTGCAATTGTCTAAGCTGACAGTGTCTGTTACACTCTATTTTAAGCTGCCAAAAGCCAGCACTAACAATCCCCCCCCCCAAATACACACACACGGGAGAGGAGGGAGGGCTCGATCTGTACCTCTTCCTCCCGCCCCTATCCCTCTGTGTCTGCCCACACTCCAATCACCGGTGCTGCGCCTCAGAAAAGGAAAGTGTGGGCTGTAAATTTGAAGTCCCGCAGCCTCAGATACATCTGGATGAGAGGTGCTGACTCGCAAGGGGTGAGTGAGCTCACCATCCATCCCTGTGACTGAAGTCTCCCCCTGCTCTCTCCTGCCTCTGAGTGAGTCTACTAAGGTAAATCAGGGTTCTCAGAGCACCCCTTACATCAGAGTTCCCCTTTACACCAGAAGCCACGGTGTTTCCCCTTACATCAGAGTCCTCTCCGTACATCAGAGTTCTCAGTGTTCCCCCTTAAATCAAGGTTCCCAGAGCATCTCTTATGTTAGAGTCTCCAGAGTTCTCTCTTACAGAGTCTGCAGAGTCCCCCTTACAGTGAAAGGGAACTCTGAGTTCAGATGTAAAAGGGGAACTCTGTGGACTCTGATGTAAAGGGGGACTCTTGTTATTAACTTCATATGATAAGAAATGTTATTTAATAGCAAAATATATGTATAGTTTATACAACAAAAAAAATTGTTGTGCACCGCTAAAGTGTTTGGGTTTGACTTGAGGAAAAGGTGGCAACCCTACCTGTAAGTCATTTGTGCCTGAACATTTTTCTTATTTTTTTTAAGAACAAAAGGGTGGGCTACTCAGGTCAGGGAGTTTGGAGTGTTAACAGTGGAGCAAATGGGTGGGTTTCCCATTTGCAATGGGCCTTTATTATCCTGTGTCATGACGTGTGAGTACATCATTAGGAGGATTTGCTCTTGAAAGTGGTAGAACTAGACAGAAGGAAGACATACAATATATAAAATCTATAAAAAACAAAAATACTTAATCGGGGTACATTCCACCCTGTACTGTGACGCAGCACATGAATACACTACATTACAATACAGTTCCAATCATACAATAAATACATTCACACTACGGTATGATGCCTAATGTGTTGCGTGGAGCAAAGTTCTCAGAGCCATCACATCATGCACTGCACCACTTTCCCCCCAAAAAGCATTGACTTAGACACATTGCCGCTTTTTGCGGCACAATGTCTGGGTTAGACCCCTGTCCTGCACGTGCTACATGGTACTGCAACTGAAACAGGCATGCAATGTTTCAAATACAATTCAATAAGCAACGGGTGTGATGGGGGTAGGGAAGAGGGGTAAGGGAGGGGAAAAGAGTTCACAGGCCCGAAGCTTTATTGAAAGGACAAAGGCACACAAGAGAGAGTGAGGAAGGGGAAATCTCCTCTTCCTCCTTGAAGTCCTTCAGGTTATAGTCTCTGAGCAGACTGTGGATCAGTCTGCGACAGTCCCCAATTGACATCCTTTCCAGCTGGTGGATGAGGAGCTTTTTTTTTTAGGGAAGATTTATGGTATTTTTATGGCATTTTTATTATTATTATTTTTTTACTAGTAATTACATTGATCTGTGATTTTTAGCAAGACTGCTACATTACGGTGGACAGATCGGACACTTTTGACACCTTTTTGGGACCACTGACATTTATACTGCCATCAGTGCTATAGAAATGCATTGATTACTGTGTAAATGTCACTGGTAGGGAAGGGGTTAACACTAGGGGGCGATCAAGGGGTTAAATGTGTTCCCTCGTGAGTGTTTCTAACTGTGGGGGGATGTGACTGACTAGAGGAGGAGACATATTGCTGTTCCTAACTGGTAGGAACAGACGATCTGTCTCTCCTCTCCTGACAGAATGGGGGTGTGTGTGTGTTTACACACACATACATCCCCGTTCTGGCTCTCGTGGCTGCGATCGCACGTGGCTGGAGCAGATTGCGCCCATCGGACACGTACATCGGGCCTCCCTGCCATGCAGCAGGTGCGTGTGAGCCTGCTGTAGCTGTTTAAAGGGTCAACATACAGCTACGGCGATTTGTGGGAAAGAGCCAAAGTGCGGCAGTATAATGATGGCGGCTCTTCAGCTGGTGGTTAAAGCAACACATCACCCGCCAGGCACCATCAATGTCCTCCTGAGTAAAAGTCCCACAGAATAGTCCTTTCAGCACACCAAAGTGTGTGATGGCTGTCTGTAATACAAAGTCCTTAAGTTCTGGTTCCAAGGCCCTCAACAGTTCCTGTGCAAAGGGGCACCCCCAGAAAATGTGCAAAGCAGTTTCCTCCTTCATGATTCAGAAGGGGCAGTGCCTGCATACTTGGCAACAGTCCCAAATTTCCTGGGACAATCCCGATTTTGGGACCCTCGTCCTGATCGGAGCTCGTCCCGATTAATTTCCCGGGATTTTGCCTTTGTCCCGGGAAAATCGGGAATGTTTTAGGAAAAAACGGCCGGCGGGCTACAAAAAGTTGGCCGCCGCCACGAGGCTTATTTCCCCTTGTGTTCAGTGGAGAGGGGAGGGGCAGCCAATCATCTTCTCCCCTCTCCACTGAACACACCCACGAGAAAGCTGGGAACTGCTGGGAACTGTAGCTGCCGCGCTGCTGGGGGCCACAGATCGCTCTGTAAAGAGGGCTCCGCTGCTGCTGCCAGGAACACTAAAGTAAGGAGATCTCTGTTGCTGGGGGACACAGATTGCTCTGTAAGGAGGCTCCGCTGCTGCCAGCTTCTGGGGACACTGAAGTAAGGAGGGCTCTGTTGCTGGAGGACACAGATCTGTAAGGAGGGCTCCGCTGCCGGGGACACCAGATGTAAAGGAGGGCTCCGCTGCTGGGGGAACCAGATGTAAAGGAGGGCTCCACTGCCAGGGAAACCAGATGTAAAGGAGGGCTCCGCTGCTGGGAGACACCAGATGTAAAGGAGGGCTCAGCTGCCAGGGACACCAGATGTAAAGGAGGGCATCTGGTGCAGGCAACGTGGCATCTGGTGGCAGGCAACATGGCAGGTGACACGCTCAGGGGTCCCACTGATTCTGGATTATGGTGAGTTGATTGATTTCATTCTATATTACAATGTAATAATAGTAATAATGTGCTTCAATCATCCTGACACCACAACCATCATCGTGCTGGGATGATTGAAGCGCTAACACCAGGTGTTTGGAGTATCTTTATTTGCTGATTTGTTAAACTCTGGAATACACATTTCTATTGCGGTGTAGGATCTGGGCCTGCTGTCCCTCCATCCCTCTTTCCTTCCTTCTCTCTCTTTCCCTCCTTCTTTCCTTCTTTCTCTCTCCCTCCCTCCCTCTTTTCCCCTTTATTTCTCCATCTTTCATTCATCTCAGACTCTAACCACACCCCAATTTGAACCACGTCCATATAAGCCACGCCCACTATTTCACATAAACCACACCCATTTTTTGGCGCAGCGCATTTTTCTTTTTTGCTATGTCACGCCTACAAACTCATGCCCCCGCCCCCTAATTATAATAAGACTCCATCTACAGCCAAAAAAAGTTTCCCTATAAATTTTTTACAATGTTGGCAACTATGTGCCTGTATCTGCACAGGTTTCTGGCATGCATAAATGTCCTGAGTGGCAACTCTCCTTGGATTGCCATCCATGCCAGATCCTTATGCTTGTTGGTGAGTCTCTTTGAAGAAACATTCCTCCAGACCACCTTGCAGGTGTCTGAAGGTAGGACTGCAACAGTCTCCACAGTGACCTTTGTTCTAATCAGCTTGTAGATAGTCTTTGGCTTCCACAAATTGGGCTTGACTTCATGTAGCCCCTGCTTCTTGACAAACGTAAAAGTGTACAAGTAATACCAAGGAGTGTCTCTGTTGTATAGGATGGGACTGTCCCATTTATCCCATCCAAGGAACCTGCAGAGAGGCAGGAGGAAGAGACAAGACATGGAATTTCCACCAGAGTCCAATGTTCTGTCCACCAACATCCTGCGAATGCAGTTGCAAGCCAAGAACACCCTCAGTTGTGTAGCGATGACGGGCACTGCCTTATCGCCTTTAAGAGGCTCCTTGAACATGACTGCCTTCTTCACTCTGTCCATCTTGGAGCCCCGGGTGAAGTAAAACAGCGCCTTAGTGATGGCCTTGCAGGTGTGACCCTGAGGGGCCAGGCTTTGGTGGGGTACTGCAACACAGGGAGAATCTCATTGCAGAGTACCAGTGTCTTTCCTTCAGTGGTGAGTTCTCTGAAGCTCCATAGTCAAAGCTTTTGCTTCATTTTAGACAGTCTCTTCTCCCAAGACTTCAGGGCTGTGTGCTCAGCTCCACACCAGACTCCCAGTATTTTGATGAAGTCCGTCTTGACGCTGAAGGGATAGATGCAGATAAAGGCAGGAAGCACTTTCTGAAGAGCATGACCTCCGACTTCCCGCAGTTGACTTTTGCCCCGAAGCTTTGCCGAAGTCCTCATAGGTCTGGACGAGCAAGTCAATGGAGCGCTGGTCAGCACTGAACACTGTCATGTTGTCCATGTAAAGCAACTGGCTTCCCTTCTGTCTTGACCCAGTGCGGTGATCCCTCTGATCTCTGGATTCCATCTGATGCATATGCTTAAGAGCTCTATACAACAAAAAAAAAGGAGAGGTGACAGAGGGCAGCCTTGTCTGACCCCGGAGAGAACTGAGACGGGATCAGTTTTCCAGCCATTCACCAACACCGTGCTGCAAATATTATTGTACATAAGGCTGACATTTTGTGGAGGTTGTCCAGGGGGAAGGTAAGTGAGTTTCCGTAGTTGTAACTGTGCCTTGGGCCACATAAAACTAGACATTTCCTGCAAACACTGGTGTGGTATACTCTATCCCAGGCACAAGGGAGAGCAGGCCCGCAAGGCCACAAACTCCTACATGGATAGATCTTCATATGCATATGTGTTATTATTCATGGGTTCTGTACTCTTCAGCTACTCATCATGAATTTCAACTCAGTACAATAGCATTGTTCCTGGATAGAGCTCATAGGTAATTACTCATATTTTTATTAACTTGACTGCATTGTGGTAGTCCCTACACTTTTCCCAATCTCCTTTCAGGAGACTACAGGGGCAAAAACTTGGAGTCCTTCCACTCTCCACAACCTCCTTGTGGGAGACAGTAGCAGTGATTGTGAGAGTCCAATGCACCACCACCAATTCCTGTTACTGGGTTAGACTGGGTGTGTCCCTCCTCCAAATAGGTCCTCCACACATTTGGTTTTACACAGTTTTTTAAGAAAAAAATATCCAGCCACGAATTCAATGGTTCAAGTGTCATGTGAATTGTGTCATTAAAACATGCTTTATAGGTTGAATTATCCAAGTACAGTAATATCATGTTTGAACACACCATGTTAACTTTACCCAAAATTTTGCTGTTACCTCCAGATTTTCTTCCTTGAAGAGGATAAAGATGCCAGCAAAACATCAGGTGAAGTTAACACGATGTGATCCAACATGATACCCCTTGCAGTCTAGCTTAGGAGCAGAAATTCCCAATTTAGTATGCTGCAGGGCTAGAGCTGAAACACCAAGGGCATTTAAAGGGGTGCTTAGATGCTAAATAATAAAAAATACTAGAGGAAAAAATGTGCAAAAAAAAATGAGTGTATGGGATTTTTCCTACTTATTTTTAATGATATAATTATTACATTTTTAACTAACAAACACTTTTGTTGCATTACTAACGTTTAACCAGTTAATCGGCACACTTGTGCCATATACAGTGGGGCAAAAAAGTATTTCATCAGCCACCAATTGTGCAAGTTCTCCCACTTAAAAAGATGAGAGAGGCCTGTAATTGTCATCATAGGTATACCTCAACTATGAGAGACAAAATGTGGAAACAAATCCAGACAATCACATTGTCTGATTTGGAAAGAATTTTTTTGCAAATTATGGTGGAAAATAAGTATTTGGTCACCTACAAACAAGCAAGATTTCTGGCTCTCACAGACCTGTATCTTCTTCTTTAAGAGGCTCCTCTGTCCTCCACTCATTACCTGTATTAATGGCACCTGTTTGAACTTGTTATCAGTATAAAAGACACCTGTCCACAACATCAAGCAGTCACACTCCAAACTCCACTATGGTGAAGACCAAAGAGCTGTCAAAGGACACCAGAAACAAAATTGTAGACCTGCACCAGGCCGAGAAGAATGAATCTGCAATAGGCAAGCAGCTTGGTGTGAAGAAATCAACTGTGGGAGCAATAATTAGAAAATGGAAGACATACAAGACCACTGATAATCTCCCTCGATCTGGGGCTCCACGCAAGATCTCACCCCGTGGGGTCAAAATGATCACAAGAACCGTGAGCAAAAATCCCAGAACCACACGGGGGGACCTAGTGAATGACCTGCAGAGATCTGGGACCAACATAACAAAGGCTACCATCAGTAACACACTACGCTGCCAGGGACTCAGATCCTGCAGTGCCAGATGTGTCCCCCTGCTTAAGCCAGTACATGTCCGGGCCCCTCTGAGGTTTGCTAGAGAGCATTTGGATGATCCAGAAGAGGATTGGGAGAATGTCATATGGTCAGATTAAACCAAAGTAGAACTCTTTGGTAGAAACACAACTCGTCGTGTTTGGAAGAGAGAGAATGCTGAGTTGCAACCAAAGAACACCATACCTACTGTGAAGCATGGGGGTGGCAACATCATGCTTTGGGGCTGTTTCTCTGCAAAGGGAACAGGACGACTGATCTGTGAACATGAAAGAATGAATGGGGCCATGTATCGTGAGATTTTGAGTGCAAACCTCCTCCCATCAGCAAGGGCATTGAAGATGAAATGTGGCTGGGTCTTTCAGCATGACAATGATCCCAAACACACTGCCCGGGCAACGAAGGAGTGGCTTCATAAGAAGCATTTCAAGGTCCTAGAGTGGCCTAGCCAGTCTCCAGATCTCAACCCCATAGAAAACCTTTGGAGGGAGTTGAAAATCTGTGTTGCCCAGCGACAGCCCCAAAACATCACTGCTCTAGAGGAGATCTGCATGGAGGAATGGACCAACATACCAGCAACAGTGTGTGACAACCGTGTGAAGACTTACAGAAAATGTTTGACCTCTGTCATTGCCAACAAAGGATATATAACAAAGTATTGAGATGAACTTTTGATATTGACAAAATACCTATTTTCCACCATAATTTGCAAATAAATTCTTTCCAAATCAGACAACGTGATTGCCTGGATTTGTTTCCACATTTTGTCTCTTACAGTTGAGGTATACCTATGATGACAATTACAGGCCTCTCTCATCTTTTTAAGTGGGAGAACTTGCACAATTGGTGGCTGACTAAATACTTTTTTGCCCAACTGTATATGTCTTGCTACATATATTGTAAGATTAACGCAAAAATGCGCAATAAGCATTTTTACTCATTTAATCATCCAAATCAATCATAAAAGTTCAGGTGTATGTGAAAGTCAGAGGGAAAAAGTTCTTTGTCAGTTACCTAATGCCTGACCTTCATTTTATGTTCACTTTTAGATTTGAAAGTGTTAAATATGTAGCCTTACTGTATATATTTCAGCATAATGAAATAAATTCTGTTTTTTAAATTCAGTTTGATCCAGTTTTTATGTAACTATATAAAATTATATAATTTAGTGTGTGGTACAAATATCACATACGAGCTGACAAAGAAGCTGCCTGAGCATGCTGGTGAGTAAGAGATGATAGAAAGGAAAGCATTAAAAGAACACTTGAAACAATTGTGCCTACATGTTTAATGCTAAAATCAGAGAAATATTCTTTAAATCATGAGTGGAGATAAGAGATGATGCTCTGGAGAATGCATGGAAACACTCAAGATAAACTGAGAGAATTCAATAAAACAAACCATTGTTTCTGCTTGTCCTTCAGCAAAGGGCAGAAATACCTTCATCAGCACCCTGCTGCACTTGTTTTAATTGGTTCCCAGTGCTAATGTAATTAGTAGTGATATTATTCTGTGCTGTCATATTATCAGTGATATAATTGTTTAAGTATACAGACAGAACTGTGATGATCATAAACATTTAACTATTTTATTTTCACAAAACCAGCATGAAGCTGTATTAAGTGTATGTACCATATAGCCTGAACATGTCTTTTTAGCTTTGAATAGAGTAGGAAAGGGTTAAACTTCCTGTTTATATATTTTCTGCTGTCTGTGGTTGGGAGATTTTCCTTCACCTCCTGTCCCAAAGACATAATAGGAAGTGAGAGGAACTCTATCTAAAGTGAAGGCAAATATCCTCTTAGGCAGTTGTAACTGGAACAGGTATCCCCATTGAAGCTATACCATCTGTTCCTGTTATAGTGGGAACTGTAAAATTTTAGATTTTTTCCATTACTTTCTTACTTGGTGATAGTGGTCACAGGGACATGGTTAAAGAGTCCAAAAGGGCTTTAGTCAGTTCATATTTTGGACTATTTTTGAACTTAATGAAGTAATGAAAACTTTTTAGGACTCTTTAACTCAGTTTGGCGCTATCATTACATCTTTTATCCTTGGACATCTACTCTGGGTCCCCCACTTAGGGGCACAATGTCTCATGAGAGCAGCATCACCAGAGCTAGTGAGTTTTTTTTCATATTAACACCTTCCCGTCTGGCCTTTAACAGATCTGACGCCAGGCACGTCCTTCGTCCTTCTGAGTGGATGTTATATGATGTTCCCTTAAAAGGGGCTGCGCATCGACGCAATCTGTCACTGGCTGTGTCCACTGGAGACAACCGATGACTGATCACTATACCAGCTCACTGCCAGATTATGTGATCACTGTGACCAATCCCAGCAGATCACATGACAATTGTAAACAATAGATGGCTTGCTTTCATGCAATCCATTGTATATAATTGTGCTGCTAGCCGTGATTGGTCACAGTGATCACATGGTACAGACAGTGCTGATCACAGATCATCTGTACCATGTGATTAGCTTTGGCCAATCACAGCTACACTGAATGAATCAGTTTCCTTCAGTAAACATGGTTGCTTATACAAATACAATTCATTGGTATAAGCGATCATAATGTGTAAAAAAAAAAAAAAATCCTGATCACTTCCCCAGAGTAGTACAGTATTACTATACAGAATACTTTATTAATCCCAAAGAGAAATTGGGAAATTGTTACGCCACAGACAGACTTAATAAAGACAACACACAATGGTATGTATGGTAACACTGCATTGTTCTGGTTACAGTGTGTTTAAAAGAATCATAAAAAAGTAAGAAATAGAAAAATAATTTAATAATAAAAACTAAAAACAAATTGAGAAAACATGATTAAAAATGTTTTTTTTTGACATACTGTCACCAGTAAGTGTCCCTTATCACTGTCACACCAGTTATATGATAACACTGTACTGCACTGGTGACTGTATGTAAAAAAAAAAAAAAAATGTGAACATTTTCTTTTAATTTCTTTATTTTCCTTAAAGTTGTGATAAAAAAATTACAACTTCAAAAAACCCACCATGCCTCTTACTAAATACCTTGGACTGCCTATTTTACAAAAAGGGGGATATTTGTACTCTTCTGGCATTTTTGGGCCTCAAGAAAAGAGATAGGCCATTAGTACACCAGGATTGATACATTTTCAGATATGTACCATAGTTTGTGGACTCTATAACGTTCCTACAGACTAAGTAATAAAAAAAACCCAGTAATGATTAAATACCACCAAAAGAAAGCTCTATTTGTGTTGCATGACCGCGCAATTGTCATTTAAAGTGTGACAGCATTGAAAGCTGAAAATTGGTCTGGGCAGGAAGGGGTAAAAATACCGGTATTGAAGTGGTTAAAGCAGAGTTCCACCCACTTCCGCTCATCTGATCCTCCCCCCTCCAGTGCCACAATTGGCACCTTTCAGGGGGGAGGGGGGTGCAGATACCTGTATTAGACAGGTATCTGCACCCACTTCCGGGAATAGACTCCCGCGGGAGTCACGCCCCCTCCCGCACCCCCCCCACTGTCTCCTGGGAAACAAACAGGTCCCAGGAGATAGCAGAACCACTTAGGATGTGCAGCGCGACTCGCGCATGCGCAGTAGGGAACCGGGAAGTGAAGCCGCAACGCTTCACTTCCTTATTCCCTCACCGAGAATGGCGGCGGTAGCAGCCGAGAGCCGAGCTGTTGCTCGGCTTCGGCTGCCGACATCGCTGGACTCCAGGACAGGTAAGTGTCCGTTTATTAAAAGTCAGCAGCTGCAGTATTTGTAGCTGCTGGCTTTTAATAATTTTTTTTCAGGTGGACTCTATAAACTGGTTTTCCACAATTACAGGATATCAATAATTGAAGACATACCACTATGCATACATATATATAAATAAAACTTGACAGGGGTTCTAAAACTAAAAAAAATAAGACTTGACCAAACATAGATGTTAAAGCATACTTTTAACCCCCCCCTCTTCTTCCACCCGTACAAATTCTTCTTCATATAAAACAATATAAACCATGTATCAAATACCGTAGATACAAATACAATCAGCGCAACCCTAAGGCACTATAAAAATGCAAGCTGAACACCAAGGTAAATTCAAAAAATCCACAAAATAAAATCTGATATATAACAGCGCAGCACAGTAAAATGTGCAAATATAAAGTCTGTATATAAAATCCATAGCCGGAGACAAATCCACAGAAAAAAGAATCCTGATAGATATCCAAAGGTGCAGGAAACAATGAATCATCGAGTGAGTACTGTATTTATTGGCGTAAAACACTCATTTTTTCACCATGAAAATCGGGTGCAAATAGCGTGTGCGTGTTATACGCCAATACTTCAATTTCAGCTGCCTCGGAGTGCTGTCAGAGTGCCGTCAGATTACATACAGTGAGAATCTCCTTTTTAATTGGCGGCCTCTGTAATAGGAAGTCAATAGATGGCAATGGCGAGGCTGCTGCATTTATGGCAATGACGAGGCTGCTGCATTGATGGCAATGGAGAGGCTGCTCTGATGTGGACTAATAAGGCTGCATTGATGGCACTTGTGAGGCTGCAGGTGGGCATTAATCAGGCTGCATTGATTATAATGGTGAGGCTGCAGATGGGCACTGACTCTTATTTTGCTTCAAAGTTCCTTATTTAAAATTTAAGTTTTTTCCTGAAACTTCCCTCTTAAAATGAATGTGCGTTTTATACGCCTGTGCGTGTTATATGCCGATAAATACGGTAATTTCCACCACCAAAATACGGGTTGCTTCGCTCACCTCAAAGGGATGACCCCTGTACCACAGAAGGTCATACTGCGCCTTTTTCCCACTATACCAGGGAATTAGGTGTATACGGATGGCAACTCGTCTCAGCTGGTAGGTAATTTACCGACATCCAAAAGACATTTATAAAACATAAAAAAGAGAGGATCTAAGTGCTAACTGTATGGTAAAATAATCACACTTTATTTGAATAAGACTTATGAGATTCCTTGTCTTGTTTTCAGCAAGTAAAAACACAGCCGACGGAATTGGACGTCGGAGGGGCGTGACCGGATGCAGGTGTGAGCAGTGAGTGTGTGCTCTCACCCGGCTCCGACCCCTATGCTGCATTAACGTTGTGGAGTGGATGGGCTTAGCCTGCAGTATGAACGCCCTGTGAAGCTCCTGGTTCCGGGTTATGAGCAATGGTATTCACGGGCTGCTGACTGGGGAGCGGCTTCCTGATTGGCGGGGGGCGGCAAGAGAGGAGGTCGGGAAGGATCAGCTGTCTTGCTGTGCTGTCCTCCCGTGCTATCTAGCAGAACGCTGAGGGGAAGCCCGGCTACATTACCGCCGCCGTACCTCTGGTTGTGCCTGGTTGCCTGGCGACACTTCACAGGCACCGCGGGAGGCTGAAATAAGCTAAGATACCGACGCTGAAGGACGGGAGGTAAAGGAGAGGCGATTCTGTGTGAAGGACAGAGGATCTGGATGGGCCTGGACGGATCATCTGTAAAAAAAAAAAAACACCGGTAAGAGCCCTGCAGAAGTCCTGCAAACCCCCTTAAAGCTAATGGGAGAGAGGTAAAAAACCTGATCTGCATAAAAGTGTAAAGTACAGTGACTGTGTATTAAAGCTGGGAGCCTGGGGCTTATCCCTTGTCATTATTATAAAGAGTGGTTATCTAAAGCGAGGAAGGATTAATTGGTGGATTGGTCAGGCTGGTGGGCTGCAGAGTGCCTAGAGTATCCTAGCTTGCTATGACTAAGAGGAAGGGGGAAGATCAGCTACAGCAGCCCCAAGAAAATATGCCTATCCAAGCTACCCGTTCAGCCAAAGAAAAGGAGAAGGGGTCTCAAAATGTAGCCGCATTAACAGTCGCTGCGAAGCTGGAAAAATTTGCACATAGCTCCTTGCAGTCGCCAGCCAAAAACAATCAGCCGCCTTCCGGTAAATCGTCAGCTGGGGACAGAAAGAGCGTGGGGAAAGGACCTGATAACCCGGTAGCTAGCACAAGAGTAATGAACAAAAAAAGTCCTGAGAGGGAGCACCCAGGAAGAACAGGGGATAGTAGTCCCAATACAGCCGCATCCAGTGATCAAGAACCCACTTTAAAAGAGGTACTATGTGCTATAAATGCTTGTAGGAGCTCGATAAGCGGGATGTGGGAAGAGTTGAAATCTTTAAGTGAGGAGTTTGGCAGCATTAAACAAGAGCTTCAGAAAACAGTGGAGAGAATTAAAGGCGTGGAGGAAAGGGTTAACCAAGTAGAAGACATTGTATCCCCAATGCGTCAAGAGTTTAAAAAAATGCAAGCTCAGCTAGACGCCAACAAGCTTAAAATGGACGAATGGGAGAATAGGTCGTGAAGACAAAATGTAAGAGTGATGGGTCTTCCTGAGAAAAGTGAGGGCTCTCGCCCCGAAGAGTTTATGGAAAAGTGGCTTAAAGAGGTTTTTGGGGCAGAGGCTTTTTCATACTTTTTTTCTATTGAGCGAGCCCACAGAGTGCCTTCCAGATCAGCATACTCAGGAGATCGCCCTAGACCAATGATACTGAGGTTTTTTTGTTATAAAGATAAGCTAAATTTAATGCAAAAGTCTAGAGAGAAAGGAGACATTTTTTTTAATGGAGCCAAAATATCGATTTATCCAGATTACTCCCCGGACTTACAAAAGAGGAGAGCAGGTTTTTTGGATATTAAGCGCATCCTACGGAACCATAACATTCCATATGCGTTATTATATCCAGCACGGCTACGTATTGAGGCTCTAGGAACTATCCGTTTTTTTGAATCTGCCAAAGGAGCCATGGACTGGTTTGAAGAGAACAAAAAGAACTTATAAAGATGAAATCGCATACGGGCAATTGAAGTTTTTTTTTTTTTTTTTTTTTTTTCCTGCACTTGTAGGAAATGGGTTTAAAGATGTGTGTTTTTTGTAGCAGCAGCAGTAGTAGGGGTCGGGTGGGTGAGGGATGAGTGGATGGAGTGAATGTTGAGAGAATTGTTTAGAGTGGTGTTTTTTTCAGCCCTTGGGTCAATGGGGTTACTGGGGGGGAGTGAAGGGAGTGTGGGGGGAGGGGGGGTGGATGAAGTGGGGTGAGGGGAGAAAAGAGGTCACAAGGAAGGCCCCTAGGGCACGCCGAGTGAGGCAAGGGAGGGGGAAGAAGGAATTATTTAAAGTAGGGGATAGCACAGTTGCATCAATAATGGTAAAAATGCACAGAGCACTGTTAAAAATTTTTCTGAAGGTGAAAGAAATGAAGTGTAAATACTTAAAGTTTATAAGATTTAGTAAGATGAGGAACACTGTTTTGGAGAGAGGTGGGAGGAGGGGGGGGTGGGGGGGTAATTCCCCCCTGGACCCGCTCGGTCCCCTCCCCATAATAATAGCACTGGGTGTGGTAAGAGGGGGTATTGATGATTTGAAACAGAAGGCCAAAAGACCGGGGGGAATAAGGGCACATGTGGTGATTTGGTATTATCAGAATAGAGGATGGAGATTTCTTCTTTGTAGTCTTTTTCAAAAAAGTACCGGTTTAGAACAGTATCATCTTATGGCCGTGATGTCTCAATATATAAGTAGAAGGGTAGCCTTATCCTGGTTTTTGCATAACTGGTATTGTTCTTTGTTGATGTATATTTTGAATGCAGCCTAGAACATTCGGTATAAGTTCCTGGAACATCAGGGGTATGAGTGAGCCGACGAAAAAAGCCACTGTGTTCCAGGAATTGGAATCTTGTGCTACCGAAGTGATATGCCTGCAGGAAACTCATTTGACCGCTGAGACTAAATTATTAATTAGAAATAAAAAATTTCAGTCACAATACCACTCAGTGTACTCCTCCTATTTAAGGGGAGTGAGTATTCTGATTAGAAAGGGGTTGATGTTTTCCTGCAGGGACGTCAGTATTGATAGATCGGAGTGTTTTATTTTTTTGTACTGTTTAATTGAGGGTAGAACTTTTGTCATAGTAAATGTGTATATTCCCCCTCCATTTAAAATGGAGATCTTGTTCTTGTTGCTAGGATTCTTGGAGGATAAGAGAAAGGTCCCAGTGGTTATGGTGGGGGACTTTAATACCGTGCTTGATAGTAGGGTAGACAGATTCCCGCCAGGGCTGAGTGGAGGTAGAGGGTCGGAGGGAAGGTTGGCACAGTTCCTCGAGGAGGTTGGGTGGTGTGACATGTGGAGGGCTCGTAATCCTATTACCCAGCAATATTCTTGCTTTTCAGCGACCCACCATACTCTCTCCCGTATTGATATGGCCATCGGTGATCAAGAAGCCCAACCCTTAGTAGGTAGAATTGAATATCGCCCAAGGGGGGTGTCCGATCATTCGCCACTGACATTGTCAATAACCATGCGGGATAATGGTGGCCTGAGAATGTGGTCATTAAATCCAACATGGTTGGAATTAGTGGGGAATAGGGACGAAATTAATTTAAGATTGAGAGAATTTATTGACTTTAACACAGGTACTGCTTCGGGGGGTGTGATTTGGGACTCCTTGAAAGCATTCCTCAGAGGGCTTTTGATTCAACAGATATCTAAGTTAAAGAAGCAAACAAGGGCAAGAGGAGAGCTTATTAGGGAAGAGGTTCGGGAATCAGAAAGAAAGTATGTATTAGATCCGACTATGGAAAATCGAGAACTCTGGGTACTGAAGCAACAAGAATACAAAAAGGAAGAAATTAGAAGAGCAGAGAACAGGAAGGTTTTTCAGAGGCAGAGGAATTTTGAGGAGGGGGAAAGAGTGGGTCGGACGTTGGCCTTGTTGGCTAAAACTAATTCTCCCTCTTCAGTAATTCCCATGATTAAAACAAATGAAGGGGATATTTCATCAGATCCTGGGGTAATTAATAAAACCTTTGTAGAATTCTATAGCGAGCTATATAAGACGCGTCACTGTCCTGAACAAGTAGAAATGGAGGAATTTTTGGAAGGTATTGTTCTGCCGGTGTTGTCGGACGCAGATATGAATAGTCTGGAAGCACCGATAACATTGGAAGAAATTACGCAAGCAATAAAGAATATGCCGAACCAAAAGTCCCCAGGTCCCGATGGATTGCCATCTGAGGTTTACAAACAATATGGGGAGGTGTTGGCCCCGGAACTTTTGAAGACATTGAATTGGTCAGCTGCAGTCGGTAGTTTACCTTTGTCAATGTCTGAAGCTATTATAGTACTGATTCAGAAAGAGGGGAAAAATCAATTAGATACATCGTCATATAGACCAATTTCATTGCTGGGTACGGATGTCAAGATCTTGGCAAAGGTCCTGGCAGCTAGGCTGAATAAATGCATATCTACTTTGATTCACCCGGATCAGTCTGGGTTTATGCAGAACAGGTCTACTAGTAAAAACATAAGAAGGACTTATTTGAATCTCCAGACTCCGGTAGAGAATGCAGGTTCCAGGGTTGTCTTGTCCTTGGATATTGCCAAGGCATTTGACACCCTGGAATGGGGTTATTTATGGTGGGTACTGGAAAAATTTGGGTTCGGCCCCCTGTATATTAAGTGGCTTAAGATATTATATCACCACCCCAATGCTAGATTAAAAATAAATAATACATACTCGGAATGGATCTCCCTTGAGAGGGGGACTAGGCAGGGGTGTCCCTTGTCGCCCCTGCTGTTTGCCCTGGCAATGGAGCCTTTCGCGGAGGTAATAAGAAGCTCTCCAGGTTTACAGGGTTATAAAAGAAAGGGGGGTGAGGAAAGAATAGCACTATATGCTGATGACGTACTATTATTTTTGGGAGACATGGGGCCGTCATTAGTAAAGGCAATGCAATTGGTGGAAGGGTTTGGAAGGATATCGGGGTTAACAGTCAATTGGGAGAAATCTACATTTCTCCCGCTTGACTCGACTACCGGCTCCCTCCCGCAGGAGATACCTCGCTTTAGGGTGGTGGAGAAGTTTAAATATTTGGGTATAGTGCTAACCAATGACCCAACCCAGTATATTAGAGACAATCTCGCTCCGCTTTTAGAAAAGTTTAAAAGGAAGAAAGACATCTGGTGTCGGCTCCCCCTATCTATGGCAGGGTGCGTAAATCTGATCAAGATGATCTGGATGCCACAATTAATGTACATATTACATAACTCACCGGTTTGGATTGGGAAGGACTGGTTTGTTAAAATAAATTCTATCTTTCGTGAGTTAATTTGGAAGAAGGGTCAAGCCAGGATCAGTCTTCAGACCTTGCAGCGCCCTAACAGAGAGGGGGGATTGGCGGTGCCCCATCCATATAGGTACTTTCTGGCGGCCCAGTTGCAACAACTGGGGGGGTGCGAACGCGGGGGGGAGGTGAATTCCAGCGTAAAAATCATGCTATCAGGGAACCTGCATAATTCCCTGGTAGGGGCATTGGAAGCCGGGACATTAGGATCCGTATTTCCAACATATAAATTGGTTATAAAAGTTTGGCGGTCGGTGAAGATTGAAATGGGATATAGGGGGGTTACGGAGTTTTCACCTATATGGCAGAATGGGCAGCTATAAGAACTGCAGGCTATAGGAGTAAACAGGATGTGGGAAAGGGCGGGTATAAATAGGCTGAAGCAAATATTTGATGGCAATATATTAAAGTCCTTTGCGGACCTGAGACGGGAGTTTGGAATTCCTAAAGAATCATTTTACTTTTGCCTCCAGATTAGACATGCATTAGATAAGCAATTTAAGATTAAGCCACTGGAATGGTGTAGCGCGCCGCTGCTTAGTAAGGTGGTAAGGGTACCTAGCCTTAAGGGGCTAATATCAGGAATTTATGACCATCTAACGGCCAGGGCAATCAGTTTAGCTCCACTTTCGCGTGCAAGGGAGAGGTGGGGGGGCGATGTGGGGGAGTTGAGCGATGATCAGTGGGAGAGGATATTGGAGCTCGGTCCACTGGTGTCCCTCTCTCCGTCGCAGCGGGCTTCGCACCTCTTGCTTGTACACAGAGCCTATTACACCCCCAAGAGGCTATATAGATTTGGTCGAAGACCAGACGATAAATGCCCCAGGTGTCTAGAGACGGGCGATCTTATACATATAATGTGGACATGCCCGAAACTAGTTAGGTACTGGACTGAGATCCTAAACATTATAGATGCTAGATTTGGGATAAGAGTGGAATACGAGGCTAAGGCGTGTGTGCTGGGGCTAATTAGTAAGAATATCGGGGAAGACCACATAGGAATAGCAATTGTACGTTGTTTATACCAGGCGAGGAAATTGATCGCGAAAGCATGGTTATCAGCAGTGCCTCCTACTCCTGAAGAATGGGTTAGCACAATGAACTCAGTAATTGGAACAGAAAGGATAATCTATACCAGAAGGAGAAGTTATAGGAAGTTTATGAGGATTTGGGGTTTGTGGTGTTAGGGAAGGAATAAGGGAAATATAAATTTTTAGTGAGGATAGTAATATTAGTATTAAGGAATAGATTTATGAGGGAATAAGTATTAAGTAAGGTGTATCTAACCAGGTAACAAGTTTTGCCAAGTTTAAAACATGACTATTTTAACAGAAGCAACTGTTGGGGAGGAAGGGAGGGTAATCGGGGTGATAGGGGAGGGTGGTGGGATGGGGGGGGGATAAAGGAAAAAAATTAGGGGTTAGATAACTCATTTATGATTGTGTTATGGGATAATATATTAAAGAATGTTTGTTCTTTGTTTTTATATTGTTTATGATGAATAATGTATAACCTGAAAAACTAATAAAAAGGATATGATTTAAAAAAAAAAAAAAACACAGCCGACAATGGCTAAAGGAACACACTCTCCACTCGGATAGCAGCTGGTGGTGTCAAAGGGTGTGGCACCGCCTCATGGCGTCACCCGTCATCTAATATATATCAATCGTAACCATAGTTACGCAGAAGCTCAAAAACTCAGCGCATGCACATTCAATGGCAAAACCTCCCAGTGGGCAGAATGCTAAACTGCACATGCTGAACAAGAAAAAAAAAAATATATATATATATATATATATATATATATATATATATATATATATATATATATATATATATATATATCTTCCCAAGTGTTAAATTGGAAACTACTCACTTCATGATTCATTGTTTCCTGCACCTTTGGATATCTATCTATCTATCTTTTTTCTGTGATTTTGTCTCCAGCTGTGTATTTTATATACAGACTTTATATTTACACATTTTGCTGTGCTGCACTGTTATATATAAGATGCATCAAATGCCTACTCACGTCTCATGCCCAGGGGGAGTAAGGTCAAAGTTAGCAAGGTATTACATAGCCATAGCTGTAAATGCTGTCAGGCCCTGGGACATGTAATAAGTCTGCATCTGTGGAACAGTCTTTAAGGCTATCTAAGATGGTTAAGCCCAACTCAAATTGATCCTAAAAATGTTCTCTTCCCTTCCTCCTACCTGTCCTGTTTAAAAAAGATTTTTGTACTTACCTATTTTCAATGTGCTCCAGTCACGTGATCCTATAGCTCTGTGTAAGGGAGTGCTTGACAATGGCTGTGAATCCCAGGAGCTGTGACATCACCAATAGAATCCCATGGTCCAGCCATTGTCAGAGCTCCCTCCTCTCCCCTGCAGCAGCTGGTCAATGACACAGGGGAGCCAAAGCTGCAGAATCACTTGACTGGAAAAGATTAAAAATAGACAAGTACACACATCCTATTAATACAGGTTAGGCAGGGTAGATAAGAGGAGGGGGAAAGGAACAGGTTCAAAATAATTATAGTTACAGTAGGTTTTTCTCCCATTTAAATGTTATCAAATGTTGCAAAACATTTTAACAGCTCTGCCAGATGCAGAATGGTAATGCCGCGTACACACAATCGGACTTTACGGCATACTTGGTCCGGCGTACAGGAGTCCGTCAGACAATTCGATCGTGTGTGGGCTCTAGCTGACTTTTTTTTCTCAAAAGTTTGACGGACTTAAATTTGAAACATGTTTCAAATCTATCCGATGGACTCGAGTCCGGTCGAAAAGTCCGCTAGTCTGTATGCTAGTCCGACAGGCAAAAACCGACGCTAGGGCAGCTATTGGCTACTGACTATGAACTTCCTTGTTTTAGTCTGGTCGTACGTCATCACGTACGAATCTGTCGGACTTTGGTTGATTGTGTGTAGGCAAGTCCATTCATTCGGAAAGTCCGTCGTAAAGTCCGTCGAAAAGTTCGCCAGATAAAGTCTGCCGTAAAGTCCGCTCGTGTGTACGCGGCATAAGAGGATTTGCTTGATTGTGCTGCAATCCTTAGGATGTCTATGGACGAGGAGGAAACACGTTTTTCAAACACCTGACAATGCACAACCCTTTGTGGAATGTATGACTTGCAATGGTACACTAGCCCCTAAAAAGCAAAAATGGGATTCATCAGAGACAAACATGTCCGTAAAGACAGAAGCAAGAGGCTACTTAACCAATGCAGTGATGCAGAGGATTATACATTGGCATGACTTTGCTGTTTTGGACAGCTAAAGGAAGATGTGCCACAAGACCGTCCTGTATTTAAAAACCACCAGTTTCATTCTAAAGCTTTTACTTTGAATTGTTCTCAGCTTTCCCATCTTTGGTGCAATGTTTATGTATATAGTTCTGTGCACCATTGTTACAATAATGACATGTGTGTTAAAGCTTTTGGATTACTTGGATTATTCTGCTATCAGGGGCCAAACCTATTGAATGAGCCACATTTGTCCCACAGCTCTGCTGCTTTTCAGGGAAAAAAAAGAAAGTCCTATGCTTAGTAGATAAGAGTTCTTCTCAGTTTGTTTAACTTTGTTCTTTTTTGGGTGACCATTTTACAATTCCCCTGTCGAGATTCCTCGTGACAGGTTGTCTATTCTACCAAAGAGCAGGCACAGGATGATTCATGACAAATCATCCCCCTGGAACCACTGGCTACAGTTGCATTCTCTCCTGTTTCATGTTTTCTGTAATTATTTGGAAGTAGTGGAGAGCTTTGATTGGACACCCCTCTCCTCTTGCATTTCAGGTTTTGAACTCATCGCAGTGAGTACATATCCCCTCATTCGGAAATTGTATGAAACTTATTACTTGGAATGTTAAAAGTTTGCCTTCCTCACACAAACACATTCGATTATTATGTAATTTGAAAAAGCTTCAAGCAAATGTGGCGCTCTTCCAGGAATCATATTTTTTTGGCACTGACTGTTATTTTTTACAAAAAGTTTTGGGTTGGAACAGTAATTGAGGTTCTGGCTAGACGACGAAAAGTTGGGGTACACACATTGGTTAATAAGTGATCGTCGATCATGGGATAGCTGGGTAGGAGGGAGGAGCCTGGTAATGGCTCTGTGCACGGCGTGAGGATCCTGAGAACCCTCTCCCTGCAGCTGAGAGGAATGATCGGCCTGATGAGAAGGTGTAGGTAGCTTCCCTCCCCGCCCCCCCTGCTCATCACTCTCTGAGCTGTCTTGCGGTGTAAGCCAGAGGAAGTTTGTACCTGCGTCTGCCTGCATCCCCCCCCCCACCCCTCCGTAGTCGGACGGGCTAGAAGGCTCATCGAGGACGGGGGGTTAGGAGAACTGGAAAACCGTGGAGATCGGAGCGCTTCGGAAGCGACGGCAGCAGGGAAAACGGTGCGCTGCTGGGGGCTGTTTCAAGTCCCCAGCGGTGTTGCCGGCCGCGGAGAGTGGAGGAACCAGCTGAAGTGCACCGGGGAATTTCGGAGGAGAGAGCCAGGAAGGTGGGTGAGCGGAGCAAGGAGCAGCGGCAGCGGACACTGAAGAGCTGAGAGCGGAGAACAGCTGCGACTTCAGCGGGTCAGACAGACCTGGGCAGATTGATAACATCAGAGACAGCACCTGAGCGTTCGCAGCATCAGAGAGCAGCAGCAAGCAGTAGTGAGCGTCCCTTTGTGTCCCAACTTCAACAACAACTAAAAGATAAGTGCCGTATTTTTTTTTTTTTTTTCCTCTTTTGGCTTTTTTCTATTGCAATTGTCTTGAAGTGAACAAGCAAAGGAAAAGTAATAGAACAAAAGAAAGGGAAAGGGAAAGAACACATTGAAATAAAATGGAATGAAAAGCGAAAGTAAATGAAAGTAAACGAAGGCGAAAGAGCTGAAAAAGTAGAATCAAGTGAGCTAAGAAAATAATAAAAACAGGGGGGGGAACAGGGGAGAAGAGAAGGAGAAGGTGAAAGAGAGACAAGCCAACGGAAGAGTTGTCTCCCAGCCCCCACCTGCTTGCTGCTGCTGCAGTATCTCCCTTTCTTGTGATTTTTTTTTTTTTTTGTTTTTTTTTTTTTTTTGCAAATGGTACTAACTATAGGCTTGATAGTACAAACTATAGAATAAGAAGAAATTTCATAGTAACAAAAATGTGGAACATATAAGCTCATACTGGAACTATACTGCTGAATATATAAATCATCTTGCTGAATACTTGAATTAGATTGCATTATATCGCTAAAACATTTGAATTATTTTGCTGAGCACCTGGGCCCTCATGCACACGGGCTGTTAGAAAAGCGCTGTGAAGACGCCGGTGTCTTTGCAGTGACTTTTTTTAACTTTTTTCAGCTTTTTGCAGCGTTTTTGCAATAGCGTTTTTGAGCGTTTTTTTTTTTTTTTTTTTCTTCAATGGATCAAAAACGCTGGAGGACGTTGGAGAATGATGTTTTTGGGCGTTTTTGAGGGTTTTGTTAGCGTTGGAGCGTTTTTGCAGCTGAAAAACGTCTCTCAGAACCCATTGGGCCTGGGTTTTTTTTTTTTTTTTTTTTGCAGCTTAGGAACGCCTATGCCACTTGCAGCTCAGAGACGCCTAGGTGGGCATGAAGCCATAGACTAACATAGACAGGCCTTTTTGAGCTGCAGAAAGGGCTTAGAAAAGCAGCTGTAGAGATGTCCGTGTGCATGGGGACTTAATACTATGGTTTAAACAATTGAACAGCACCAAGGAATGCTTAATGTACTTAAGGTAGTAACATAACTTCTGGGAAACGGAGACTACTCATATCTCATTAATTATCTCTATTATTGGATTGTGGGGAGGATGGTGGGTATGAGAACGGAACAAAAGAAATATTAGTAAAAATAAGTCAATTTAAGAAGGCTGGGAGATTTTTTCATCATTAAGAGACCCCAACCAAGGGGTATTCTGGAAGGCAGCTTCGAAGATCTTATAAATCCAGCCATAGAAACAAACATGAAGGGGAAAACAACAAGAAGTGCGGGAGCAATACCGAAATCACCTAGGACCAGCCTAGGCCCAAGTCCAGGCCCTATGAACAGGTATATACAGCAAGGAATCGGAGAAGGAGAGAAACAAGTGGGTTCAAAGGGCAGACAAATAGATACAAAAGAGAAGGACAACAAGGATAAAAAAGGCCAGTATAAAGTACAAACAGAAACCAGCCACCTCTCAGAACCCAGAATGGAGCCAGAAATGGGAGAGGAAGACAGAAGAAAGGAGGAAGGACAACAAGGGCCACAGTTGCCAACAAAACAGGATATGAAAAAAATGTTCGCGGCACTAGAGAATTCCCTAAAAGCAGAGATATCAACACTCCATAAAGACATGGGATATATGTTAAACAGAGTGGAAGAAGTAGAGATCAAAGTAGACCTACATCAAAAAAACATAAAGGAACTGGAAGAGGAAATAAAGAAACTAAAACGGGAACAACAGGAACAATCATATAAAATAGAAGAGCAAGAAAATAGAGATAAAAAGAAAAACTTGAGAATACGCGGGTTACCGGAAACAGAACAAGCAGAAAACCTAATAGAAAAAATGAACAATCTCTTCAACCAAATCTTGGGAAAGGATGCAACCAACATAATAGGAATAGAAAGTGTCTTTCGAGTAAAAAAACCTCAAAGGTTCTCAAGGGAAACACCTAGAGATGTAATAGTACGCTTCGAAAAATGGGAAGAAAAAAAACAGATCTGGATAAACCTAAAGAGGAAAACACAAATAGAGTTTGCGGAAGGTAAATTACAAATATTTCAAGATTTGTCTCAAGAAACGTTGAAAAGACGACGGACATTAAAACCACTATTAGGAATTCTCCGGGAGCAAGAAATTCAATACAACTGGGGTTTTCCAGCATGTCTAATAGCAAGGAAAAACGGAATAAGTGCGAGGTTAAGATATGTGGAGGAGATTCCGGACTTTTGCAACAAACTAGAAATCCCCTCCCCAGAACTGGAAAAATATGCAAATAGACAGGAGCGAACAACGGCAGGAGATGACCTGCAATGGCAATTAAATTCAAGGAACAGACATCAAGATGTGGAATCTCGAGGAAATTAATAACTGAGAAAATACCACACATTAGTGCAAGGGGCCTTAGAGTGGAAAGGGGGGGGGGGGGGGCGATGGGATGGGAAAAAAGGAAAGTGAAAGGATTGGTAAAACACAACAAAAATGCAGGGAGAGGAAGACAGGGACTCACGGAGTGGACAGGGGGTCGCCCTATTAGTGCTTAGGCGAGGGGGGAATAGGGTGTCTCACAGAGCTCCGCCTCACAATAAATAGAGCAGAAGGGGCAGGGTGTGCCCCACAAAACAAAGTAAAATGCTCTCAGCTCTAGAGAATATGTGGGTAAAAAACCCATATCAGAAAAAAGGGAGGGGGAGGGTGGGAGGAGGGAAAAGGGAGGGAAGGAGGGAGGGGAGGGAAAGGTCTGATCCACATGAGTGGTTACATAGGCGCACCTATTTTGAGACAAGAGATGAGGAGACCCCGTGCGTCCGCTGGGTGTCCCCTCCACCCGGCCTTCTAAGAGGACCGGGTGGGGGGGAGGGCCGGAGGACGGGCGGGGAAGAAAAGGCACAAGAATGGAAAACGTAAACAGCATAAAAATAATCTCCTATAATGTCCGAGGACTAAATTCCCCAGGGAAGAGAAACATCATTCTCCGAGAACTAGAAAAAAGTAAAGCAGAAATAATTTTCCTACAGGAGACGCATATAACCCAAAACTCAAATACCAAAATTTATTCAAGAAACATACCAACATGGTATCAAGGAGACTCGCCAATAAGAAGGGCCAAAGGAGTAGCCATCGGTTTAGGGAAAAATGTACGTTTTCTAATAGATCAAAGGAAAATAGATCCGGAGGGTCGATATCTTTTCATTACAGGAACTATACAAGGGGTAAAATATACATTAGGAAAATGGTAGAATCAACCTGCGCTAATGAGCAATGCGTGATAGAAAGGTATATATATACACGACAAGTGCAGCTGCAAATAAAACTCCAAATATCTATGAAGTGACAAACATATAAATAAACTTAATTGCGCTAGCAAAAAACAAAAAAATAAATTTTTTTTTCTAGTAATGAAAAAAATTAAAAGTGCTTAGGAAACACAATGTATGTATAAACAGTGAGTGCATGAAATACTTATGCAAAAGTGGAAAAATTATGTTAAAAGTCAATAATCATAGGCAAAAACCACTTATAATCCATCCATAATAATATGAATCATTTTAAACCAGAAAGAAGAAAGTCCGCTTCATGTGTTTCATCACTCGCAGTGCTAGCCATCACGTGTTCTGAAGAGTTTATTTGCACGGGCGTTTTGCCTTTGATTATGCCGGCTTTTTAATGATACTTTTTTATCTGGATCTTTTAATGTTCACTTGTGGTTTGCTTTAACCAATAAATATCCTAAACGCTATCACACTATTGGAGTTTTTTTTCTCCTTATGCCTTTTGCTCCCGTATGTGGACTTTTCCATTCCTGAGTCCCCCTCTGAGGTTGGAATAGTTGGATCATCCCAGCCATACGGAAGTCGGCGGTATACGCTGTCAAGACCAGGAGATTAACAGCTTGTCCCTGCAGAGGGTGAAATCTGCAAGCTTATAAGACCTTGCCACAGGGGAGGTCCAACATTCGGGGTAAGCGCACATCTATTACTTCCCTCACCGCTATCAATGCACATCAGATCAGAAGTATTTTGGCTCACCAATCCTTAGTGTGTGGTGATGAAACACATGAAGCGGACTTTCTTCTTTCTGGTTTAAAATGATTCATATTATTATGGATGGATTATAAGTGGTTTTTGCCTATGATTATTGACTTTTAACATAATTTTTCCACTTTTGCATAAGTATTTCATGCACTCACTGTTTATACATACATTGTGTTTCCTAAGCACTTTTAATTTTTTTCATTACTAGAAAAAAAATTTTATTTTTTTGTTTTTTGCTAGCGCAATTAAGTTTATTTATATGTAAAATATACATTGGCTAACGTCTATTGTCCTAATAAGAACCCTAAGAAATATTTGATGGATATCATTAAAATACTAATGGAATTCAAACAAGGAAAATTAATACTAGCCGGAGACTTCAACTTCAGCATGGATAACAAAATGGACAGCACCTCAATAGTAAGGGACAAAGAGGTAAAACAACTAAAGAAATTAAAAAGAACACTATATGAACAGCAACTAATAGATCCTTGGAGAATTCAGCACCCCAGCACAAAGGACTACACATTCTACTCAACAGTACACAAAAGTTACTCCAGATTGGATTACATCATGGTCGAACATAGAAACTTGGAAGAAATAGAAGAAACAAAAATAGGTATAATAACCGCCTCAGATCACAGCCCAGTAACGTTGAGAATGAAAATAAAAGGAGAAGTCTTTGAAAGGGGTCCATGGAGAATCAACGAAACTTTATTAGAAGACAGCGAGACCGAAAAAAGTATCATAGAAGAAATTAAAAGATATTTTGAGGAAAACGATACACCAGAGGTATCGAAAGCAACTATATGGGAGGCGCATAAATCTGTTATTAGGGGCAAATTAATAGCCATAGGGGCAAGAAAAAAACAGGAAAGGAAAACAAACATGCAACAAATAATTAAAGAAATTTATGAGTTGGAACGAAAACACAAAAATCAAGTAAACAACAAAATCTTCGGCCTATTATCTCAAAAGAGAGAGCAATTAAAAGACTGGATGGAACAAGAAGAAAGGAAGGAGTACAACAGAGTAGTACAAGAAAAATACAAATGGGGTAATAAACCAGGAAAATACCTAGCAAATTTGGTAAAAAAAAAAAGAAGTCTTTGAATTACATTGAGAAGATCAAAAATGAAAAAGGAGAAGTGGTAAATAAAACTACAGATATAGCGATAACATTTCAAAAATACTTCAGCTCCCTATATGCAATAAAAGGACAGGAAAGTTGGAAAGAAGCGAATACAAGAACAAAGAGGATACAAGAATATCTTAAAAAAGCAAATTTACCAAAAATAAAAATAGACCAACTAGAAGAATTGGAAAAAAATATTACGCAAGAAGAGGTAAAACTGGCATTAAAGGAAACTCCCGTAGGAAAAAGTCCAGGACCAGACGGGTTCACGGTCAAATACTATAAAAAATTTGAAGAACAGCTGACTCCAAAACTATTAGAATATATGAATTCCGAAGGGGAAGATGAAGAAATAAGAAGTGAATCGCTACTAGCTCATATTACAATACTACCAAAAGAAGGGAAAGACAAAGTTAACTGCTCAAGCTACAGGCCAATAGCCCTATTGAACGCTGATACGAAGCTGTACTCCAAGATCCTGGCCACTAGGATAAAAAAACTAATCCCACAGTTGATCAACCCGGACCAGACTGGTTTTGTCCCAGGGAGAGAGGGGCGGGACAACAGCCTAAAATCATTACTGATGTTGCACAAGAAGGTGCAGAATGAGACCCCAGTTCTATTCCTGTCATTGGATGCAGAAAAAGCATTCGACAGGGTAGACTGGGGTTTCATGATGGATACATTGCGGCACTTGGGTATCGGGACAAAAATGATGAAGTGGATAACAAATTTGTATAATGGCCCGACAGCAGTCGTAAAAGTAAACGGTAGACTCTCTCCAAAAATTAAGATGCAGAATGGAACACGGCAAGGCTGTCCACTGTCTCCACTATTATACGTATTGGCTTTAGAACCATTATTAGCAACACTCCGCAATAACAAAGAGGTAGAAGGAGCGAGACTAGGAGGAAAAGAGCATAAGATCGCAGCTTACGCGGACGACATCTTGATGTACGTATCCAACCCAAGAGTGTCACTCCCAAACATATTGAAAGAAATAAAAAAATACGGAGAACTGTCAAACTTCAAAATTAATCCAATAAAAACGGAAATATGAAACATAGGACTAGAGAAAAAGGAAGCTCAGTTTTTACAAAAAGAATTCCCATTTATGTGGGTAAAAGAACTAAATTACCTTGGAATTAAAATAACTCCTAGAGTGGAAAAAATTTACCAGGCAAATTTTATCCCATTGATCAATGAGGTCAAAGAAGAAATGAAAAAGTTAAGAATACAGCCACTTTCATGGATTGGAAGAATAAATATGTTCAAGATGATGATACTACCCAAAATAAATTACAGATTACAGATGTTACCAGTAAAGATCCCGCAGAGCTTTTTTAAAATAATTAAAACAATTTAGTTAAAATACATATGGTTTAATAAAAAAACAAGAATCAAATACACGCTGATTACAAGGAAAAAGGAGCACGGAGGTCTGGCCGCTCCAGATATAAGTAGGTACTATAAAGCCATAGTTTTAACACGAATGTTAGAGTGGACAAATGAGAAAAATGAAAAAAAATGGGTGGAAATGGAAAACATAATAAGCGGAGTCACATTACATAAGAATATTTGGATTCCATGGAAATATAGAACATTGGACACTGACACACACGAAATAACAAAAAATGTATTTAAAATTTGGGACACCATTCACTTAAAGAATGAATGGAAATATAATTCACCACTATTAGCACTCACAGGATCGAATTTCTTCACCCCTGGGAAGGAAATATTTGGAATTCAAGGAATACGTAACCCACAATTGAAAGATATCACTAGAAATGGCAAAATAAGAACACGAGTAGAAATAGAGGAAAGGAATGGATGGAAGATGAATGAATGGAATTATAATCAACTAAGGCACTTAGTAAGCACAATACCACACCCACTGAGAGACGAAACGAAATTAACCGCACTGGAAAAGCTATGTAGCAATGAAATACCATTGAAAAACGGAACATCAAAAATTTATAGTACACTGACAGATTTGGAAGCACAAGAAAGACCAGAATACATAAATCAATGGGAAAAAGAAATGAATATAAAAATAGATAACCAAAAAGTGGAAAAAATGATAGAAATGGGATATAATAAGGCCTGGGACATGAAGACTATTGAAATGAATTATAAACTAGTATCAAGATGGTATATGACCCCAGTAAGAATACACAGATTTCATCAAGACAAAACCTCTTTGTGTTGGAGAAAATGTGGCCAAATAGCAACGATCATACACATATGGTGGGAATGCCCAATAATAATGGAGTACTGGAAGGAAGTGTTAAATAACATAAAAGAAATAACTGAAGAAGAAATAGAACAAAACATCTGGACTTGCCTCTTCCATATCTATAATAAACCTAAGAAACAATATAGAAAATCAATAGTACCTAACCTCCTGAATGCGGCCAAGGCCTTAATTTCCAAGAATTGGCTAAAAAGTGGAAAACCAGACATTAGAAACTGGCTAAAGGAAATAGATTATCACTACAAAATAGAAGGAGGAGAGAAAAGGGATAATAGTAGATGGGAAAGTTGGAAAAAATACAAAGTCTCAGACATTTATTTAGATAAGATAAAAGAAAGAATAGGTGCAGAGCCAAGTGGATAAATAAATAACATAAAGGAACGGACCAAACACAGGGGAGGGGGAGGGGGGGTGGGGGGGAAATAAGAGGGACTGAGAGAGAATAAGATAATAGTGGGTTCATATTTATAGAGGCGTTTTGTCGTCGATTTTTAAAATTATTAAATAATATCCTAGAAGGGAAAAACAATAAAGATGTGACGGAAACAATCCACAATGATGTGAAAAATGAGAAGAGATAAAGTTTGACATATAAAGTTGAAATAATGTCTCTCAGAAAAATTTTCGCTGAAGTGGGAAAAAATAAAAAAAAAGATTAAAAAAAAAAAAAAAAAAGTGATCGTCATGCTGTGTCACTCAACATGATGGTGATATGCAAGACCCCAGATGGTCAGTTCTAAAGTTGAAATTCAATTGAAAGGACCTTATTCCTATAAATGCCTATGGTCCAAATTCCTCCAATGTTTTTTATGATTCTCTTCTGAATATGGTTCTACAACAGGAAATCCTTACTCAACTTATTGTAGGGGATAGACATTAATGTGGTCATCAACTACCTGGAGGATAGATCTGCACAGCATTCCCCAAAAATAAACTCTTAAATGTGCAGGGAGTTAATCAACGTCATCAACATTTTAAATAGACAAGTAATATAAATTGGATGCTTCCATTGCACAGGCTTCCTTTTTTGGTTCATACGGACTCCAGGGGCACCCTTGGGATGTGTGAGTAATCAATCGCTCACCCATGGGAGCCCTAGGGGTGCTAGCTCCTTGAGGGGCATTATAGCAAACGGGGCCCTTTTTTATTTATTTTTTTATTTATTTTCATTATTATATTTATTTTTTCAATATATTTGATTGTTTATTGCACATATTTTTTATATTTATTTTCACATTTCTTCTTTTTTATTTTGGAATTATTTTGTATTTTTTATTTTATTTTCATTTATTTTATTTCTCCTTAATCCTATCTGATTTCACCAAATCGTTTTCTTTAAATTTATTTATTTTTATTCCCCATATAAATTGAGGATCAACATATCATCTCCTTATGGACGAAGTGCGGAGATTCAGGGGGAAAGAATTTCTTCCTTTTTTTTCCCCCTCTCTCCCCTGTTAGGGGATAATTCTAAAGATGGGCGAACTTATGGGCTATTATCCCTCTCTGTTCCTTCTTCTAAGATGGCGACACCGGCCTCGGGCCGCTAATAATGTTCTTTATTTATATTCCTTCGTTTGACGCAGGCGCACTGTAGATGCTTGTTGTAACCAGCGTCAGTTATCCTGGCGCATGCGCAATACACTAGCGGACGTATTTGACGTTCCGCTGTCATACTCCGGCCCCGCCCTGCTCCCCGGTGCTCGGAACACCTCAACACACGTCCGCATCCCGGCGGTGACATCAGACGCCGCCGGGATGGAGGAACTATAAGTATGCAGCAATCGGTCGCCACTTTCTGTCGGTGGCTCCCTCAGGGATAAGGGAGGTTGGACATCTCTCTTCCCTCCACTACATGCCAGCATATACTCTACTTCCAGGTAATCGTGTCTCCACACTAGTGTGTCTGCTCATGGACAGAGCGATTCACCTCTGTGGGTCAACACATTTACTTACATAGAATTGTTTTTCTTTTACAGCGTACATATATCTTTATTACACCTGTACTTTATATACCATTGGCAAACAATCAACCCCTATCAAACCTTTTACTTGGTGAGATGAAAAGTGTGCGTGTTCACTCTGCTAATTCAGGCTACTATTAGCCGTTCAGCAATATACATTTGATTCAACTCAAGGTATTATTATTTGCTTGATTTTTGGATTTTTAATCCTGAATATTTAGCAGGTTACTGTTTGTAACTTCATTTTATATTTGCTATTTCCAGTTTAAAATATGGATATACACATACTTTGTTCCTCTATGACCACATATCTGGGAGGCCGAGGCATGGGAGTTTCATTCAATCTAATGTGAATGTTTTCCATCACATTTACCTAAATTACTCCACCTGATTCATCTATATGTACCTATTTGGCTTGGTAAGACAGTCCTGATTATATAATTGTTACATGTGGAATTTATTCACTTTATTTTTGTTACTTATTGTTCATTGATCAATTGGCTAGACCTCCATTACTCTAATATAATCCTTAGTTGTTGTTGTTGTCACAGATGTATGCAACAATATTCTATCCTTAGAACTGTTATTTTAAATTTTATCTCGAATTTCATAATTCATAATATATGACATGTATCTTTGTTTCTCACTTTCAATAGACCGCATATGTACCAGAACTCCCGATGAAGCTCAAAAAGAGCGAAACATGTTGAGTGGTATTAACTAAGTGGTAGTTTCTGCTAATAATTTTGTTAAAGCCAACTATGGTTATTGTGAAACGTGTTTTTAATGAAGGATTTTTTTGCTACTATATACTAAATAAACAAATGTTTTCATATGGATAGACTTTGCATACATATTTCTTTACTCTAACCATTGATAGATCTACGTACCTTAAAAGTCCCTGGGGTAATTGTACCCCATTTCCCCTTTTCCTTCTTTGTGCAGGAAGTTAACTTGTAAGGGCTATTTATGTTGAGGTGTGTGTGGGGGGTCCTCACAAACCAATAGAGGCACCAAAACCCACTGAGCCTTGATTTATATGTATTTCTCATATGCACATAAAACTCTATTTGGTATTGACACATTTCTAATATCATAATTGTATATTCCAACAGAGGCGTAGCACCCATTAGCGCAAAGTGTGCAGTGCACATGGGCCCCAAGGAGGGTGGGGGGCACACAATGCTCTGACCCACTTCTGCACCCATGGTTCAGACAAGCCTGAGTTGCTGCAGCTGTGCCTATAACTTTTCACTGTCTGGCTTCTGTCACATCATCCATTTGACTAAATTCTCACTCATATACAGATCCTGTTACTGGAGCTAAGAGGAGCTGGAGTTAGGGGCAGGTCCTGTGAGAGAAAGATCTGAGACGCTAATGTGAGGTCTGTGAATTTAGGGACAGTGGGGAACTGTGTAGATGAGCTGGATGTGGGGCGGGGAAGACTGAGGATGGGGGGGCTAGGAAGATTTAGCATGGAGGGTGGAGTGAGGATGGTTGGGGGGGACTGAGGATGGTTGGGGGGTCTGAGAAAGCTGAGGATGGGGAAGCTGGGTAGACTGGGAGTGGGAAGACAGAGGATGGGGTTTGGCAGTGGGAAGACCGAGGATGGTGGGGAGGCTGGAAAGACTGGAGGGTCCGGAAAGACTGAGCATGGGGGGCTGGGAAGACTGAGGATGGGGGAGACTGTGAGGACTGAGGATGGGTTGGTTGGGTGTGAGCAGAAGAGTTCAACAAACATTTAACTCTTAGGCCCCTTTCACATGGGTGTCCTGTTTGTTTCATCAGATCAGTCACTTTTTCAAAGAAAAAATGGATTCAGTTTAAATCAGTTATGCATCAGTTTTACATCAGTATTTAACCACTGGGCACTTAAACCCTCTTAATAACCAGACCAATTTTCAGCTTTCAGTGCTCTCACATTTTGAATGACAATTACTCAGTCATGCAACACTGTACCTATATGAAATCTTGGTCCTTTTTTTCAAACAAATAGAGCTTTCTTTTGGTGGTATTTAATCACCGCTGGGTTCTTTTTTTTTTGCGCTATAAAAGAAAAAAGACTGAAAACTCTGTAAAAAAAATGCATTTTTCTTTGTTTCTGTTATAAAATTTTGCAAATTAGTAATTTTTCTTCATATATTTTGGCCAAAATTTATACCACTACATATCTTTGGTAAAAATAACCCAAATCGGTGTATATTATTTGGTCTTTGTGAAAGTTATAGAGTCCAAAAGCTATGGTGCCAATATCTGAAAATTGATCACACCTGAAGTACTGACGGCCTAAATTCTTGAGACCATAATATGCCAGAAAAGTACAAATACCCCCCAAATGACCCCTTTTTGGAAAGAAGACATTCCAAGGTATTTAGAATGATGCATGATGAGTTTTTTGAAGTTGTCATTTTTTCCCACAATTCTTTGCAAAATCAAGATTTTTTTTTTCTTTTTTTTTTTCAACATAATTGTCATATTAGCATGTTATTTCTCACACACAGCATATGCATACCACAAATTATACCCCAAAACACATTCTGCTATTACTCCGAAGTATGGCGATACCACATGTGTGAGACTTTTATACAGCGTGGCCACATACAGAGGCCCAACATGCACGAAGCACCGTCAGGCGTTCTGGAGCACCCAACTCTGACATTCCTCTCCTACATGTAAAAATCATCATTTATTTGCTAGAAAATTACATAGAACCCCAAAACATTATATTTTTTTTTAGCAAAGACCCTAGAGAATACAATGGCAGTCATTGCAACTTTTTAACTCGCACAGATTTGCTTTTTTTGGAAAGAAAACAGTTTAGTGCTTTAAAAAAAAACAAAACAGTAAAGTTAGCCCTATGTTTTTGCATAATGTGAAAGATGAAGTTATGCTGAGTTAATAGATACCTAACATGTCACCCTTCAAAATTGCACACCCTTGTGGAATGGCGCCAAACTTCGCTACTTAAAAATCCCTGTAGGCGACGCTTTAAAATTTTTTACTGTTTACATGTTTTGAGTTACAGAGGAGGTCTAGGGCCAAAATTAATGCTCTCGCTCTACCGATCGCAGCGATACCTCACATGTGTGGTTTATACACAGTTTTCATATGTGGGCGGGACTTACGTATGCGTTCGCTTCTGCATGCGAGCACACGGGGACAGGGGCGCTTTAAACATTTTTTTTTTTATTGTTCATTTTACTTTATTTATTTTAGTTTGATGCTTTTTTCCAAAAAATAAATTTTTTGATCACTTTTATTCCTATTACAAGGAATGTAAACATCCCTTGTAATAGGAATATGGCATGACAGGTCCTCTTTACAGTGAGATATGGGGTCAATAAGACCCCACATCTCACCTCTAGGCTGGGAAGCCTGAAAAAAACAATCCTGGCTTCGATCGTAGCAGTGAGTCGGTAGAAGCACCTGAGGGCGGCGGGAGGGGGGGAGTCCCCTCTCGCCTCCTGTAAGAATGATCAAGCAGTGGAACAGCCACTATGATCATTCTTATGGTGTAGGGAATCGCCGGCTGAAAAAGCTGATATTTGAATGATGCCTGTAGCTGCAGGCATCATTCAGATATTCCCTCACAAATTCAAGGACGTCGTATAACGGACGGTGGGCGGAAAGTGGTTAAAACGCATTTTTTTTTAACACAAAGTTGTCAATTTATACAATATTTCTAACACATAGCACGTACATACCAAAAATGACACCCCAAAATAGATTCTCCTACTCCCCCTGAGTACGGCAATACCACATGTGTGAGACTTCCACAGCCTGGCCACATACAGAAGCCGAGTACAGCCGAGTATGGCTGAGCATGGTTGCGCATGGCTGGGTATGGCTGAGTATGGCAGGGTATTGCAGGGTATGGCTGGGTATGGCAGA